>NC_081541.1:10023175-10060622 GCF_901000735.1 Corylus avellana
AATAATAATTATTAATAGAAAGTCCCATTGGTCACATTTATATGAAAAGCCTAATATCGATGAATTCTTCAACATCCATAATTATTATTATGGTTTTCCAACAATTCACAATCCAGGTCCTTAATATCTTATAAGTATTTAAAAATAAAAAATAAAAATTTTAAAAATTTTAAAAAAGCTAGTCAATACTCCATAATTACCAAAAACTTAATTATGGTCAGCACTTGCAATATGATGAGTGATAACTAATTAGTTATTATGGAAATTTGTCTGTCGCTGTGCAGATTAAGAGTATAATTAGATAATCCTATATATGAAGTTGAAATAGTTCCTTTGATAATAAGTTTCTATAATATATTAGAGGGTTAAAATGAAAACGGCTGGTAGTTTGAAGGGCTTTTATATGTATATATATATATATATATATATATATATATATTATTATTATTATTATTATTTATAAAAGGGCATTGTAGTAACTTACTCATGACAAAACGACGTCGTTTTGCATTTTCCGTCCAAACTGACGGTTTTGACTAACGGAGTGGCCAAAATGCAATAGTTCGATAGTTTGGGGGGCTACTTTATCACTTTTAGAACATTAGGGAGTTAAATCGAAAACGGCTGATAGTTTGAGGGGTTTTTTTATATTTTTCCCATAAAAAAATAAGAGCCTCATTAAACTTGTTGTCTTAGCCCTAAAAACCCGGCCTGCTTGCAACTTGTCCTAGACGGTTCGGTGATTTAGTTTATGGTGTCCCACGATCACCTGGGTCCTCCCCCTCCCCTTGCCAGAGGCATAAGGCATAATTATGAGCTCCTCATTAGTCCTTCACAATTAGAAACATTTTTCTAGACCCAAAAAAAAGGTTGACTAACCTGACAGTGTGCCCGTCAATCTTAAATCCTGATCCATTGGGTTGTACGAAGGCTGCACCATTTAAACGGGGGCCAAACGGTGGCTTCTGCTTGGATGCCTGGTACTCTGTTCCCTCAGCTTTTGGTACCGGAATAATGAACCTATCGAAGTATTCAACAATCTTCATCTCATCCAGATCAACCACCAACGTTATTCCCTCCAATGGTCTCAGATACAAATTAACCGTCCCCTCTTTATAGAAGCAAAGTAGCTTCAACACCCTCTTACTCTTCACCTCCCCGAACCACCCGATTGAATAAGTGGAGCAAACCACATCTGAAAAGTTCAGCCTCCTCTTCTTAATGGATTCAATAAATGGCTTGTACTTTTGTGGCAATTTGGTTGCAGCAACGACTTGTTCGTTAGAGGTGAGCAAAGGGTAGCCGTGTCCATTGTAAACCTTGTTGGAGACTATCGAACGAGCGGATAAGTCCACCATAATCTCGTGGGATTTTCTCTCCATACGTGTGATGACGAAGGCCCGGCGAGGTGGGGGTTTGGAGGCTGGGTTTGATAGCCATGAGAGAACGGTGGGTTTGTCTGGCTCGTCCAAACCTATGTACTGGAAGGTTAGGTTGTACGGGTTTGGGTTGGGGAATGATTTCTCGACTATGGTTCGGACCAGGTTGAACTCAGATGGGGTTAGAGGGTCTAGGGGGTGGTGCTGATGGCTTGAGACTGGTGAGAAGGTGTAGATGGATAAGAGTAGGAAGAGAATTGGTTTGAAAGTTGAAGCCATGCCTCTTTTGGAAGACGAGTATACTGAGGCTCCTACTGCCTTGTACATTTATTGATGAATTTATTTTCCATATTTATCTCTAAAGATTAACATTTATTTAAAAAATCTATTAATGGTGCAAATATAATTGGGAATGTGCAAGTCAACATCAGTGCTTAGGAAGTCTTGCATCCCGCCAACATTGAGTCGCTCTCGCGCGCAGAAATTTCAGGCTAGGCGGCCTGGAGCTGAAGCTAGCCACCGTTCAAAATTTCAACGTTAGCAATATTATCTTTGAAAATTCATCTAAGGAAGGGCCAGCTATATATTGTCGAAGCATGTCAGATACCATGCAAAAGGGAATATCCCTATTCCTAGCTGTAAAAACCACCCAAGTCAACCAGTTTGATTTTCCTCCATTGCCACTTGTTCCAAAGGACAAATGCACTTCCTTGTGGGTGGTAATTATAAGTAGGCTCATCATCCAATCTACCAACTTGCCATGCATGTGAGTCTTCTGTATGGGTCTCCCTTTCAATTTTAACATAAAATATGGATCTCCTATAAATTCTTAAGATATCTTTACTTGCACGTCTGTTAAGAGCTAAAATGGGTGAGATTGGGTGCCTTATTCCTGCCAATTTTCACTTTCTTTAATATGAATCCGTGGTTGACTTATTTTCCTCGAGAACCAAAACTAAAATTTGTTGTGGATAGTTTCCTCTTCTTATGTGTTTGATTCCATGTTTGTTTGATTGTTTATGTGTTATTGAAAAGATTAAATGATATAGTTTAGTATGGCTACTAAGATAAAGATGGAGGGATCTGGCTTTAAGATTCTTAATTAGTTATCTCTGTTAAATATATTATTGAATATATTGGAAGCGGAAGAAGGAGAGAGAGAAAAGAGAGAGCGGAAGGAAATAATGAACTACATTGCATTGAGTTTAATTGATATATATTATATGATATGCTTACATAACTCTATAGTCTCTATAGAGAGAGAGAGAAGAAGTAGTAGGTAAGAAACTCTAAAACATATGGCAACATAATAAACTAGAATAATATAAAATATTCTAACAATCTCAATCCCAATCTCAATCTCTTCAACTTCTAATTTTATAATGCTTTTAAAACTACAATTCTAAAAAATATATTAGGGTGTAAAAAGATATAAAATTAAGATTAGTATATGAAATAGAAATACATATAAAAAAACAATTTCATGACTAGAAGTCTAGAAGAGTACATCGAGAAGAAAGTAGAAGGCGACAGATATTAGTCAAATACATGGGTTAAATATAATCAAATAATCACGTATATTATCAACTTAAACCAATCAGAAGTCAATATTTATTAGTTTCAGTTATTTATAAGTAATATATTTTTTAAAGCTTTTGGTTGGTATGTTAGCCTGTCAGGCTAGGTTGGGTTTAGGGTCCAAGGCTGAGTCTTCGAGCCGGAATAGATACAGTCGAATCTGGCAAGGTATATGGGAGTTAAAAATGGCAAATGCGAGTAAAAACTTCATGTGGAGTGCGTGTCACGATCTATTACCGACATGGGACAATCTAGTTCAGAAGAAAATTGCTATTGATCTCATGTGTTTGATATGTGGGTTAGAAGCCGAAACTACTTTCCATAAACGTACTATGGGCTTGTCCATCCTCGATGGACGTACGGAGTAGAGGTTTACAGATTTTCCAGAAATTCATCCCACAAGCTCCTGATTTTCTGCTATTGGCGGAGAAATTATTTCAGAAAAGGGAAGGAGAAGAGTGTATTATTTTTGTAGAAACAACAAGAAAAATTTGGTTTCACAGGAATAGGTGGATTCATGAAAGTTTATTCACTCCTCCAAATGAACACTACAAAATAACTATTTTTTCTTGACTACCGTTTTATGACATGTCATGATGTCTGACACATCAGATAACTTTTCTGACGTGGCCTGAAGGTTAGAAACGTAGGAGTCAGTAAATTTTTTTTACTGACATGTTACTGCTTAGCACGTCAAAAGTTACTAACGTGTTACTGTTTGCCATGTCAGAAAATTTTCTGACGTGGTTCTTTTCCCACGTCAAAAAATTTTCTGGCGTGATAATGTTTACCTCGTTAGAAATTTTTACCACGTCAGAAACGTTTTTTACGTGGGAGAAGTACCACGTCAGAAAATTTTCTGACGTGGGAGAAGAACGACATCAGAAAATTAAGTCATCGATCAAGGGAATTTTTTTTTTCTTTTTTTTTTGTTTCATTCGTTTAGGGTCAATTTACTGAAAAATAAAAAATAAATTAAAAAATAAAATTGTGGGGCCCACAACTTGACTTGAGATATTCAAGGCACCAAACAACAAAAAATAATATTTATTCATGTAAAATCTAAAGAATAATTTAGAACACCTCCCATTGATGGAGACTTAAAAAGAGGAATTAACAAAGAAAGTTTACAATTCGTATTATAGAACTTTCACATTAGAGCTAGAATTTTCGTACTTATTGTTAGGTTAATTATATGTCCCACATTGTATTGTAGTAATTGTATTTTTTTTTTTAAGTCAATGTATTACGAATTCACATTGGTTTATTGTATGTACGGTTAGGTTTACTGACTTCTACATATAGGCTCCTTCTTTATATATTTTAACAAACAATTTAAAACATAAAACATTTTTCAAATATGGGTTCGTGCATCAAAACCACTTTTTTAAACCAAAAAAAAAAAAAAAAAATCTAAAAGCATGTATGTTCAAGTACCTTTAACACACAAATTGAGTGACTTTTCAATAAATAATTAATATTTGAAATTTCTCTACTTACAATGAGAGACTATTTGCTTTGATTTTTTATTTTTTATTTTTTTTTTTTAAAAAAAAAAAAAAAAAATCTCTTTTAGTATAACAGTAGTATGTGCATTGAATGTGATGAATAATAAAAGGATCACATGCAAGGAAAGAGATTTTGTTGAAGGCAGTTGTGCAAGCCATACCTATGTACACTATAAGTGTTTTCTAACTACCAAAAACGCTATGCAATGAGATTAATTTTATGATGGCCAAGTTTTGGTGGGGGCATAAGAAGAATGACAAAAAAGTGGCTTGGATGAGCTGGGGGAATATAGGGAAAGCTAAGGAGGTAGGAGGAATGGATTTTCGGGATTTAGAATGCTTCAATACTGCTTTGCTTGCAAAACAAGGGTGGCGACTAATTCAAAATCCAGATTCACTTGTGGCAAAAATCCTAAAAGAGAAATACCATCCCAATGGTACGTTCCTAGACTCTCCGTTAAGCAAAAGACCCTCTTATGTGTGGTGGAGTATTTGGAATGCGAAATTGTTGCTTAGCGAAGGGTTGGTGTGGAGGGTGGGGAGTGGGAGGAATATAAAAATCTGGGGTGATAAGTGGTTGCCATCTAGGACGACATATGCTATTCAAACTCCAGTTCATAGGTTGGATTCTGAAGCTAAAGTCTGTGATTTAATTGATCAGAATTTGCAATGGTGGAACATCCCTCTCATCTGGGAGATATTTATGGAAGAGGAGGTTGAAATGATATGTAGCATGGCTATTTGTCCACGTACGCAAAAAGACCGAGTAGTGTGGGTGGGAAATAAGAACGGTATTTTCTCGGTGCGTAGTGCATACCACCTGGCTAAGGAATTAAGAGATTAGAGAAGCAAGTGGAGGCTCAATGGTTGACTACTTGACACCTTTATGGAAGCAAATATGGCGGATTCATGGACCGAGAGTGGTCCAACTGTTTTTGTGGCAAGCATGCAACAATATTCTTCCAACAAAGGAGAATCTTTTCAAAAGGAAAATTACAAGTGACCCGTTGTGCCCGGTGTGCAGTTTGGAGGTGGAGATGGTGGGTCATGCACTGTGGAGTTTCTCGGCAGCACAAAATGTTTGGCTGGAGTGTAATGCACGTATTCAAAAAAGCAGTTGTGAAGAGGACGATTTTAGCAATATTTTGTTGAAGTTGTTTGATAGGGTTGGAGGTGACAGATTTCGATATGGTAGCTTCCACAGCCCAGCAAATATGGTTGAAGCAAAACAAAATGGTGTTTGAAGGAGAGTTTACCCACCTAAAGAAAGTCTTCCAAATTGCTGGTGATCAATTGGAATTCCATCTACAAGTGACGCAAGGGGCAAAGGTTGAGACGAGGATAAGTAGTCATCAAGGTATTGAGAAGTGGACACCACCACCTAGAGGGAAGTTGAAGCTCAACTGGGACGTAGCTATTGATAAACAAAAAAGATGATGGGCGTCGGAGTTGTGGTTCGGGATCATTCAGGCGGTGTGGTAGCCACACAATGCACGACAAGACCCTATATCTGTGATCCAGTGGTTGCGAAAGCAATGGCGGTATGGACAGCTACGGCTTTGATAGGACAGCTAGGAATCGAGGATCCCATTCTTGAGGAGGACTCTCTCAAGGTGGTGGAGGCATTCAGGAGAGAGGAGTGAAGCTGGACCAGGTATGGGCTTATCTTGGAAGAAACCAAGGAATTGCTCCTTGGGTGTCATTCGTGGGAGATTCGCCATGTTCGGCGAACTGCCAATGTAGTAGGGTAGCTAAAATAGCAATTTCTCTTAATGTAAGTCAGCTTTGGTTAACAACGACCCCCCCTTGCATTAGGGATATTGTAATGGCCGAATCAATTATTTTTTAGTAATGAAATCTTTCAGTTTTTCCTCAAAAATAATAAAAGGATCACATTGAAGGAAATATATTACAATTAAAAAAAAAAAAAAAAGGAAATAAATAAGTCTTAATATTTTAGTATGTGAGTTTTTTGTACAATAATAAATCAAATTGAAGCTCATCTCCCTTTCAATTTGAACATAAAATATGGATCTCCTATAAATTCTTAAAATATAAATATTTAATTACACAAATGGGTGAGACTGGCTGCCTCATGCGTGCTCGTCGAACGCGTACGTAATTCGTGCCAATTTTCACTTTCTTTAATATGAATCCACTTTCTT
Organism: Corylus avellana; assembly: GCF_901000735.1. Classification (NCBI taxonomy): domain Eukaryota; kingdom Viridiplantae; phylum Streptophyta; class Magnoliopsida; order Fagales; family Betulaceae; genus Corylus; species Corylus avellana. Next base: position 10,029,806 of record NC_081541.1, read on the forward strand.
TACTCGTTTACTTTAAATTATTATTTATTTTAAAAGTTTTATTAGATAAAAATTGATGAATTTTAATAATTAAAATGGAAGGTAAATAACAGAAATAGAGATAAGTTCAAATTCAAAACATTTGATCTGATATCATATTAAATTATCATTTATCTTAAAAGCTTAAACCAATAAAAATTAATGAATTTAACTATTTAATTAATATTTTACTGATTTGCTCTTCTTATTGGACATAACAACTAAAGTGAAGTGATTTCCATGTTAAAAGATGAGTATGTTTGTTTGATTCTTTTCGTGTTATATCAAATAGTTTAGTATTGTTAGAGCATTCACATCCCCCTCCATAAGTATTTAGCTAAAAAAACATATTTTTTTATTTTAGCTATCAACTTTTTCAAATCCCCTACATCCGGCTCAACATTTTAACTATTCACTTTTACTTTTCTATTTAAAATTTATTTTTTTATCTACTTTTCATATTCTCAAAGAAGAGAGAAGCAAGATTCCTTTTATTATTAATATAAATAAGGATTTGTTGAGCTAGCAGCTCACAAATCCTTATTCTTAAGGAAGAGAGAAGCAAGATTTCTTTTATTATTAATGTAAATAAGGATTTGTTGAGCTAGCAGCTCACAAATCTTTAGTCATTTTATTGAGCCTGATGTTGTGCTTATGCATTTTTTTGTTACATTGCTAGTTAAAATAGCTAAAAATCTAATTTGCTGAGGCCAATGTGAATGCTCAAAAGATTGAGGGATGTGACTTTGAGATAGTAGTTATCTCAATCTCTTCTGCTTATAATTTTATAATGCTTTTAAAACTACAATTCTAAAATATATATATATATATATAAGGGGGGTAAAAGGATATAAAATTAAGATTGTTATATGAAATACATATAAAAGCAAGTTCATGAGTCGAGTATAGATGAAAGTAAATAGCGATAGATATTAGTTAAGAGATTTCATTTTATAAGGATATGGTGTAAAATTTTATTTTATAGTTTTTAATAAAAATTTGACACATTAAGTAACAATACTAAATGCAATAGAGATAAAAATATCGTATTTTTAATTCAAATCAATCTCATACACTTTTTTATTCATTCTAATCCAACGTTCACCACCCACTCATAACCTCCGAGCTCCCGACACCGGAATTTCTAAAACCAACCAAGATGGTGATTCCAGAGATTTTGTCTCAATGAGTATTTGTCAAGATAAATAAAATTATTTGGTGTAAAAAGTTAAATTATTTTTTGCCAGTATTTCAAGCTTAGGTGTTTACTTCTTATTCGATGATGCAAAACACTCAATTTACACCTAGACCCGATTGAAGTTATTCTCTAAGTTTAAATACATGGATTAAGCATAATCAAATAATCACGTATATTATCAGCTAAAAACTAATAGGAATTCAATATTTAGTTTCAGTTATTTATAAAATTAACATATTTTTTAAAGCTTTCGGCCGGTATATGTCCGGCTAGGGGTTGGGCTTATCGGGTTTATAAGGTGCAATAGACTGGGTTCGAGCTATAACAACTTTAACATTAAGCCTGCCCATATTTTTATTTTTATTTTTATAGAGCCCCTATTTATTTTGGGTTGAAAATTTTCAACCCAAAGTCCTGATTGGGCTCGGATTGGTCTGCACTAACATGTCCAAATCACACAACCTAAAAGGAACAACATAATGAGGCAAAGTTTAACGGCCAGGATTTGAAACGAATGGAGGATTAGGCAAGACCCACTACATCTGATTGGCCCAACAGTTGAGGACGTGAGCTTTGGTTAGGCACACAGTTGTATCGCACCACAGGTTCCTTGTGAATTGATATAACAGGCTAAGTGTCATTTACCATGATAGCCGCAAAATAATAAATTTATTCATCAAATTTTATTGTTTAATTTTCCACTAACGTGACACTATGTGACATTCATGAGAACTGTCATGTAAATTTGTAAGGGTATTATAGTAAAAGATATAATATCTCAAACATTTTTTCAAAACTAAACCTTATGCCAAACCTTAATCGGCTAATCCATTTTTTTCTTTTTCTTTTGTTAGGGCACATTTAGTATGTAGAAGTAGATATATCCCTTAAATAGAATGGATACTCCTATAAAATAGTTATTCATTTATTTAGTTGCACATTAGTCCTGTAAATGACTATTCTCCTCAATTGAGGAATAGTTATTCCTCGAAGAACATAATAGATTTTTCATACACACAAAAAAAAAAAAATCCAATTTTTTATTATTTTCTACAAACCTAAAAGTAAACAACAATAAAATAAATTAAAAACATTCAATGGGTGGCCGGTCACCACGAATGTTCTGTCGCCACCAATTTTTTTTTTTTAAAAAAAAAATTGTTTATAAATCTAAGATATTTTAAGAATTTTGATTCAATTCCAATGAGACACGTCACATAACTAAAGAATATGAATGATCATTATATTTCAACTCCTTGTATTCTTAGTAATAGTCATTCTCATTTTATGTACCAAACGTACCTTTAACTTTTTTTGCTAGTTAGGATACCTTTTATGAGGTTCCACAATGTTAACCATGCTATATATTAGTCCGTTAGACTGGGAGTTCTCCAATCTCTAATATAATTAAGGACGATTAATGCATGAACAATGAATGGGTCATGGGCCATGGCCCAAAATTTAGGAAATTAGTCTTAGCAAACTCTTCTTGTTCTCCTCTTAAGTCTTAGTCAAGATGAAATAAGAAGTTTATGTCCTCAAGAGGTAGTTCAATCGGCTGGGACCACACTTAATGAAGTGGAGGTCACCAGTTCGAATCCCCCTCTTTCCTCTTATGCGGACATGTCAAAAAAAAAAAAAGAAATAAGAAGTTTATGGCCATTACACACATGGGCAAAACTTTTAATATGACAAAAATAAAATTGATTCATCTAAAATTAAGAGAGTTAAAACTTAATGCATTTTAAGAATAGTTTACCCCTAAATCGGAGGCCCCTTGGTTCTTCCGATTAAGGTGGGCTTGCTGACCCAAGAAGTAAGGCCTAGATTCTAAAACCCACCAAGGACACCAACCATTAGAAGTGGGTGCAGGATTGGAGCACCACAAAGGACCTCCACCCCTACCACATCACTATAATCATATACTAGTGCACACAAAAATGACAGTTACACGAATATTTAATATTTGTTATTCCCTAGTATCGCATCAAGGGACCGCACTACAAGACACCGGAGGAATGCTCAATACAGTCAAGTTATGTGGAATATAGTTTGTGTCCGACTCGGTTCGATGTTGGAAGCGCTACGGTTTAGATAAATTTTTTTTTCATAAGCTTAGTCCAAAGAGCAAAGGCTTAAGCATATGGGATTCTGACTGGAAGTCATATTTATAGTTGCTCTAACCGTAGGGTTTAGCACATATGTATTATTATTTGACGCCTTCGGTATTGTTTCTCCCGAAATAGTGAACCTCACTGAAACTCTCTGGAAGGAGTTCTTGAATTACATAAATCTCTATATTTAGTGATTATTTATTGTTTTGTTCTTATTTTTCGCTCCTCATCGGTTCTTACAACATGAGTGTGCCCAACCAAAGGGCGCCACTTGGTTGGGCTGTACTCCAGAAATGGATCCACAATCAATATAAGGAGGAAGGAACCAAAGACAAAGGGAGGGGAGGGTTGGTATTGGCAATGGCCCTCCCACCCCCTCTGTTGAAATATGTTAAGATAGAGTTTGGCCATGTGCAGGAGGCTGCTTATTTATGGAGAAGGTTTTTACTATTATAAATAAAAAAGCTTCACAACAACTCAATCCATAATCTTTTGGAGATAAGATATCTGAAGATTTAAATTCAAATGTTTCTGGAAATTTAAATTCAAATGTTTGTTATTCAAGTTTTAGATAACATTTCAACAAATCATTGTATTATTTTTATGGTGTAAAAAGCCATATATTTTGGCTTAGTTTATTTGTAATTATTCTATAAATAGAATTCTAAACCCATAGTTCAAATGGGCTAATTACAATCATCAGAGCCAAATATGACCAACGTATAAATCCATGGCTTCTTCATCCTTCCAATTTAGTAAACTTGATCGTGATAATCGCATGGTCTAGCGCACTCAAATTGTCCCTTATCTTGAGGAAAATGATTTATTTGGTTATGTCATTGGTGATGTACGTTCCATGTCCACCAAAATTCATTAATTATGTAGCCACTACATCTTCTCCTCCAGTGTCCATACCCAATCCAGCATATAAATTGTGGTACCAGCACGACAAGATCATTTTCAGTGCTATTGTTTCCACACTGACAGAAACTATTTTGCCACATGTTTATGGCAACAAAACTTCTCGCGAAGTTTGGGTTTTGCTAGAGAAGATATTTGCCTCTAGTTGCTCGCCTTTCTTCTGTGCGTGCTCTGTTGGCTGTTGCAGCCTCTCGACATTGGTTACTTTGTCAAATGGATGTAAAAAATGCATTCCTTAATGGTGATTTAAGTGAAGAAGTCTATATGCAGCCACCTCCTGGATTATCTCATCCTACAAACAAGATTTGTCGTTTTCGTCGAGCTCTATATGGACTTAAACAAGCACCTCGAGCATGGTTTGAGACAAGGAGGTGGCGGTGTCTTGGCGCGTGGATCTGACGCGCGGAACTTCAAGCAGCGCGTGGTGGCACGTGCAGCAGTGGATGAAGGATCTGGCACATGTTTTGGAATCAGCTGGACGAGATCTATCAAATGGTGCCCGAATCAAAGGGAACGAACCACCATGGCAGCCTGTGGCAGGGTGGCAGTGGCAGAACGGCCGGGACTTTGGGCAGCACGTGAGGGAGCGTCTGAACTCTGCCGAGGCAGTGTACGGGGGCTCTGGAACAGTCGTCTTCCAAGGTTTCTAGCGGTATATTGAGCCGCTGAAAACTATAAGAGGAAGAAAAAAAAAAACCGAAAAAGGATAGAGCGAGATATTCACCGGAGAACACTAGCAGCGCCAGAAAAAAATTTAGATGCGGAAAGAAAAATTTGATGGTGATTCAGAACCTATGCTCTAATACCATGTTGAGAATAAGGTTGTATATTGAATCACACTGTATAATGTACAGAAGAGGTCTATATATATAGGCTAATAATACAGACCCAGTAGAATAAGGAAAGGTAAACCTAGTAAACTTAGAATACTAAAGAAAGTAAATAATCCTAACATAATATTATTAACACGTCCGAATCCAAAGCCCGTCAAATAGCAACTATGAAGAAGAATCGTCTTTCCATTTCTGATTATTTTCAGAAGGCCCAAAATTTAAATCTTCGTAGCTAAGAGATTCTGAATTGAGTTGGTGTGAAGCTTTTTTATTTCTAATACCACAACTATGCCTCTCAAGTTCGCTTGTGTAGGACCGGAGGTGGGTATGGAGGGCACATGGCTCTATATGAAGGGGTTAACCTTTATGGCTGTGGCGGTTGTTTGAGAGAGAGAGAGAGAGAGAGGTAGAAAAGATAGAGAAATTGGAACTGTATTGGAGGGAAAAAAAAAAGAGTTAACTATATTTATTTTCTCTATCAATCATAATTTTTTTTTTTTCAAAATGCTTTAGTTGCACTCTTATCTTAATATATATATATATATCTCATTTAGACTTTATCCCTTATGATAAAAAATTTGACTCCGGCCGGGAAAGAATTAACCACCATAGTAGGTATAATTATGATCCTTTGTTAGTTCTATTTTTCCCATTTTCTCCTTAAAATAAGTAATAAAAAAAAATATGAGTCACTAATTTAAACATCGGAATATTTTTAACCGGCACTCTTTGCTCATTTTCTATCTATTTTGCAAGTATCTTGGGCTAATCCTTTGGCATGCAGTCAAGTGTGGAAACAAAGAATATATCTTGCTCTAGCTTTAAATGAAACAAGAATTGGTTGGAGATTATGTTTGGCACAATCGACATGTATGGTGCCCTTGATGGTGCACCACCAAAGGGGCAATATTATCCGATGATCGAAGTCGTCCGGAGATGGGCCTACGTTGTCGTGGATCGGCGAATAGGCAAAGTAATTGTAATGATTGGGTGGATATTGCCATGGGTTTTTTGGTGTTGGATTTGGGTGGGCTGCATGCTGGAAATGGTGGCACTAGTGTCGGATTGGGCAGCTAGAGGTGCTTGCTATATTGGTGGGGTCCGATCTTCCTTGTGCAGACTTATGTTGCGTTCGGTGAAAATGCCCTCTGGTTGTTGGAGAGTGGCCATTATACCTCCTTCCACTAATTAGTCAGCGCCCACTGACAAGTGGATAATTAGTAATTTCTCTTTCTCTAATTAACTAGTTAGTTGGACACCAGAAAAATTGTTTCTACTATCACTTTCATCATCAGGATTTCAGAATTCAGATAAATGCTACAAAATTATTAGTTTTTCAAGAAAATATATATGTTATTCTCAACAACAACGACAGCAAAAAAATTTTATAGCTAGGTCGAATCTATCTATATATGAAAAGAAATAGAAAGATACTGCAAGGGTGAGGTACTAGCTAGCTACTCGATCTGTCTGCGCCAAAGGTGAAAGGACTATATATATTATTGACTTTATTGTTGTGGAAGCCACAGCAGCGTTGAGAGCTGCATTTTTTTGTTGAGAGAGAAGGCACCAACGGGTGGAGTTGAAAGGAGATGCCATTTAGATATATAGTGGAAGCTCTGCGAAAAGAAGATCGAAATTGGAGTTTAAATACGGCTTAATTATCTAATTGAGGAGGCTCAAGGGGTCTTAAGCTATTTACAACGGTGAAAGATCTTTCATGTTAGGCGATTCGTGAATGGGGCGGTCCACTGTCTTGCGAATGAAGCGCTATCTTTTAGGGAAGAACATGTTTGTCTTGACAAAGTTTTCTAGTATATTTGTGATATTATTTTTGTTGAGCGATGTGCCTAAATTGCCTTATTAATCAAATTCTGCTCAATTCCTTAAAAGAAAAAAAAAATTATAATTATAATAAAATAAATAAATAAATCCAATATATCAATGGGATTTTTAAGTCCTATTAAGTGAAACTTTGACTTGTATTGTAACAATATCTTCCATATTGCCATGAGAAAACAACCAAATAGTGAGTAAGGAATCCCGATAGGCTTGGCTTCTACTTATGATTTTCAAATTTCAATCATCAAGTGTTGGATTTGGTCCTTCTTATTGACATTAGTTGACTCACGTATCTATCCTCATAATTAATTATAATGATGTGTGTGGGATGAAAAATAAAATGTTCATACTAGATAAAGCCTCCAAAAAGCATAACAAAACAAAAAAGTCAGGGGTTTTTTTTTTTTTTCCTTTGAGCCAAAAAAAAAAAAAAAAAAGTTAGGTTTTAATTTGCTTAATATGCATTTTTGCATGAGAAGTTAGGTATATATAGCATGTGCATGTAAGTTCGATTTTATAATGAACTTTTAGTATGATAAGAAAATATTAAAAATTGAGTATATATGTTTGTCAATATATTTAGTTTGGAAGTATTTTTTATTTGAAAAAATGTTATGATGTATATATATATATATTATGTGTTTTAAATTGTTTGTTAATGTCTTTTGTCTTGTATTGATAACAAAAAAACAAAGTCTATCCTTAAAGCACATAACCTCGTGTTTGCGAATAGTACTTCCTTATATATAAAAATATTATGTGTTTTGAATTATTTGTTAATGTCTTTTTTACACTTTTTTTTTTATTAATTTTTTATTTATTTATTAAGTGATTAATATAAAAAAAAATTATTTAAAATTTGTCACATTAACAAATAAAGAGTGAGTGTGATAGCAAGAGTTAAAAATAGCATCACTCAAATTAGAAATATGATATGATGTTTATTAGTGCGTCCAGACAGGTCTCACTTTGAGGATATACAGTGGAAGGCGCTAATTGTGTGTATCCGTCGGCCGTGGCCCACAATATAAGCAACTAACTATCCAAGTCTATCACCCTTGTCCAATTGTCGTCAAACGTTCCTAAGGTTTTAACAACGGTGATGGTGAAAATGAGAATAAAAAAATATATATATATATATATATATATATATATATATATTGAGCTAATTGTCAATTATATTTAATTTTCTATTTTAAATTATGATTTTATTTGTATAATTTTTAATTTGATTAGGACTTTATTTCTTTTCTTTATTAAGATTAGATTTGCTTTAATTATTTTACTTTCTTTATTATGATTAAGTTTACTATTATTACTATGAGTAGGTTTACTATTACTATTATTATTAGGTTTACTTTCTCTACAAGTAATTTTCTTCTATAAATAGGCTATTTTGTAATGTAATTAAATCAATTGAATTATTATAAAATCAAATAATTTCACTCAAAACTTTGTGGAGTTTGTATTCTTTTCTCAACCTGTAAGTTTGAGCTTATATATCTTTGGGTAGAAGATGAAAACGTTTCTCTTTGCAGAATCAAAGACGTTTTTCTTTACAGAATCAAAGACGTTACTCTTTGGTTAGTTACTTTAGTCTTCCGTTACATCAAATATACTACAACTAGATACAACTAAATATGAATTTAGTGAATTAGGGTGAAGGAATTTGACTTGTTTAATTAAATGGATCTTATATATTCATTTCTTAACACGATTCGAACTTTACACCCAACATAAGGACAGATAATTTTTTATACGACCACGATAATAACCAAACGCAAAATTATCGAGTTATAATTGAGAGTTTTGACTCATTTAATTAAATGAATTGATCAAGTTATATTAATTTTATAGCCGTATCAAAATAGGACACGCGAATACGGACCGTCAAACACTAGGTTGAAAGAAAGGTCAAAATCAGTCATATTTGGTGCCCCATAGAATGAGTCTTAATCAATCTTGTTACATCTTTTGGTCACTTAAAGCTTGTTATCTGTAATGATTTAAAAGAGGTCATGATCAAGAGAAGGGCAGAGAAGAAGTAAAAGATCAAAGGGAACAGAACAGTGAAGCAAAGAGGAATCGCTTTCAGGGCCATTATCACTTTCCAATCCATTATCACCCCAAAAACCCTACAACGATGATTGCTTTGTATTCATATAAATGGTTGGCGTGCATGAACAAGAACACCACTCCTCCTAATGAGCCCCCCTCCTTGTCCACCCATGGTCCAGAGGGAACATCATGCTGATGCCAACCTTACATCATAATCCGAACCATGCCTCCGGGTGGGTCCCCACAAAGTGGATCACAAGATGGGATCCTATTCGGACACGTGGCAGATCAGGCAGGATAAAAATAGTGAGCTCAACAGGGGGGTTATTCTTTGTTTTTATCATGGTGGGGAGGAGGGAGAGAGAGAGAGGATTGATGCTTTCTTTGATGGTGATGGTGATTATGAGTGCGCCTGGCACAGCACGCCCTCCCTCAATCTTTTGAGGCAACAAAGAGAATATGATGATGATTTTTGCAGCACGCTTTCCTCTTCCTCTCTCTCTCTCTCTCTCTCTCTCTATACCCAAAGTCTGCACACATTTCTGAAGAAAAAGGAATAACCAAAATTTCCGGTAAATGTCACGGCTTCAATAATCATCCTTTATCCTTTTCCCTCGGCCTCTAATAAAAACTCTTTCTTTCTTTTTTGTTTTGTTTTGTTTTTTTTTCATATGCATTAATGCCATCGATCTTCGCATCATCCATGCCATGTCTTTGGTTAATTCATGTATGCCATGATCACTTGCACTCCCACTTGTCAAATGCGCATTGGAGAACTCCATATATATTATACATATATATATATAGGTCTCATAGTACTATACATATAGGTATATATCTATATATCTTTAACCCCACCAAATCATACACGTCAAATCACCTCCATGGCTGCGCATGCACATGGCAAATATCATCACGTATGTCCAATACAAAGAATATCGTGGAAAAAAAAGGAAAGAAGGAAGACAACATGGATACAACCACGCGTGCAGATCAACCTTTGAATCTACGCACACCGTATTTTTTACTTCGCGAAAATCCATGAGGATTTTGACTCTTTTCACTCTCGAGCACCCCCACTTCGATAAATCTCCCTACTCATCCTTTTCGATTTCCCTCACACCCCCCCGGCCTCCCCCCATTTATATTGTGCACCAAGCCTTCTATCCTCCCACCACTTCCCTCTCTCTCTCTCTCTCTCTCTCTCTCTCTCTCTATCTCCTTCTCTCTCTCTCTGTTGAGTTTCTTTCACTGATAGGAAAATGGGAGATATTTCTTGTTCCAATGGTATTTCCAATGGCAATGGAGTTCATGGGAAAAGCCTTCCACTAAATGGTTATAGGAAGAGCTGTTGGTACGAGGAAGAAATCGAAGAGAATTTGAGATGGTCTTTTGCTCTCAACAGGTATATATCCCATGCATGCAACCTTAGTTATTGTTCTCGTCACAATGGTTTAACTAATGCCAGTTCATTTATTTAGCTTAAGATCAAATAGACATTACTGCAAGGTCCATGTTCGAATATTGTTTCTCTCTTCTCCGGTTATTCAGCTTTCACATTAATTCCCTTGTTAATATCAGTTCACCTTTTTTTGATCGTTTCAATTTTCTTTAGAATATTCGATAAAAAAAAATTAAAAAAAGTAAAAAAAGGAAAGGAAAGAAATGAGCCAATACAGAGAAAAGTTGCATCGACAAAATCATCATGTTGCAGCTTCAAGGGGGGAAAACAATTGCTTACACCTAGTTAATGTAAAATGCCAAGGTCCAAGCTGTCCACTACGTTGATATTCTAGGTTTTGGAGTATTTAATTCATTTGACACTGGGAAGTGGAAACTGCTTTAATGATACACGTTAGTGGGAACTATTTTAATAACATCCTTAGCAACGTAAAGTTTTTTAATAAAATAACTAGGTCATGAAAAGGCCAGACAAGATCAAATTAAAAAAATATATATGTCTTGTAATTACAAAGTCTAACACTTCAATCTTTTAGATAATATATATAGTAATCATTAATCCCTTTTTTTTTTCTTTTCTTTTAATGCAGCATATTGCATACAGGAGCTACTCTGTACCAGGACATTGCGCTTTTGGACACAAAGCCCTTTGGAAAGGTTTGTAGCTCATAAGTCATAATATCTAATTTGAAAAAAATATATATATTATTACATTTATATTTAATTAAACATTGTTTTGTGAATAGGCTCTAGTCATTGATGGAAAGCTTCAAAGTGCTGAGACAGATGAATTCATCTACCATGAATCTCTTGTTCATCCAGCACTTCTCCATCATCCAAAGTACCTTTTTTTCCTGATATTCTTAGTAGTTGTCATAACTTTTGATTCCTCTTGTTTTACATTGTATTGGAGGGCGTGTTAATTAAGAATGTTCCATTTGATCATTCCAGTCCAAGGACCATCTTTATTATGGGAGGAGGTGAAGGTTCCACAGCAAGAGAAATTCTTAGACATAAGACTGCAGAGAAGGTTACCATGTGTGACATTGATGAGGTAAAACCTCCATACACACTATTGTTTTTATATGTTGGCTTTGTTAAAGTTTGCTTAAAAATCATTAACAAACGACTTTGATCACAAAACACCTCTTAAAGAACGTTATCAAACACCACCGGCCATGATCGTTTTTTGCTTAAAAATACTTTCTAAAGAAAATGAACACCATCATGATATTTGTTTTCCACGTTTTCCGGTGTAATGAGAATATACAATTGTGCTTTTGCTTGTCCTGCTTTCCGCTAGAGCTCCTTTTGTCTTATGTTGTCAGAAAAGACAAGAAACATGCATGTGAAAGCAGCGAAAAGAGACTGTCTTGTCTAGCAAATTTTAATATTTGTCAACCTTTTATTATAAGCATACGACTAAAATGATACTTTACAAGCCCGAGCCGCAAAAAAAATGTGATTAAAGTGACTAAAATGATTCTTTATAATTACAAGCCGCAAAATATGTGATTAAAGTAAAAGGTTATTATTAAAAAAAACACACCCAAGAAGATAACTTGGTAATTTCTTCTTCCATGGAACAGGAGGTGGTGGAATTTTGCAAGTCATACTTGATTGTAAACAGGGAAGCTTTCTGTGATCCAAGACTTGAGCTAATTATCAATGATGCCAGGTTAATCCCTTTCTTCACTTACAAGTTTCTTTTTGTTTCATTATTGTTGCTGTTCCTTTAACCTCTATGAATTCTCGTGGTTTGCTGCAGGGCTGAGCTAGAAAGCAGAGAGGAGGGTTATGATGTGATCATAGGCGACCTGGCCGACCCCATTGAGGGAGGCCCATGTTACAAACTCTACACCAAATCCTTCTATGAGTTTACTATCAAGCCTAGACTCAATCCGGGTGGCATTTTTGTCACACAGGTGTGTGTCTGTGTAATTGTCATATTCGACTCAATAAATATTTAATTAAATAACACATTTTTTTATTTTAACTACTCATTTTTTTAAATCATTTACTTTCGGCTCAACATTTTATCTATTTAAAATATGCATTATTGGCATTCTTAACCAAAGTAACTAGCTGAATGGAGAGTTTTTTTTGGTGTTCTTTTGTTAATTGGTTAGTCAAAATAACCTTTTGACTTTTTTGACTAATCTAATGTCGGTAAGAGAGAGTTAAAAAAAAAAAAACCAACAAACAAACAAATTAACCTGTTTATGTCTTGCAATCTACGTAGGCAGGGCCAGCTGGAATATTCAGCCACACAGAAGTATTCTCTTGCATTTACAACACTTTGAGGCAGGTTTTCAAATGTAAGTAATTACGCATGGATAAGAAAGACGAACATTTTTGTCATAATGATATCAGCCGGGTTCACCTTAATTACTTCATTTCTTTTCACGTACAGATGTGGTGCCTTTCTCTGCTCATATTCCTTCTTTCGCTGACACTTGGGGATGGGTGATGGTACGACAAATCAATACCTTCTTTTCTTTTCTTTTCTTTTCTTTTTCTCTAGAAAATAGTCTTGTGCACATTGGTGTAAACTAAGAATATATTGTTGAAAATGGCAGGCTTCTGATACTCCTTTTTTGCTGGGTGCTGATGAGTTGGACGTCAGGATGAAGCAGAGGATCAAAGGGGAGAACAGATATCTTGATGGGAAAACATTTTCCTCGGCATCCACTTTGAGCAAAGCCGTGAGGAACTCGTAAGGCTGACTTAATTTGTTTGACTTTGTATCAAAATATACAGATATTATTGTAATTTCATGTTCGATCAACTGAATTGAGAGAACCATTGACAGGCTGGACAACGAGACACATGTGTACACAGAAGGAACAGCAAGGTTCATATATGGACATGGCCATGGCAGTGCCCATAGAAATACTAAAGGGTGAGAATTAAGGGAGCAGAAGGGTGGCCCTATACCAAAGCACAAAGAAAAATGAGACTACTGCAAGTGAACACAAATCTTGGGTTTATTTTATCTATATTTCTATTCCCCTTCTTCTTCTTCTTCTTTTTTTTCTTGTTTTTTTTTTCTTTGCAAGTGTACTTACTTGAAAGGTTTGATATAATGGTAATGGTGGGTCTTTTGTTTGTGATTTTTCTCTTCATAAGTTTTGATTAGCCAACTAATGAATGCTCAAATCACTTATTCTCTGAAAAGCCACCTTCATTGACCTGCACTATTGGGACATTTATTTAATTAACAGTTTGTGCAAATTATGAAAAATATTTTTTAAGAAAAGAAAGAAAGACATTGGGCCATATAGTACTTCCAGCCCTGCATGCGAAGAAAGGTGAAAAGAAAGCCCATATTTGTATGACAACCAACGCAACACCCCATACTTTCGAGGATATTGGGCTGTAGTTAGGCCTGGTATTGTAGGCTTTAGAGTATGCTAATTTGAGCCTACATTAGATTAGGTTATGGAGAAATAAGAAATCCCAACCCTTTTTGCAACCCACCTCGATCAAGATATCATCAAGTAATTTTTAAAATTTCTTTTTTTATCGTTTACAATAAAATAATAATATTTTTTTTTTTTATTATTATTCAATATGGGAGAGGGGAAATGGGGAAATACAACATTAGAGGAACACCATATAATTGTCCTACTTTGGTATAATATTTTTTAAAATCTTCATGGAGGTTGTTGATATATTTTCATTAGAAAATAATCGTAAAGAAATATTTTGGCTAATACTTATATAAAAATTATTAGAGGAATTATCCCTAGCCAGAAATTCCCATGAACAAGAAATTCATAGTGTGTTATGAAAATTTCGCCAAAAGGAACTATTATGGAGGATAGCCCAACTGGGCCAATCCTGGCCTTCCCAACCAAATTGGGTAACACCCTGAATTCTACCCGTCCCTTCAGCCAATGGCCCATACAATTAATCCTCAAGTAATACATTAATTTTTCTGCAAGGTGGTCGGCGTTGCATCACCCGACACCCGTCACCATCGGTCCATCCAACCGTCAGATGGTGTTGCATTTGCATCACAGAACATGCAATAAATCAATTTGAAGTGGTCGTGTTTGGCGTGGAACACGTTGGGAAATTGAAATGTGCGCTTCCAATTTTTGAGTTCACTCAACTCGGGGCCCGAACCGTTAGGATATTATTTTGCATTATTGGTGTGAGGAATTCTCCGACTATCTATAAATCTCAAAGCATCGATCGTTATTTATAATTTAGCTTCATTTATAGATGTCCGTGGACGCGCTCAGGCAATGCGATTAAAAAACTACAACGCGCTTCGGAATGTTTCACATGCCTAAAAAGAACTCTTGAAGGTTCTGAGCTAGTCAGAGCTTATGCCGAGTTTTCACACACTTCCAGTTCGAATTTACTCAAATGCCCTCCCTTGTTAGTTTTATTAGTTTATTGAATGCACGACTTTTTAAAATAAACTCTTTATGTATGAGGAAATGCTTACTATAATAAAAGGGAAAGATAGATCTAAAGCATTGTTTTAAAGGATAAATAGTTCAAATTAAAAAGCATTAGATTTGAAGGACCACGTTATATCCTTTCTCTCGAAAGAGGACAGTGATTGGCAGCACGCGGCGTGCATGGCACGCCCATGCAAGCCCGTGCAAATTTTTTTAAAAAAAAAAAAAAAAAATTTGCACGCGACGTGCACCCCTCAAAAGAATATGTGGGTTTTATCCCAAAGGAAAAAATAAGGAAACATTCTGAAAATAATATGAAAGGAATGCTAATTAGCAACTTGAGACAATTAGATTAAATTTAATTATAGCCATTTAGCCCTGATACCTTCAGCTTTCTAAACTATTCATTCCCGCAATAATAGAGAATCTCTTAGAGCATAATAATAAAGAATCTCTTAGAGTATGTATAAAAAAAGTAGTAGCTAAAATATAAATTTACACCTTTTTAGTAAATATTTTAGTTATTATTATTGAAAACGCTCTTAAAAGCTTAACATGATAAAAACAGAGTGTTTAAAGCTATATCAATTTTGGAGGGTCACAAATATGAATATAAATAGGACTTCTATTATGTATGAGTAATGGTAAATGTCATTCAAATATTCCTCTTGTGTTCTTCCAAAATTGACGTGACTTTAAAATTATTATTTGATCAAATATGATTTTAAAGTCACATCAATTTTAAAAGGGCATAAGAAAAGTATAAAAAGAACTTCTATATTACTCACTATATACTTTTCAAAAAATTTACTAAACAAGAAAAAAATATTTTCTCAAATATCAACTCCACCAAAATCACTCTTGAACTTTGTATTATATCAAAAACTTCTTAAAATGAAAACACGAAAATTACTTTTAAAAATAATTAACAAAATATTCATAATTTATTCAAAATATTTAGAGTACTATTATACATCATCCTTTCGCATCAAAGCCTATGTGGCATGGCATGAAAAATAAATTTTTTGTTGGAAGAGCCTAGCCACATAAGAACAATTATTTAATAAAAAATAATAGAATTTATTTATTTAATAATTAATCTATTAAATTTATAAAATGAGATAAAAAAAATATTAAAGTAAATCATTTATCTAATTTAATAATACTACTCAATAATTTAATATGGGCACCAAGGAAAATAAAAATAGCATTATTGCATTCAAGGACATAACTAGCTGACACAGAGACCTCCATTTTTTGTCTGTAATCCAAACTGCGATATAATAGGAAATAGGTGGGTCTTGTGCCGGGGCAATTATCGTCCAACAGAAACAATGGTCTATATCTGGCGTGTGGGGCCCACAATCTACTCAGCTCCCAATCTCCTTCGCTCGACTCAAAGTAAGCCTACCTGAGTCAGCAGCATCTTATCCGTCCACGTCTTTGTCACTCTCCCTCTGTCCTCTCCTATAAATATCTGTTCTCTCCGCATTTCCAAAAGCCCGCAACTCTGATTCTAATCTCTCTCGACTTACAATTTCAGCGACTCTTCTCCACTCCCTCTTCGTCAAGCCATGGATTCTTGCAGCAAATCGCTTCTCGATTCTACTTCTCCTTTCGACTGCCTCATCTTCGGTAAATCTCTCACACAGCTCACGAATTTCTTTTTTGTTCTTTTGGTGTCCTCTGAATTAATGTCTGATCGTTGTTCTGGGCTTCTCTGAGACAGATTTGGACGACACTCTGTACTCTTCCAAGATTGGAATTGCCGAAGCTCTCAAGAAAAACATCGATGGTACGAAATTTCATATATTCATGAATCATCGCATTTAATCAATTCATTGCAATCTTAGTTGTTGATTATCTTTGATTTCTTGTTGCAGATTTCCTTGTGGAAAAATTCGGATTCCCAGAGAGCAAGGCCTCCACTCTCCGAGCTGAGCTTTTCAAAACATACGGCAGCTCTCTAGCTGGTTTGCGGGTAATTCACTCATTAAACTCCCCAGAAACTGAAATCTTTGAAATTAGACACAAATTTTGCTTTACTTTTTAGCTGACAAATTTGCTCTGCCTGCGATTTTCTTCTGAGTAATTTCTGTATTTGTCACAGGCATTAGGCTACGACATCGACGCCGATGATTACCACAGGTTAGCAGAAGGAGAGATTCTTATCCCTCTAATCACCCATTTTAACTTTGAATCGAAACTTCTTGTCGTTGAGTTGAACTAATCAAAATTGTATTTCTCTTCCTCGTCACCTTTGTTGACCACAGTTTCGTACACGGTAGACTACCCTACGATTTGATCAAACCGGATTCTCAGCTACGAAACCTCTTGCGTAGCATTACCCAAAGAAAAATCGTAAGCTCAAATCAAATCCTTAATTAATTCTCAGGCATTGAATTTAATCTTTAACTAAACGATTCAAATCCAATTTTGGGTTTATTTCAGATATTCACGAATTCGGATCGAAATCACGCGGTTAAGGCGTTGGATCGGCTCGGATTAAAAGACTGCTTTGAGCAAATCATATGCTTCGAGACCATGAACCCGAACCTCTCGAGGTCAACCCGGCCCGACGAGTTCCCGGTGCTTCTGAAGCCGTCGATGGACGCCATGAAGATCGCGCTGGATGTCGCAGACGTTGATCCTCGGCGAACGGTACTCCCGCGAAATACATACGATAGATTCTCGTAAAGTCATTTCATTGCCGATTATAGTGGCCAGGTTAACGGTGTTAACTTGTTTGTGTCCGTTTCTTTTGACCAGTTGTTTCTCGACGACAACGTCCATAACGTCGCTGCCGGGAAAGCCTTGGGTCTCCGAACCGTCCTGGTAATTTCACATCATTGCTGTTTAAAACTTAAAATTAATTCGGTAATCGATTGACATAGGTTGTCTCGTTTCAGACCAATTAATGCAGGGATTAAATTAATCTATATGGAACCCACTAAACACAATGACAACACTTCCAAACTCATATCTTAATTATTAGAATAATCTTTGATTGACAAGGAATTAGCGTATATAATATTTTTCTTTTTCTTTTTTTGGTGAAGGTTGGAAAGAGCGTGAAAACCAAAGAAGCCGATTACGTATTAGAGACTGTCCACAGCTTGGCACAAGTAATTCCAGAAGTTTGGGTAAGCGGAATGGACGGTGATGATCAAAGGATCAGCCGTACCAAAAGCGAGATTGATTCGATCCTCGCAATCACGGCCGGCGGTGCTTAACTGATTGACGATCAAGATCTTCAAAGCGTTGGGTTGGGCCCAGCTGTGTACGACTGTAGATTGCAATCCCAATCATGTAGATATTTCTGAATGTTCATTTGTTCATATGTATGAAAATGGGTTGTCCATATAATGAAAGTATGTTAAGCAGAAGTGGGTAGTTGTAATTCGCAATAATGATTTCCTTTTTCTTAGAATGAATTATATTAACCCACGTGTATGGCTGTAATTCACAATAATGCTTTCCTCTTTCCTTTTTAAGATTATAAATTAATGCTTAGGTCCGTTTGTTTTAATAAAATATTGAATGGGTGAAGTTGAGCTTCGGTGTAATTGGCTTATGCGCACTAACTAATAAAAAACCATAAGAAATAATAAATCGACTACTTCGAGAGAACCTTGATCTTCAATGACTTTTTGAGAGAGCCAGTCTTGACCTTCAAATTAAACACATTAAACTATATTCTAAAATAATAATCAATTAATATATTTTTTTTATCAATAATTTTCCTTTAAATAAAGAAACAATAGACTATTAATTATATAAGAGACGAATTAAGTCTTGACTTCTAAGACTAGAACGCCTCCAGTAAGAAACTGTTGTGAACTAATTAAAGACGCATTCATTTATATACTTTTTATTAGTCTCTAAGTTAACCATCAAGGAAAGATCACATCACAAACTCTTCTCTTTTTGCTTCCAAAAAATAAATGATGTTTTAGGCGTTCCAGAAGTTTCGTATAGCTAGCTTTTATTTACAAATCCTTAGTTATTTTTATTCCATGCATGAGCTTGATCTTGATGTGTTGGTAAATAATAGTTTATATTATCTCTTTGTTTAATTTGTCTTCCAAATTAAAGGGTACGTGAAAAAAGATATGCGCCACTAACTTTTCATTTATATTTTAATTTGGAGACATGCATTATTTGTCTTGACAAGATGGTCGAATGTGATACGCCTACTTCTTTTTTTTTTTTTTTTTTTTTTTCAGAGGTGATGGAGGGTCCTTTCTTTCATTAAATATGTACCCGAAAGATCATATTTTATGTAGTTAAATGTTGATTGATAAGGATTTAAGGCAGTCACATCATTTAAGTATTGTTAATTAGTTGTTGAAATAATTCATATCTTCGACTCAGCCTTGGCATGGTCATGAGATTTGGCATTTTCCATAATTATTTCAATAGATCGATTCATTCGATTGTGATAGGAAGCTAGGGTCGGTAGGTATAACAACATGAATTAACATGATTCCACCAAATCTTCCACAATCTATATATATATATATATAATTTTCAGCATTCATTGCTTCAATGCAATGAAATTAGAAAAACAAAAAATCTTGCGTTTTTTTTTAGAGTAATGCTATGAACTATTTTTTTATTCTCTTTTTATCTTCTTAAAGTTGATGTGGCTTTTAAAATCACTATTAAATTTTAGATGAATCATACTTAAATTTTGATCCAATTGTAATTTTGAAAATCACATCAGTTTTAGGAGGATAAAAAAATAGTCCGTACCATTACTCTTTTTTGTATAGATGTAATGGTTTCTTTCTCACTCCTTATCCTTCTTTTTTCCTCCTTACTTGAAATATAATCATTTTTATTTTAAGTGAAATAGCAATGAATAATTGCTTCAATACTGTTAGAATATTTTCTATATATTCTAACATATATTCCATATATATTTTTCATATATTCTAACAAATACGGTGAAATTAGAATTTTTTTGTTTAGGTCAATGTTATTATCATGACAGTTCCTTCTTCACTCTTTATCATTCTTTTTCCTTTTTTACTTGGAATATGACCATCTTCATTTTAAGTGAAATTGAGATAAATTATTTATAGTATAGATTTTGTTTTGTTGAATTTAACCGTGAACATGGCCTTATGTTGTTTAGAAAATTTAAATGGCATAACAACATATACTAAATCTTTCCAAATTTAAAAGGCAAAACCTCAACAAAAGTAAAGTAAAAAAAAAAAAAAAAAAAAACTTCACTCTCTCTTCTTTTCTTTCTATCTCTCACTCTAGAGTTTTCAAAAGTTAGGATGATCAAAATAAAAGTTTAGGAATTATGCTTAATGGTTGACTCGGCAGTCGGCACCACTTCAGTCACACCTACGTCTACACAGACATCACTTCACCTTTGCACTATTGATGTTAAGGTTAGTTTTCGTTGGGCTTTGTTGGCTTTTGTGGGCTTGGTTGGAATCACGATGGAAATGAGCTTAGATTTTGGGCTTCGACTTTTGCACCTGAGATGTTAAGGAGATCACTCTTCTTGTAATTGTTGTTTCCACTCTTCCCATATTCTTTACTTAGAGCTAGTGTTGAAACTTGTAACATTCAAGTTTCTAAATATAGAGACATCTAATCATCTGTGTTCAAACTTCTCTATTTCCGCACGTGTTGGTGTTCATCAAATAGGCGTGTCTTTTGTTGTATGATTGCTGACTAGTTATGGAGGAGCTTGATTGAATTGTTATGGTGAACCCAAAATCCCTTTTAATCTGATTGACAATTGTGGACAAATTTAGAGGTAGAATTTGATCCAAACGAAGGAAACAAAAACTGCTCTCTCATGAGTAGAATAACAATTAATAATGTCATAATAATCATCGTCAAACCATATAACTTCTATAATGACTTACCATAAACTAGGTATTTTATGCATTTCAATAGGAAATTGAACACATCAGAAAATTACACTAAATTAGTTAAAAAGGAAAATACAAGACTTTTACCTCTTTTCAACATATCAATCGTGTAATCCCATTTCCCCATTCAAGAATCCAATGCCACTAGAGCACTAAGAAACACCGCCACTAACAAACACTACTATATTACGTGTAGTCATTGTTAGGTAATGGGTTTGTTAAGAAGTATTATCTGTTAGGTTATTTCGTTTTTTAGTGTTTTATTGTTTTTCGTTAAGTTCATTAGTTGTTTTTTGTTTTTTGTTTTTTTTGAAAGAGTTCATTAGTTGTTTTATTGTGCGGATATGTCAAAAAAAAAAAAAAAAATCATTAGTTGTTTTGTTATTGTTGTGTGGGTAGGACTCTTAGTGTCAAGACTAAGTATTAGTAAGAATATATTTAATTATGTTAATAGTTGAGTTATAGTTCACATTGAAATTTGTTTCTCATGAAACTCTTTTATTGTATTTTGTTATTTAAGTACTACATTGTTATGGAATAAAAATCAATAGTAAATTCAAACTATTTATAAGAGTTGAGAGCACCTCTAATTGCTCATAAAAAGTTTAGAATTCATCGAAAATTCTACCATACCTATTATTCATGTTAGGTTTTGTCCCACGCTTACTCTTTAATGAAAATAGTTTAAAATAAAAATTAAAAAAAAAAGAAGAAAAAGAGCAGGTGAATGTATATATAGTATATATAGTTTGTTGTTTTCTACACTTGTTATATGCAGGTAGTGTCCAGTTTTCTGGAGTGTGAGTTTGTTATCAGTTTGGTAACTGGGGCAAGGGGATTGCAAGATTGATATGGAGAGAGGGGATATTGCACGATTGATACGTTGAAAGGAGATAAAAGTTTCGTATTTTTCTTGTAATCTCATTTGGTGTAATTTTTTGGTGTGTCAATTCTCAATTTGAAGGCATAAAAGATTTGGTTTATGCTAGACCCTTATAGAAGTTATTTTCAACCTAAATGTACTCAAAGATACACAGAGTTATTGATTGCCTACGCTTACCTTTAAGACTGCATCATCTTATATGTGCAGTTTTTGCCAATCGCCCACCAAAGTAATTATGCAATTAATAACCGTTCACTCACCTTTTTTGAAATTTCAATTTTAAACCTGACACAACTCTTATGTAGCTTTGTGTCAGCTAAATAAAAGTTTAGTCTTAGATGAAACTCAATTGAACTCCTATCATATCTCATTAATAAATGTCAATTTGTACACCTCTAAACTACACCATCCTATATATATATATATATATATATATATATATGACGTTATAGCATCTGGTTATGATTTATCATAGCATCTAGCATCTGACTATGATTTATCATAGCTTTATTCTCTTTGTAACCTTATAACATTTTACTATGATTTATCAGAACTTTATACTTTAAAATGTAAGAGTTTTATGCTCTGGATATCTTATCAATGAATTCTAAATGATTGCTGTTAAAAATAAAAAATAAGAAAAAAACAATATTGGCTTAATTGCATGGACAAACAAAAATGGAACATATATGTTTTCGATGTAATGTAGCATCTTGGAAAACAAAATAAAAGGTTACAAACATTAATAACAGTCACATAATTAAAATCATAAATACATCACAAACATCTAGCAAAGCATCCCACACCTCACAAGTCATACGCCTGCTTGCCGGTGAACTTGACCTCAATCGGGCTCACGTTCTTTCCGATTGACCGGAAGTTCACTCCGACGCCTTGGCGGCCTGGGTTCACCTTCTCCGGGTACACCCCATCCTTAGGGTGCAAGTATTGGACCTCCCCGTTAGGGAACACCCTGTAAAACTGGTACTTGATCTTGTACTTTGACCTCAGCCTGGTCCCCAGCGCCAGGCACTGCTCTTTCCTAGCCAACTTTAGCAGGTTCGGACCCTCCCTCATGATGGCTGCACCGCCGGTGGGCATCTCGAAAATTTGTTCCTTGGGACTCTCCCATGTGATCGCGTAAAATTCTTCAACCTGGGCCTTACGGAGCAAACCCCCGGTGCTGCCGCCGAAAATCGGGGAGGGGGTGCTTGGGTCCAACTCAGGTGGGGTGAAGCCCACTGGAGCCCCTGTGGGAGCCTCGATTTTTTCATCCACGGAAGCAGCTACCTTAACTGTGCGCTGTGCCACGGAGAATTTGAGTGGCTTAGGAGTAGTGAAGGACAAGGTCGATGATTGCTTCCATGGCACGGTGACGCGGTCGCCGGACTTTGAGGTGGAGAGTGGTGGGGTGAAGAGGGAGGCTTGGGTTGCCATGGCCATGAAGGATTTGAGATAAGGTGATGAATCTGATGATGGTTGATGGTCTTAAGGCTGTGAGGGACGAATAAAGTTATTGTTGGGAGAGTTTGTAGGATTTTAGACGGGTGGTAGAGATGTGGGTGTGGATAAGGGGATATGGCTTCGACCAATTAGGATGTCTGATTTTGATACGATCTCTCTCGACTCTCACCTCACCTCACCTTTTTTATTTTATTTTATTTTTTGTTTTTGAGTGAAGTCACAACGGCATCGTTCCAAAATAGCACTGCAGGACAAAAGAGAGCCCGCCTGATCATGGGCTTGGGTATGGATCTGGGCCCAAGCCAATAGTCCTCATAGTATGGGTTATCCGCCTAGCTAGTTGGATGCAAACCCATCACAATTTAACCATACAAGGCTTTTTTCAACCTACATATCCTAAGCAACAAAGTGAGGTGGTTGCTTCATATAAACTTCCTCATGCCAATTTCCATGTAGAAAGGCATTTTTAATGTCTAACTGAAACAAAGGCCAATCAAAGTTAGCAGCAAGAGAAATCAACACTCGAACAAAGGAGATCATGGCAACCGGAGAAAATGTCTCCTCATAATTAATACTATAGGTTTGTGTGTAACCTTTAGCAACCAACCGTACTTTAAACTAGTCAATTGAGCTATTCGGATTAAACTTTACCATGTATACCCAACAAGCAATGGCCGAGCGTTCTAGCGCGAAAGCCGTTGTGCTAATGAACAAGCAACAGATTGAGGTGCCAATGCTAGAAAGCCATTACCCATTATAGTTACAACCGCCATTCATCGGGTCTTCGGTCGTTGGCTCCCCTGTCATCAGGTCACCAACTTCCTTAACCTTCCGACACCTGAATATTCAGTTTGGTAAATCAAATGGTAATCTCTCATATTCTGCTGGGGAAGAAATTATAAAAAGAATAAGCAACAGACAAGCACTAGCGCGAAAGCCGTTCCGCATTAGCAACACACATCCGTTTTCTTGTTGCTTTACTAATATAATAGAAAGGG
The DNA here is from genome assembly GCF_901000735.1 of Corylus avellana. Lineage (NCBI taxonomy): Eukaryota > Viridiplantae > Streptophyta > Magnoliopsida > Fagales > Betulaceae > Corylus > Corylus avellana. The sequence continues at coordinate 10,053,911 of NC_081541.1, forward strand.
GCAAGCGAAAACCTACTTCTAGTCTTAAGGCATTATAAACCTGTTTTTCTATATTGCATCAGCGTATATTATTAAAACATTTGGCATCATTATTCTTCTCTATTACTTAATTGAATATAGAATTTAATTCAGGTTAGTTGGGAAAACCATTAAGATCCACAATTTTTAGATTTTTATTTTTATTTTTTTTTTATCAAAATCATATCCTCTAATTTTACTTTTTATGGAAAGCCTTTTATATTGTTAAAATCCAGTACATATATCGCTTTTGCTTTTCTTCCTTGTAATTATTTTCAAATAAATATCTATTGTTGAAACATTTATCAAATAGATTAGTCTCTTTATATTCCATCAATTTTACAACAAACTACTTATGAAATTCCGAAGTAAAAATAAATAAATAAAAAATAGTTGGAGGCCCTACGGGTGGGGCTAGCTGTTAACCTGTTAACCAACCCCTCGTGTGAGTCGTGTGTGAACCATATCTCTCTTGATTTTTTTATTTTTTATTTTTTTTTTAATAAAAAAACATTATGGGAGCCTGGGAGGTACATACGTGTCACTCAAACTCATCGGAACCGGCATACTTGAAGAACTGGTGTGTGGCATGTATAGCGTGCATCAAATGAGAGAAGAGACGAAGAGTGAGAGAGGTTCAACCAGGGAAGGAAAAATGAAAAAGGTCCCGCCGCAGCCGGCGCTGGCGCTTCTACCTGCTTTGTATTGTTGTGTGTGGGAACTGTGAACCATGGCCTTGCCAAGAGTGGTTGAACAACATCCATGTCTCCACACTCACTGCAAAAGGGTAAAGTCCTCTCCTACATCTTCTTTGTTCTTTTTCATAATCTATATATGCTACATGTGTGATATGTTGTTGGGTCTGTCATCTGCACGCCTTTGACATATTTTCTAAACCTAGAACTAGTTAAATAAATATGTCTTTGACGTGTGAATTTGATTTGGGAAAGACTAGTAATTGGTGAATTTCCATGGGTAGTCGACATAATTAAGCAACTGAATTAGATGTTTGCAATATTACTACTACTTTATTGCATCTCGTGTGTGGCTTAATACTGTATTGGTGAAGTTATCTATTGATATGTGCGTAGAGAGGACTTTTTAATTTACAGAATGTTTTGGTACAACAAAAGTTGTTTTGTAATATATTTAACATGGCGGCTGGTTAATTGCACGCATTCTGAGACTTGCATATTTGGTGAACACGGGATGACGCGAAGAAGATTGTCTCAAGTTTTCAATTGCAATGGCATTTTTTTAGTAGACACCTCTGTTATATAATGCAGGCTCATGGGTGTAGTTTCAGCGCATGGACAAGGATCCTTTCAATTTCCAATGAAAGCATTCATTTTATCGTTAGAATTTAGAAGTTAATACATCTAAATGTTTACATGATTTAATATATACTTTTAAATGTACCAACTTTAAAATGAATATTAACCATTTCATTTGAAATTGAGGAGATCCTAATCCCACGATATGGTATTTAAACTTTTGCTTGCTTCTGCATAATGGTGACCTCTCCTAGGGTTCAAACTGATATTTAATGGTGGGCCAATTTACCCATATGAAATTAAATTAAATGTAACAATTATATTGCATAATATGTAGATATTTGGAGATAATTTCTGCAAATCTGCATATATATATATATATACATATTTCATACATAAGGAAAATAGGTACATTGCTTGATCAAGGGGGGGGGGGGAATGAGGATACAAGAGGCTACCTGACAATCTTTGAATTTAGCACTACTGCTTACTAAAAGGCAACTGCTTCAAAAATAGACATTTTAGTAGCAAATAAATTTTTTTAGATTGAGACGCTGTTGGGAATCCCTTTGCCAGTGAGCCCACCCTGTTTGGAGTAATCTGAGGTGTTAGGATAGAGCAAGGTGTAAGGCACCTTGACTGGCCCAACCCTATTTTTCCATTTGTTGTCATTGTTCATTTCTATAATTCTGTTCTCAATTGTTATCAGCTTCTCTCTAAATCTCTCAAATGCTGCTAGTGGTTCAGAATCTGAAGTCCACTCAGGCGTATCTCTCTGCCCAAGATAAATCTCATCGGTTGAATGCCGGGACAAAATTTCTATCAGTGATACACCAAGGAGGGTTTGGAACTGGGCTGTTATTGTTTTCAGGAAGGCTAAGTCAGGGTTTGACTCAAGCTCCGCATACTCGGGTGTCCCCGGCTCAGGCATGAAGCGGCGGCTTACTGTTGGGCGATTAGGGAGGTAGCCGGCATAAGGGTATTGCCCAAAATTGACAGCTGCATGGAGGGCAGAAGCCACCCATATGATAATGGTGCAGGCTTGGATAAGCTCGGCTTGTGTCTGCATCTTAGGCCACCAAGGCTCATCTTTTTTGTCTCCATGACCCTCATGGCGGATCTCCATCCACCATGATTGGAGTTCAGAATCACCTTGGACCATGTCATCAGTTGGGTAGTAGAAAGAGCAATATTCACTAACCCAATTCTTAATTGCTGACCAGATCTCCAGCCCATCAACAGCGTAGGGATAATCCTGTATAAGAAGTCTGAGGCCATGGGGGTAGCTCGAGTCTGGAACTGCTATTCCTCTAAATGAAGCAAAAAAGTGGGTCAAAATCCATTCCAATAAAGATTAAAACTATAGAAATCATTATTTAACAAACTTTGCTAACCTCTTGAGCAGATCATCAGGTAATCCCTGTTCTGTGAACACCCAGTTCTTATATACAACAGAAGACATTTCCATGGCGAATTTAGCTGGGAAGACTGTTCTCTCAAGCACGCCACCGGCATTGATGAGGATCTGACGAGCCAAGGCATTTATGTTCATTGTGTCCCGGAAATGGGGATGCAAAAGCTTATGTATTGGGTGTAGCACACTCAGCTGTCTATTTGTCGCAATCACAAATGGCTCTATTACAGCATGGGTGTTCAACCTGCAAACACAACCGGAAGCATTTTAAAATGCATTCTAGATTAAGGTCAAGCTCCTGTCATCTGCTACCACGCAGTATTTTTTTTCTTCGGCATCGTACCAGTGGCTAATAAGCTGATGGTAGCCAGAATCATTTACAGCAGCATAAGCTTTGGCCAGCTGCCACACTGAGCCTTCAACACCTTCTGCTGCTGGCGTGAAAACTTTGCTGACTGCACCACGATGCTCCCCTTGTGGATGTGGAAGGCTTAACTCAATCGCCAACGGCTTCAATGTCCCGTCATCTTGCAGTAGAAGTAGCGTTCTGGTGGCATACGTCTTTGTTGTAGTTGAGTTTATTCTTGTCAGGTATGGCATTAGTGCATCATGATGATCTAATATAAACAGCCTATTGTTTGTGATTGCCTATAACAACAAAATAGATATTAGCTGTCAATATAGAACAAAGTATAGTAATGTAGATATAGTCAGGAAACATATGAAGCATGTTTAATACTTGATCTATAGTCTGCCCATTCAGGTTGTTCTCTATATGCTCTTCTCTTATTGCACTGTTTTGATTCCCATATACTTTAGGGTCTAGCTTGCTGGTTGGGGGAAATTCCTGTAGACAGCATTTTGGCGAAGATGTTGATGCAGAAAGAGCATTCAACATTATTAATCAACTAATCTAGTGAAAGTAGTATTTTACTTGGAGGCGACGGATGATGACAGGGTTGACTCCTGCAAGCATTTCTCGTCCAAACTCTTCATCTGTCCTCCAAGCAGACCTATCCTCTGCAATTTTGCCATAAAAACTTTATAATTCATAGTTAAGAAGTTTAAAGCATCAAATGCCAAGTGAAACAGAGAAAAATTCTATACATACTGTTGATCACATCGGGAACTGGGAATTTGAGGAATTGTTCACCGTCATTACGGACGAGTTCCTTCAGTAGCTCCCAAGGAATGCATTCCCTAACTTTACCAAGTGTAGGTCCATTGGGTAGCTTGATACCCCCTTCATAGAGATTAAGTACATCTTGCAAGGTGTCAAACTCATTAATAGTTTTGTCGAATATAGATTTAAGCTCTGGGAGTAATATCTGACATAGGGATTTCACAGCATAGGCAAGAAAATCAGAGAACTTCAAGTGGTCGAACCGCTCATCTCTTGGAACATATATGTTAAGACTTAGAAGTGGCAATCTGCTTTCAGTGTTGGGATCTGTCACAATGAGAATATCAAGCTGCTGACTCAAAATGATAAAAATCATTCTTCAAAATACACCTAAAAATCATTCAATGCTTAACATGCCTCATGCCATTTGAAATTCTAAAACAATTAAAGAGCAACCACCAATTTAAGACTTTGTCAAAGCAGCTTTTAACAACTAAAAAATCAGTATATTATTTCTATTTCTAACCAGCTTTTGTTGGTTTTCGACCCGTTTTCCCTCGTCGGGGATACGGATACTTCTCTGATCCACCAAGAACAGGGCGTGCATAATCTGACCCTTTGCCCGGGCTTCCCAAATCATTGTAGTAATCGTAGTCATAGACTCTGTCCCACTCCTTAAACTTCCTCCTCACTGTTCCATTTCCACGTAGATTTAGTAGCTCCTCTTCCCTGTAGTGCCGTAAAAGCTCAGGTGTTTGACATGGAAGGTAGTTCTAGCACAAAGATTATAAGTTGTCAGTGCTTTGACATCCATATGGTAAGCAGCCATTAACCATTTTCTACGAAATTAATTCACAGTGGACTCGATAAGATCAACAATAAGATTTAAAGAGATAATCTAAAACTCTTTAAATTACCTTGTTTGAGAAGAATACACGGTTGTATTTGTAATGATGCTGGGGATAAACCCAAGAATTGCAGACAAAATGCACACGGCCGTGGCCACCAACATCTTCTAGAGTGACAGTCTTAAGGTAAAACTGGCTGTGGTGATGGTTTTTGACAATGAAAGCTTCAGGAGCACCCATGGACTCATCCCACTCAATTCCAACCGTGAATACAGCTTCTCCTGCCGTCAGTGAAGTAAGTGTTGAAATCCAGTTCTCCAAGTAAGCCACCTTTCCAAGCTTCCCTCTCAGTCCATTCGCTATAATACACAACACAAAGTTTTCAGTCTCTTACGTCTATTAATTCATCTCTATCATTGCAGCTTACTCAGCAAGATCAAAGAAGCAGTGCTAGAAAGTTGTTCAAAAAAAAAGCTACTTGATTGAAATTTCATAAAGAAGTTGGAGAGAGAGAGAGAGAGAGAGAGAGAAAGAGAAAGGGTGATTGACCTGGGTCGGGATGAACAGAGCTGATGAGTTGCAGGGAGACACCCTTGCCGAAGAACTCATGAATCCGATCAAGAAACGAGGCCTTCATGTCGGTGGTGTCCAACACGTTTTTCTTCATTAACACCACTGTTCCTTTGATCTTCTTGCTCTCACCCGCCTTGTGAACATTCTTCTTCTTGTTCTTGCCACAAAACATTTCCACTATTTTCTTTATGATCTCTGAGCTGGAACAGACGAGCATCAAAGACAGCAGCAGAAGAACAAAAGGATTGTAAGCTTAAGAGACACTGGGTGGCCAATATATATATATACACAAAATCTCAAAATCTTCAAGAAGATTGGGTGGCCATAGCTTCGATCACTGCTAGTAAAAAATAAAATAGCTTTTATTTTTCTCTCAGCTCTTGACTTGTAGAAGACCGCGCCTTTCCAAGTTTGTAGCTGTGTTTAATGCAGCTCTTGAACAGAAATTATGCCCACCAAATGGTGTGGGGTCTGAAAGGAATTTTTAATCTTTATCCCTTTATTCATGAATAATTAAAGAACAGCCCCAAAAAAAAAAGAATAATTGGAGGACCCGATTCCACATAGGCGACCTCATTTCATATGCTACTTTTGAAATAAAATAAATAAAAATGTTGTACTATTTTTTATCCTCCCTTTTTTTTTTTTTTTTTTTGTTGTTCTGGCCTATTATCTTTTGTCCTTCGACTGCAACATGCATATGTTGAAATATATTTTACGTATGTCCCTGTTGGTAGGGTCTTTTTCACACCTGTCTTTTTGTTAGATGACCATTTGATTCATCTTAGCACAACTTCTTTTTTTTTTTTGTTTTTTATTAGATGAGAAAGAAGAAAATGACAAGGAAATTAAATTACGAAGGGGATCCTTCCCATTATTTTTTTAAGGCATTTTGAAATTTCAAGGAAAAAACTATCACATGCATGTCACGTGTGCTCTATTACGTCATATTTAATCAGTTGGGCTTGGAAGGACTTTTTTTTTTTTTTTTTTAAACCAAAGATTGACGGTCTAAATTTAAGTATACCTAACAAGAGTGGACCTACCTTGAGGTTTGCGAGGGTCTAATTTTTTATACCATGGCCCAGACAATGATGAATTTTTCACACCCCTAGATGTAGCTATCTAAAGAAATTGCTAAATGATGAATTTTTCACACCCCTAGATGTAGCTATCTAAAGAAATTGCTAAAGATTTCACTAAAGAGATGATTATCGACGATTTTTATTCTATTAAATAACGTCGTCGAGCATAATTCGAAGGAGATGTCAAGTTCTTTTTAAGTTATTATTATTTGTACATATCTATAACAAGCTATAAAACTTTTGTATTCAAAATGAGAGTTATTTTTAAATATTATTTTATAGACATGTAACTTTTGTATACCATTAGGACTTAAGGTTTAGTATAAAATTAAATTTAAGATTTGTTTGCTTTTATTTTAGATGAGCTTGCGCACACA
>NC_081541.1:10060722-10083348 GCF_901000735.1 Corylus avellana
CTATATATATGACGTTATAGCATCTGATTATGATTTATCATAGCATCTAGCATCTGACTATGATTTATCATATAACTTCATTTATCATAGCTTTATTCTCTTTGTAACCTTATAACATTTTACTATGATTTATCATAACTTTATACTCTGAAATATAAGAGTTTTATGTTCTAGATATCTTATCAATGAATTCTAAATGATTGCTGTTAAAAATAAAAAATAAGAAAAAAACAATATTGGCTTAATTGCATGGACAAACAAAAATGGAACATATATGTTTTCGATGTAATGTAGCATCTTGGAAAACAAAATAAAAGGTTACAAACATTAATAACAGTCACATAATTAAAATCATAAATACATGACAAACATCTAGCAAAGCATCCCACACCTCACAAGTCATACGCTTGCTTGCCGGTGAACTTGACCTCAATCGGGCTCACGTTCTTTCCGATTGACCGGAAGTTCACTCCGACGCCTTGGCGGCCTGGGTTCACCTTCTCCGGGTACACCCCATCCTTAGGGTGCAAGTATTGGACCTCCCCGTTAGGGAACACCCTGTAAAACTGGTACTTGATCTTGTACTTTGACCTCAGCCTGGTCCCCAGCGCCAAGCACTGCTCTTTCCTAGCCAACTTTAGCAGGTTCGGACCCTCCCTCATGATGGCTGCACCGCCGGTGGGCATCTCGAAAATTTGTTCCTTGGGACTCTCCCATGTGATCGCGTAAAATTCTTCAACCTGGGCCTTACGGAGCAAACCCCCGGTGCTGCCGCCGAAAATCGGGGAGGGGGTGCTTGGGTCCAACTCAGGTGGGGTGAAGCCCACTGGAGCCCCTGTGGGAGCCTCGATTTTTTCGTCCACGGAAGCAGCTACCTTAACTGTGCGCTGTGCCACGGAGAATTTGAGTGGCTTAGGAGTAGTGAAGGACAAGGTCGATGATTGCTTCCATGGCACGGTGACACGGTCGCCGGACTTTGAGGTGGAGAGTGGTGGGGTGAAGAGGGAGGCTTGGGTTGCCATGGCCATGAAGGATTTGAGATAAGGTGATGAATCTGATGATGGTTGATGGTCTTAAGGCTGTGAGGGATGAATAAAGTTATTGTTGGGAGAGTTTGTAGGATTTTAGACGGGTGGTAGAGATGTGGGTGTGGATAAGGGGATATGGCTTCGACCAATTAGGATGTCTGATTTTGATACGATCTCTCTCGACTCTCACCTCACCTCACCTTTTTTATTTTATTTTATTTTTTGTTTTTGAGTGAACTCACAACGGCATCGTTCCAAAATAGCACTGCAGGACAAAAGAGAGCCCGCCTGATCATGGGCTTGGGTATGGATCTGGGCCCAAGCCAATAGTCCTCATAGTATGGGTTATCCTGGCCTAGCTAGTTGGATGCAAACCCGTCACAATTTAACCATACAAGGCTTTCTTCAACCTACATATCCTAAGCAACAAAGCGAGGTGGTTGCTTCATATAAACTTCCTCATGCCAATTTCCATGTAGAAAGGCATTTTTAATGTCTAACTGAAACAAAGGCCAATCAAGGTTAGTAACAAGAGAAATCAACACTCAAATAGAGGAGATCATGGCAACCGGAGAAAAGGTCTCCTCATAATCAATACTATAGGTTTGTGGGTAACCTTTAGCAACCAACCCTGCTTTAAACTAGTCAATTGAGCCATTTGGATTAAACTTTACCATGTATACCCAACAAGCAATGGATGAGCGCTCTAGGTCGAAAGTCGTTGTGCTAATGAACAAGCAATAGATTGAGGTGCCAATGCTAGAAAGCCATTACCCATTATAGTTACAGCCGCCATTCACCAGGGCTTCGGTCGCTGACTCCCCTGTCATCAGGTCACCAACTTCCTTGACCTTCCGACACCCGAATATTCAGTTTGATAACTTGCTACTAATTATTCTTCTGCTTCTAGTAAATCAAATGGTAATCTCTCACATTCTGCTGAAGAAGAAATTATAAAAAGAACGAGCAACAAACAAGCACTAGCGCAAAAGCCGTTCCGCATTAGCAACTCGCATCCATTTTCTTGTTGCTTTACTAATATAATAGAAAGGGGCAAGCGAAAACCTACTTCTAGTCTTAAAGCACTATAAACCTGTAATTCTATATTGCATCAGCATATATTATTAAAACATTTGGCATCATTATTCATCTCTATTACTTAATTGAATATAGAATTTAATTCAGGTTAGTTGGGAAAACCATTAAGATCCACAATTTTTAGATTTTTAATTATTTTTTTTTTTTTATCAAAATCATATCCTATAATTTTACTTTTTATGAAAAGCCTTTTATATTGTTAAAATCCAGTACATATATCGCTTTTGCTTTTCTTCCTTGTAATTATTTTCAAATAAATATCTATTGTTGAAACATTTATCAAATAGATTAGTCTCTTTATATTCCATCAATTTTACAACAAACTACTTATGAAATTCCGAAGTAAAAATAAATAAATAAAAAATAGTTGGAGGCCCTACGGGTGGGGCTAGCTGTTAACCTGTTAACCAACCCCTCGTGTGAGTCGTGTGTGAACCATATCTCTCTTGATTTTTTTATTTTTTATTTTTTTTTTAATAAAAAAACATTATGGGAGCCTGGGAGGTACATACGTGTCACTCAAACTCATCGGAACCGGCATACTTGAAGAACTGGTGTGTGGCATGTATAGCGTGCATCAAATGAGAGAAGAGACGAAGAGTGAGAGAGGTTCAACCAGGGAAGGAAAAATGAAAAAGGTCCCGCCGCAGCCGGCGCTGGCGCTTCTACCTGCTTTGTATTGTTGTGTGTGGGAACTGTGAACCATGGCCTTGCCAAGAGTGGTTGAACAACATCCATGTCTCCACACTCACTGCAAAAGGGTAAAGTCCTCTCCTACATCTTCTTTGTTCTTTTTCATAATCTATATATGCTACATGTGTGATATGTTGTTGGGTCTGTCATCTGCACGCCTTTGACATATTTTCTAAACCTAGAACTAGTTAAATAAATATGTCTTTGACGTGTGAATTTGATTTGGGAAAGACTAGTAATTGGTGAATTTCCATGGGTAGTCGACATAATTAAGCAACTGAATTAGATGTTTGCAATATTACTACTACTTTATTGCATCTCGTGTGTGGCTTAATACTGTATTGGTGAAGTTATCTATTGATATGTGCGTAGAGAGGACTTTTTAATTTACAGAATGTTTTGGTACAACAAAAGTTGTTTTGTAATATATTTAACATGGCGGCTGGTTAATTGCACGCATTCTGAGACTTGCATATTTGGTGAACCCGGGATGACGCGAAGAAGATTGTCTCAAGTTTTCAATTGCAATGGCATTTTTTTAGTAGACACCTCTGTTATATAATGCGGGTTCATGGGTGTAGTTTCAGTGCATGGACAAGGATCCTTTCAATTTCCAATGAAAGCATTCATTTTACCGTTAGAATTTAGAAGTTGGTACATCTAAATGTTTACATGATTTAATATATACTTTTAGATGTATCAACTTTAAAATGAATATTATCCGTTTCATTTGAAATTGAGGAGATCCTAATCCAACGATATGGTATCTAAACTTTTGCTTGCTTCTGCATAATAGTGACCTCTCCTAGGGTTCAAACTGATATTTAATGGTGGGCCAATTTACCCATATGAAATTAAATTAAATGTAACAATTATATTGCATAATATGTAGATATTTGGAGATAATTTCTGCAAATCTGCATATATATATACATATTTCATACATAAGGAAAATAGGTACATTGCTTGATCAAGGGGGGGAAATGAGGATACAAGAGGCTACCTGACAATCTTTGAATTTAGCACTACTGCTTACTAAAAGGCAACTGCCTCAAAAATAGACATTTTAGTAGCAAATAAATTTTTTTAGATTGAGACGCTGTTGGGAATCCCTTTGCCAGTGAGCCCACCCTGTTTGGAGTAATCTGAGGTGTTAGGATAGAGCAAGGTGTAAGGCACCTTGACTGGCCCAACCCTATTTTTCCATTTGTTGTCATTGTTCATTTCTATAATTCTGTTCTCAATTGTTATCAGCTTCTCTCTAAATCTCTCAAATGCTGCTAGTGGTTCAGAATCTGAAGTCCACTCAGGCGTATCTCTCTGCCCAAGATAAATCTCATCGGTTGAATGCCGGGACAAAATTTCTATCAGTGATACACCAAGGAGGGTTTGGAACTGGGCTGTTATTGTTTTCAGGAAGGCTAAGTCAGGGTTTGACTCAAGCTCCGCATACTCGGGTGTCCCCGGCTCAGGCATGAAGCGGCGGCTTACTGTTGGGCGATTAGGGAGGTAGCCGGCATAAGGGTATTGCCCAAAATTGACAGCTGCATGGAGGGCAGAAGCCACCCATATGATAATGGTGCAGGCTTGGATAAGCTCGGCTTGTGTCTGCATCTTAGGCCACCAAGGCTCATCTTTTTTGTCTCCATGACCCTCATGGCGGATCTCCATCCACCATGATTGGAGTTCAGAATCACCTTGGACCATGTCATCAGTTGGGTAGTAGAAAGAGCAATATTCACTAACCCAATTCTTAATTGCTGACCAGATCTCCAGCCCATCAACAGCATAGGGATAATCCTGTATAAGAAGTCTGAGGCCATGGGGGTAGCTCGAGTCTGGAACTGCTATTCCTCTAAATGAAGCAAAAAAGTGGGTCAAAATCCATTCCAATAAAGATTAAAACTATAGAAATCATTATTTAACAAACTTTGCTAACCTCTTGAGCAGATCATCAGGTAATCCCTGTTCTGTGAACACCCAGTTCTTATATACAACAGAAGACATTTCCATGGCGAATTTAGCTGGGAAGACTGTTCTCTCAAGCACGCCACCGGCATTGATGAGGATCTGACGAGCCAAGGCATTTATGTTCATTGTGTCCCGGAAATGGGGATGCAAAAGCTTATGTATTGGGTGTAGCACACTCAGCTGTCTATTTGTCGCAATCACAAATGGCTCTATTACAGCATGGGTGTTCAACCTGCAAACACAACCGGAAGCATTTTAAAATGCATTCTAGATTAAGGTCAAGCTCCTGTCATCTGCTACCACGCAGTATTTTTTTTCTTCGGCATCGTACCAGTGGCTAATAAGCTGATGGTAGCCAGAATCATTTACAGCAGCATAAGCTTTGGCCAGCTGCCACACTGAGCCTTCAACACCTTCTGCTGCTGGCGTGAAAACTTTGCTGACTGCACCACGATGCTCCCCTTGTGGATGTGGAAGGCTTAACTCAATCGCCAACGGCTTCAATGTCCCGTCATCTTGCAGTAGAAGTAGCGTTCTGGTGGCATACGTCTTTGTTGTAGTTGAGTTTATTCTTGTCAGGTATGGCATTAGTGCATCATGATGATCTAATATAAACAGCCTATTGTTTGTGATTGCCTATAACAACAAAATAGATATTAGCTGTCAATATAGAACAAAGTATAGTAATGTAGATATAGTCAGGAAACATATGAAAACATATGAAGCATGTTTAATACTTGATCTATAGTCTGCCCATTCAGGTTGTTCTCTATATGCTCTTCTCTTATTGCACTGTTTTGATTCCCATATACTTTAGGGTCTAGCTTGCTGGTTGGGGGAAATTCCTGTAGACAGCATTTTGGCGAAGATGTTGATGCAGAAAGAGCATTCAACATTATTAATCAACTAATCTAGTGAAAGTAGTATTTTACTTGGAGGCGACGGATGATGACAGGGTTGACTCCTGCAAGCATTTCTCGTCCAAACTCTTCATCTGTCCTCCAAGCAGACCTATCCTCTGCAATTTTGCCATAAAAACTTTATAATTCATAGTTAAGAAGTTTAAAGCATCAAATGCCAAGTGAAACAGAGAAAAATTCTATACATACTGTTGATCACATCGGGAACTGGGAATTTGAGGAATTGTTCACCGTCATTACGGACGAGTTCCTTCAGTAGCTCCCAAGGAATGCATTCCCTAACTTTACCAAGTGTAGGTCCATTGGGTAGCTTGATACCCCCTTCATAGAGATTAAGTACATCTTGCAAGGTGTCAAACTCATTAATAGTTTTGTCGAATATAGATTTAAGCTCTGGGAGTAATATCTGACATAGGGATTTCACAGCATAGGCAAGAAAATCAGAGAACTTCAAGTGGTCGAACCGCTCATCTCTTGGAACATATATGTTAAGACTTAGAAGTGGCAATCTGCTTTCAGTGTTGGGATCTGTCACAATGAGAATATCAAGCTGCTGACTCAAAATGATAAAAATCATTCTTCAAAATACACCTAAAAATCATTCAATGCTTAACATGCCTCATGCCATTTGAAATTCTAAAACAATTAAAGAGCAACCACCAATTTAAGACTTTGTCAAAGCAGCTTTTAACAACTAAAAAATCAGTATATTATTTCTATTTCTAACCAGCTTTTGTTGGTTTTCGACCCGTTTTCCCTCGTCGGGGATACGGATACTTCTCTGATCCACCAAGAACAGGGCGTGCATAATCTGACCCTTTGCCCGGGCTTCCCAAATCATTGTAGTAATCGTAGTCATAGACTCTGTCCCACTCCTTAAACTTCCTCCTCACTGTTCCATTTCCACGTAGATTTAGTAGCTCCTCTTCCCTGTAGTGCCGTAAAAGCTCAGGTGTTTGACATGGAAGGTAGTTCTAGCACAAAGATTATAAGTTGTCAGTGCTTTGACATCCATATGGTAAGCAGCCATTAACCATTTTCTACGAAATTAATTCACAGTGGACTCGATAAGATCAACAATAAGATTTAAAGAGATAATCTAAAACTCTTTAAATTACCTTGTTTGAGAAGAATACACGGTTGTATTTGTAATGATGCTGGGGATAAACCCAAGAATTGCAGACAAAATGCACACGGCCGTGGCCACCAACATCTTCTAGAGTGACAGTCTTAAGGTAAAACTGGCTGTGGTGATGGTTTTTGACAATGAAAGCTTCAGGAGCACCCATGGACTCATCCCACTCAATTCCAACCGTGAATACAGCTTCTCCTGCCGTCAGTGAAGTAAGTGTTGAAATCCAGTTCTCCAAGTAAGCCACCTTTCCAAGCTTCCCTCTCAGTCCATTCGCTATAATACACAACACAAAGTTTTCAGTCTCTTACGTCTATTAATTCATCTCTATCATTGCAGCTTACTCAGCAAGATCAAAGAAGCAGTGCTAGAAAGTTGTTCAAAAAAAAAGCTACTTGATTGAAATTTCATAAAGAAGTTGGAGAGAGAGAGAGAGAGAGAGAGAGAAAGAGAAAGGGTGATTGACCTGGGTCGGGATGAACAGAGCTGATGAGTTGCAGGGAGACACCCTTGCCGAAGAACTCATGAATCCGATCAAGAAACGAGGCCTTCATGTCGGTGGTGTCCAACACGTTTTTCTTCATTAACACCACTGTTCCTTTGATCTTCTTGCTCTCACCCGCCTTGTGAACATTCTTCTTCTTGTTCTTGCCACAAAACATTTCCACTATTTTCTTTATGATCTCTGAGCTGGAACAGACGAGCATCAAAGACAGCAGCAGAAGAACAAAAGGATTGTAAGCTTAAGAGACACTGGGTGGCCAATATATATATATACACAAAATCTCAAAATCTTCAAGAAGATTAGGTGGCCATAGCTTCGATCACTGCTAGTAATAAATAAAATAGCTTTTATTTTTCTCTCAGCTCTTGACTCGTGGAAGACCGCGCCTTTCCAAGTTTGTAGCTGTGTTTAATGCAGCTCTTGAACAGAAATTATGCCCACCAAATGGTGTGGGGTCTGAAAGGAATTTTTAATCTTTATCCCTTTATTCATGAATAATTAAAGAACAGCCCCAAAAAAAAAAGAATAATTGGAGGACCCGATTCCACATAGGCGACCTCATTTCATATGCTACTTTTGAAATAAAATAAATAAAAATGTTGTACTATTTTTTATCCTCCCTTTTTTTTTTTTTTTTTTTGTTGTTCTGGCCTATTATCTTTTGTCCTTCGACTGCAACATGCATATGTTGAAATATATTTTACGTATGTCCCTGTTGGTAGGGTCTTTTTCACACCTGTCTTTTTGTTAGATGACCATTTGATTCATCTTAGCACAACTTCTTTTTTTTTTTTGTTTTTTATTAGATGAGAAAGAAGAAAATGACAAGGAAATTAAATTACGAAGGGGATCCTTCCCATTATTTTTTTAAGGCATTTTGAAATTTCAAGGAAAAAACTATCACATGCATGTCACGTGTGCTCTATTACGTCATATTTAATCAGTTGGGCTTGGAAGGACTTTTTTTTTTTTTTTTTTTAAACCAAAGATTGACGGTCTAAATTTAAGTATACCTAACAAGAGTGGACCTACCTTGAGGTTTGCGAGGGTCTAATTTTTTATACCATGGCCCAGACAATGATGAATTTTTCACACCCCTAGATGTAGCTATCTAAAGAAATTGCTAAATGATGAATTTTTCACACCCCTAGATGTAGCTATCTAAAGAAATTGCTAAAGATTTCACTAAAGAGATGATTATCGACGATTTTTATTCTATTAAATAACGTCGTCGAGCATAATTCGAAGGAGATGTCAAGTTCTTTTTAAGTTATTATTATTTGTACATATCTATAACAAGCTATAAAACTTTTGTATTCAAAATGAGAGTTATTTTTAAATATTATTTTATAGACATGTAACTTTTGTATACAATTAGGACTTAAGGTTTAGTATAAAATTAAATTTAAGATTTGTTTGCTTTTATTTTAGATGAGCTTGCGCACACAAACACATAGATTAACTATATCTATGTATTTATTTATTTGTGTAGGTGTGGATCCCAACACAAAAAATCATTGTTCCACCCCTGCCTAGCAAACCGGTTAATATGTTTTATAAAATGTATGTTGTGTCATTAATAAAAAGTATAACACATAGTTCCAAGAACAAACACATTGATTTGAATTATCACTATATTCAAGATATTAGGGAGAGAAGTGAAATCAAAGTTGAATTCACTCCCTTGATCAAGATGGTGGCTGATCCTATAACCAAGGGATTGTCTCTAGATAAATTAGAGGGGATGTAACCGTAATGAAATTAAGAAACACCTAGGTAATAGTTACATGGGTTAGCACATAGTAAGAAGGAAACTAGAAATTTAACTTAATGGGGCATACTTCTATGAGCATCTTACTATAAATTTAGCTGTTAGTTAAGTATTAGGGGTAACTTCACAGTCTTCACTAAAGACCCCTAAACTTTCACATAATTTGACAAGTCTCCCCAAACTTTAAAATCTCTCAATTTGGACCCATGAAGTTTCAATTGCGCTTAATTTGGACCCCTCCATCAGATTTAGCCATTAACTTTTAACGGCAAACCCTAAAAACACTAAAATATCCCTGATTTTCGTTTTTTATTTTTTATTTTTTATTTAAAAAAAAAGAAAAGAAAAAGACCACACAGGTTGATGTAGACTGGAATTCAAGGCTTATCTTATCTTTCAGTCTTTTATTAGGTTTCTTTGTTAGTCTTTTATTTGGTTTAGTTGTCTTTCGTAGACTTCTAAACTAATTTTATTTCATTGTTATCTTAGGATTAAGAATCTTGGGGCTATAAATAGATACTTAGAGCCATGAGAATGCTGATTTGGGTTATTATTAAGTTTGTTTAATAAGAATTACTCAGAGCTGAGTTTCTTCTTTGTGTTCCTTCAAAACTTAGAATGTATTTAGCTTTTGTCAAGAAGATTTATTAGATCATTGATAGAATCAAGATCTATAAGTATTTATCCGCTGCTTAATGTTGTTATTTACTGCAGCCCACTAAGTCACGCTGCATCAGTTGGTATCAGAGCTCTAGTTTTCTTTCCATGAATAGGGAGGAGCAACCGTCTGACAGACATGAGCAAAGTGCACGTGCGCACAGAGGCAACACGTAAGAAACAACCGGCAATTCGTTTGCGGCACATGGATGAGAGGTTTAGTGGTCTAACCGTACAGAAGGAGGGGTGTGCACGCATCCAACACGGGGTCCCTACCGATCACTTGGCCGACATGGATGGTCCGAGCGTTCGTCGTTGTCAACCAAAACCGAGATACTAGGGGGCGGAAGACAAATTTATCGTCAAGGGTGAACCTGTCAATCCTTATGTAGGGTGCGAAGTGCAGAAAGAATTTCCAACGGCACAAGCCCATGCTATATCACGGGATGTAGGCGTCAAGCTCGACACCCAAAAAAAAAAGAAAAAAAAAAAGGTGTCTTGGGAGATGGGGGAGGTCAAGCATCAATCGGTCTCCCGATACATTAGAGGTACGCATACCGACAATTTCAGACTACATGCACCATAGGAGGCAAGGTGGCCAAGCTTGTCATCGATACAAGAAGTGGTATGAATGTAGTCTCAGCGGAAGCGGTTCGGAAGTTAGGGCTTGAGACTAAGAGACATCCTACTCCCTATCAGTTGGAATGGCTCACGAAAGGAAATGAGGTAACGGTTTCTAAATGTTGTCTAGTGTCTTTTTCTATTTGAGCTAAATATGTGGATCATATATGGTGTGATATGGTCGACATGGATACGTGTCACCTATTATTGGGAAAGCCATGAAAATATGATAGAGCTGCTATCCATGATGAAACAAAGAACAAGTACAACTTCATGTTTGGTAAAACCAAATTGACGTTGCTACATAGCCCATGGGCGGAGCCAAAACCTTCACAAGGAGATGGTCAATCATTCGTAGCCAAGCAGGAGTTGACGGACAAGGAAAGCGGCATCAAAGGAGAGGTACTAGGGCCGATAAAGGAGCTATTGGGGAGATATGTCGACATAGTTCAAGCAGAATTACCGAAAGTATTGCCATCATTGCGAGACATTTAACTTCAACTTGATTTGGTACCGGGGACTAATGTTACTAATTATCTGCACGACATCAAGAGTCCTAAAAAGCTTGAAGAATTGGGGAAACAAGTGGAAGAGGTAAATCTTTTAGAGAGTATCGCAATTTTTCATGAAAAAGAGGAACCCTTGGAAGAGGTAAATCTTTCAGATAGTTTTGCAATTTTTCATGAAGAAGAGGAACCCTTGGAAGATGTAAATATTTCGGATAGTTTTGCACTTTTTGACGACAATTCTAAATATCATATGCCTGATAAGAGCCCTGAAGATAAAGTCTTTGATTTTAGTGTTGAGCCAATTGACTATGTTGATTTCATTGTGATAGATGTTATTTTGTCAAATTCTTCTAACCAAATTTGTGATGATATCTATTTGGCGGAGGGGAATGTTCTATCAAAAAGTGACGGGGTCGTTGCTAGTTATTTGAAGATTTTCATGGCATGTGGAAGGGTGAAGTACGGCAAATCCGAAGAATTGCTAAGTGGTGTGTGGTGGGGCATTCGCAACAACCATCAAGATATTTCGAAGATAAAGAGCATCACACTTATTGTGGGGGTGTTGCCTTGTTTTGATCTTGAGGAATGGAGACTGGAACGAGTTGATAGGGCATCTGAAGGACCATGGAAAAAACAGTTCGAATTCGAAGGCGAATTCTCTCCAACCTCAGGAGGATGATTTAGATTGGAATTCAAGGCTTATCTTATCTTATCTTTCAGTCTTTTATTAAGTTTCTTTGTTAGTCTTTTATTATATCTTATCTTTCAGTCCTTTATTTGAATTAGGTTTCTTTGTTAGTCTTTTATTTGGTTTAGTTGTCTTTCGTAGACTTTTAAACTAACTTTATTTCATTGTTGTCTTAGAATTATGAGTCTTGTGGCTATAAATATATGCTTAGAGCCCTGAGAATGCAGATTTGGATTATTATTGAGTTTGTTTAATAAAAATTCCTCAGAGTTGAGTTTTTTTAAATCTAACGCGGATGTTTAAATTGAGAAATTTTAAAATTTAAGAAATTTATCAAATCGAGTTAGAGTTTAGGAATTTACGCCTAAATATTATCTATATATCCAACTGGCTTAATAATTACCCTTCAATAAACCAACTCTGATGATTGATCAAGTGTACGTTATTATTGGCTAGCAAGGCTAATTACGATGTCAAATGCAATCAAGTAGGATTATGCTAAGTGAGGTCTAATCAGGAAGGTCCAGTACTCCACTTGATTTATCGTGCCAACCGCAACATATATATTTATCATTCCATGACGACAAGACAAAGAAACGAATAATTTGGATATTTTAATTTGGTTGTTTTGTCGATCGGCTTGGTCTATGTGTTATGGGATATGCCTATATATACTATAATATTTTGACCAAGAAGATAAATTACTTAATTTTAGTTATAAATTATAATTAATGCATGGCATGCAGCCAAGACAAAAGTAGCCTATGCCCTCCATGTCACGTTAATTTCTGGCATGGATGTGTCAGTTTAAAATTAAGAATAAATAGAAAAATCATGAAGCCAAATTGCATATACTATTTTTCAATTGCCTTTTAATTATTTTAATAGGCCAATTTTTGTTTCTTTTGTTGGATTATTGTTGTTGGTACTGATCTGCTTTTCTTCTTTGCAATGGAAGGAATCAAAGGAGAGATCGTAGAAGATATGGTTTAATGGTTAGAAAAGAAATGACGAGAAAAGTGAGCAAAAAGATTCACAAAGGCTTCCCACCCCCTCCAACCGAAAGAAAAAGGAAATATGATCAAGACATTCTTCCCAAAAGGAGAATTATAGAAACTTTTTTTTTTCTGGATATATTCTTTGCTTTAGTTTAGTTAATGCACTTTATCATGAAGCCAAAACGGCAAATTATCAGCGTTCGTCCAAAAAATAAAATAATAAATATAATATTAATTAAAGCACTTTATCGTATGGATGAAACTCATACTCCAGTAAGGCAGTAACAACGTGGATCGATGCTTATTATATATAATCAAAGCCAAAGCTAGGTCACACCAATATATACCCACAGCACGTGATCATCATTAAAGAAAAGATAATCAAATGCAAAAAATAAAGGCAATAGTCGAGATATAAGAAAATATAAACAATACGTGATTTGGTCTATGATCTACGTTCATATGCTAAAATCTAAAGAGCTACATTTTAGCTTTATTTCTTTGATGTTTAAGTAGTATGTAATTTGTGTAAACTGATATATATGAACACAAACTAATGAAGATGATAAATGCTATATTTTAGTAGTAGGAGGAGTGAATCGAAGCACGTGGGTAGGACTTTTGTGTAATTTGTGCACGGAGAGGCTCAAAACAAGTGCCAGCGTGTCTGACAGCCCCCTCCACCAACACCAATCTATCTACAAGATTTGCTTTTTTGTTTTAATTGAAATAATTAAATTTTCACATGTGGTTGGCAGGTGGCAGGTGACTCCACAAGTGGGCTGACGTGGTTTTAGGTGATTTGGAGACTAACGTGGGTTACAATATTTGATTATATAATTATTATTTTTTTTTAAAAAAAAATTAAAATTTTGAGATAAGTATTAATTTAACAACGTGGTAGAAACTCATCCGCACTTAAATACTCAGAAAACTCTTACTTCTGTCCTTCATCAAATTGTTAGCTACAATAGACACGCAAGTGGTCACCTAACATGCATTTTTATCGATCTATAAAAGAAATATTTGTAAGATTAATATATGTTTTATTTTGAACAACTTCTTGTTTATTCAACTCGTCTCTTCTTTGATAGGAATGATTAGATAAAGAAGTTTATTGTTCTTTTATTCTAATGGAAGATGATTTATCTTCTCGATATAAATGTTTTTAGTGTTGATGAATTCATTAGTATTTTAAGTACCAAAGTCTTTTGGATACCAATTATTGATACCGTAGACAATAATTAATGAACAATATAGAATAAAAAAGAGTGATAGATTAAGAGAGAAGGAGAGTCGAAACACAGATTTAACGTGGTTCGGTAATTTGCCTACGTCCACAGAAAGACGACTGTATTTTTACTCTTAATGATTCAAGGTTACATCATACATATATATAGGAAAAACCCAAAACCCTAGTTGTATTTGTATGGACGTATTTGCTCCAGTCTACTTGGTCTTCCACTGATATTAATATGAGCCACCAGTTCCAAAAGATATAATGGTTCTTTCATTTTTCTTTTTCTTTTTCTTTTTAACTATTTTCACTCAAAAATTACAAGAATATATATATATAAAAAAAAAAAAAAAAAACATCTTAAAGTTGTTTGTGAAAAAAATCCTAAAGAATTAAATAATCCCTTCCCAAAAATAAAATAAAAATTGAGGTAGAAATTAGAATTAGTTTTAAATCAATTGGGTTTTAAACTACAATAACATATTCAATTTTATCTCACACTTGTGAGAGGCGCATATATAGCCACAACAATTCAATAATATGAAATTGAGATTAAAAAAAAAAGTATTTAGAATTATTCATTTGTTATATAAGATTATTTTTATTTTAAAAGAGAAAGAATACTTCCGAAAAAAAAAAGAAAAAGAAAGAAAGAAAAAATAAAAGAAGAAGAAGAAGAAAGACACGAAAGGGGATTGTAGGACATGGGCATTGATGACGGTTTTTCTTTGTTTTCTTGGTCAAGTTTTCATCTTTGGTCCCACCGCGATATACTATTAATTTTGCTTATCCCATGTGAAGCACATTAATTGCTTGGATAATTCATAATTATGTCTTAATTAGACGCGTTTTTTTTTTTTGTAAACCTTAATTAGACGCGTTTGGTAGACTGTCTTATTGTCTGGTCTCTTACGTGGCCAGGCATAAACAAACAAACCCCCTCGGGCCCTCGGAAAGAGAGTGTAGACTCCTTCAATAAAAATAAAAACAAAACAAAAATTAAAAATGAAAAATAATAAAAAAGGAAGGAAGAAATAGGAAATGGGACAGTGGGACATGATCGTGACCATTTGTGATTGCTGCTCGTGAGGTTTCCATCTTGGACCCTCCCTCATTATAATTAATAATTTCCCTTCCCATGTGAAACACACCATTTCTTTGAATAATTATAAATTGTTATTAATTTGGGGATATGGGCTCTAACATGAGATGAGGGATGGGCATTTTCATTGATTTGACATGTCGGAGGGGTTCCACGGGATTATATTCTATTCTAGTTCAACCTGCTTAACAAATTGATACAAATTAAAGATGTACTATATATTCTTTTTCTTCTTTTTTTCTTCTTTTTTTTTTAATTTATTTTTAAAATTACTATTTGATAGGTGTGACATGAGCTCACATATCTAATGATAATTTTAAAAATTAAGAGAGTTGTATGAAATAAATCATTTTTCTTGATGTTAGAATATACGAAAATAATGAAGATGTGGAAATATGAGCGGAAGTAAGAGAGAGAAAAAAAACACAAAGAATTTTACGGGTGGTTCAGTATTAGACACTTACATCCACCACACAGAATACCCCTAAGGATTACATTATACTCATTAACCTTTTTTTGTCTACAATACAAATGTTGCTATTTATAGGGTAATGTCTAAATACAAGTATAGTAATTAAATCTCATTGATTTGATTACAATCATAATATTTGATTACAATCAGTCCATAAATAGAGAATATTTGATATCAACGTAATTATGAAATATATTGAATATTTTCCGTATATTCTAACACTTGATATAACGATCAATTTAACCTCAAAGAATTGGCTCAAGTGGCAAGAGTTTTGGTATTTGTGATAGTCTCATGAGATATAAGGTTTGAATCTCTTTTAATGCAAACAATTCTTTAAGGCCAACATACCAACAATTATAAAATATTACCGGATTTGTATGGAATGAATGCTTTACAAGAATCTTGTCTTGGAGGGATCTCATCATCATCATCATCATCATCATCATCATATATATATATATATATATATATATATATATATAATGAAAAAAAAAAAATGCCGAGTCTTATTTTGGCCTTTTAAAAAAAAAAAATTGGCTTAAAGAGGAAGATGATCGGGTTCGTTTGATAAACGATTTTGTTTTTATTTTGGTTCGATACTGTAGCAAAAATTGATTAATGTGAAGAAAAAAAAGTAAGAATGTCTTCTTCTTTTTTTTTTAAGTGAAAAAAGCAAGAATGTTTGGTATGGAAAAATGAAAAATTTTTGTTTTGTAGTGATTTTTTTATTTGAATAGTAATAAAAAATGATTGATGTGATGTAAAAAGTAAGAGAATATTGAAAAAATAAAAAAGTGAGATTTATAGTGTAGAGCCAAAATTATGACAAAATCGTTTATCAAACGGAGCCGATGACTCCCCACTATATATCGACATAGCTTTACCAACTTGCAATTCCTACACTTTTTAAGGTTTAAAAATCATTTTTATAGTATTTTTATCAGCCTCACTAAATTTTATTGACCAAAATAATCAAAAGTACATTTCTTTTTATTATAACTATCAATTTTTTTAAAGCACTCCATCAGCCTCATTATTTTAACTATCAACTTTTACTATTTGATTTCAATATTTTTTTAAAAATACTTCTTTATTATTATTTTTTAACCTTTTCAAATAATAAGGAAAGACAGAGAAAATTTATATTATTTTTTATTTATTTAGTAAGTAAATAATACTCACTAAATATTACTTATCATTTATTTTAGGTTAAAATGGTAAAACTAAAAATAGAATATTTTAGCTTTCTTTACTAAATTATCTCAACAAAATAACTAAAAAAATAATAATTTTAGTGACCTGGAAAGAGTGCTTTTATCACATCATGTTCCTTAAAAAAAAACAATTGGAAGATGGTATTGATAGCCAACCACATTGCCCACGACATGACATTTTCAATAGTACATTGATAGGCTGATAGGTGATACTACCCATCAAAACAAATTGATACAAATCATGACAATCAAGATATGACAACTGAGAAACGTTATTTTCAATGTTTTTGAATCAAAATAATGCTTTTTGCAATTACCTTAAAACCTGTTCCACCTTAAAGTTGCCCACGCCCAGCAGCCTTATCATTTATCAGAACCTTTTCATTTTCGAGGTATAGGGCCTTACTTACTCATCGTATCACTAGGTTTGAGCGGCTTTGGGCCCCCGTCTATAGGCCTATATGGGTTAGAGCTAGGCTTTCATGCTTTCACATTACGTTGCAAACCCATCAGACAAACCTGCATATTTGCAACACAACCGGTCTGGCCCTGCGACCATACTAGACACTACCAGGCCCATTAAGTGACCTTTGCTTAACAACCGTTGTTTGTAGAGGATATTTCACAGATTCTTTTTGTTTGTTTTTTGGAGCAGCAACAACAAGAAGAGAAGGGGGAGAGAAGGGAAAGGAGGGAAGATTAGAACAAATCAAACACATAAAAAGGGATGGATAGCCTAACAATAAGCTTCAATACAATCAAAACAATAATAATAATAATAATGATAAATTAAAAGGAAATGTGTCAAATAAATGACAGAGCCCTATAACCCTATATGAAAGGATGGAACTAGCAATTAGAGTTTTGGGGGATAAAATTTTAATTTTTTTAAAGAAAAATTAAAGACAACTTTAAAATTTTTGGAGAAAACATGGTGCCTTGGGGAGCTGAAATGTAGTTCCTCCACTGTCTATATGCAAAGCAAAGTTTATTAATGTTAGAACAGTAGATCTTCGATCAATAATTCAATCGGAAGTTCGGAAGTTTATACATCACCTTGATGTAGGAGTGCTAAGAGTTTGAATTGGACCTGAAGTTTTAACTTCAATTAGATTTGGAGTAAGACTGTTGTGTTAAATTCTTGAATGAGTTCTAATCGGACTCTAATTAAAACACTTACTTCAACAGTGCTTTTCTTGTGATGTCATTAGCATTAAAGCTCAAGATTTGATGGGCTGGTTGAGTGTAATTATTCCCAACAATTAATATGTTTGGGAGTGTTTTTTGTTTTTTATTTGAATAAGTGTTTTGATGTGAGTTAATTGTCTTTATAATTTTAAGAATGTTGTATGTTTTGGGGGTGTTTGTCAATATCTCTTGTACCCAGAAAAAAAAAAAAAAAAAAAAGGATTTGTTAACAGTTACCTGTTCAAAACCATCCCTTTGAGGCGGGCAGAAAAATTCCTGCAGCAGCTTTTAGAGACAAAAATGTTTTTTTAAGTCGTTGTTTAATGTTTGTTTATGCGGGTTTTGTACATGGAGAAAATAAACGCTTGGTGATTAATTAACTAATCTTTCACGTGATAAGACAGCTTTGCTAATTATATTTTTCTAACTGTGATTAAGAAAATAAGAGATAACTGTTGTTGTCTGTAGTGGTATAATATGGCACATGCATGCAACCGAATAACAACTGATTCCAACTGTACCCAGGAAAAAAGAAAAACTGATTTCAACTGTCAACCCTGCAATCAGGTCTTCCATCTGCTGCACTATATATTATCCCCAATCTCTTATTAAAAACGACAAAAAATAATATTGGATATAATTGTCACCATAACATGTGCCTTGTGAATTGTGATCTTTAATAATATTATATCACCAGGAATCTGAGATGTTCAACTCCACATATTAATTACAAGTCCTATTTAGTTTTAAAATAATACACGTAAATTATACTTACTATCACAGAATAACCTCCGGTCTTATTTCAATAAACTCAAGATAACAAGATACTTTAAATTAAATAATTACATATTTAAAACTGTATAAATAAATTACATTATCTTAAGAGAGTTTGTACATTTGAATTAGCAAGGTTGAAAGTATTACATAATATGAAGAGTTACAGTTTAAATTCAAATGTACAAACTCTCTTGAGATAATGTAATCTATCTATAAAGTTTCAAATATGTAATTATTTAATCTAAAATATTTTGTTATCTTAAGTCTGTTGAGATAAGACTATTGATTATCTTGCGAGAGTATTTATTCTTTACAATATAAAAGCCGAGGTTAAATTTTGGATCCGTAAAAGTTTTTGTACATTTCAACTTTGTTTCTAAAGTTCTAATATGTGTTAATTAGGAAAATGTAAGTTCTCTTTTTAGTGTTTTTCTTTTTTCTTTTTTAAAAAAAAATTAATTTTTTTTTTTAATTTTAATTTAATTTTAAATAATATTTGCACTAGGAAAACATTGAATTAGGATCATATCATTACTCATATCCAGTTAGTTATAATGAAGGGATATTTTTGTTTCATCAAAAAGTGAAAAGACAAAAATACCCATAAAATATAACTAACTGGATACTCTCTAGTTGATTTGAACCGGATAGAATCTTGTTCCAAAAGCACTAATAAAAGGCCTAGCATTCTCCGGTCAATTAAGTCATTGAATTTTATTTTATTTTTTGTTGAAGTATTTTGATTTTATCCTAAGAGAATGCCCAAACAACCCTAAAGGATTAACTACCCCTAGAACCAACTTTAAGGGTGGTTGACCACCACCAAAACTGGCAAGTGGGCTTATGGAAGTGGCTTGATCATCCCTTAACCTAGTTTATATATATATAATTTTTTATTTTATGGTAAAATTATAATTTCTTAAATTATTCTTGAAAAAATGGTCAGAATTGATAAGGAGGGATCATTTTGTTACAAAGACCACCGAGATTTATAGGCTCATTTTGAAACCAGTAAAAAGTTTGTTGTTACAGGTAAAACCACAAGGGCTAATTTAACAAATTTTTGTATAAAATATAATAAGATTAAAAAAAAAGAAAAAAAAAAAAAAGGATCTACTAAAATTGTTAATGACATGGCACATAATTAAAGTGTCCATGTGTTATTTGGCACGTGTTTACACAAGCTCCCTCTCATGATGAAAACGTCTTACCCAAGAGGGCACCTTATTGATAAAATCATAAAGGCATGCAATAAATGGCACAAAAATTCTACCCTAAAACATCCCATTCTCTGCCTATAATCTTCTGTTACTTTCACGCAGACCTATAATTAAATTTGGTAAACTGCTTTGGGCCATTTAAGCCAAATTGCATATAATCCTTGACTTCTTTTCCCAAAATGAAAGAGTGTGCAGCACAGCACAGCCCCTTTGCCTTGTATTATTAGTGAGGAAATAGTCGTTTGATTGCGACTTTTGGATTTGCCTTTTTGCTTTGCAGCCCAAAGAAAAATAAAATAAAAGCATTAATAAATAAATTTAAACACAAATTACTTAAAATAACTTTTATTTTTACGTCATGTTATATCTAAATAAATAAAAAGCACAATCTAAAAAACATTATCAAACAAACAAGTCATTCTATCCCAAGTTAGGACAACAAGGCTTTCCTTGTGTTGAAATCATCTCTAAAGAATATAGATTATCCAGCTAAGTCACTCATGACACTGCTGTTTTAGACGTTAAAATTTTTAGTCGGACTCGAAGGAGCGTTTGTGGTTCCTATCGTTTATGTTCTTTTTGTAGAGCTCATAACTAGCATGTATTACTGTAGTCATGCTCAAGTCAAATGTTTTTTCCGCATGTTTTTGGCTTAGAGAAAAATATATTAAATGTGTGTGAACTGATGGTCAAAAGAGCAACTGGGTTATCTTTTCCAGGAGAGAAAAACAAGTAGGTCTAACAAAATGCACCGCTGAAAGATGCCAAAGGTAATGTGAAGGGAAGGATAGCCGTAAAAGCGTGTCCTCGTATTCAGGAAATTATGCTTTTAAGTCACATACTCTTTGTTTCGGATGTTCGAAGCGTATTCTCACGTAAAAAAAGCATCTAATTTGCTCTTGCTTTCAAAACCATATTTCCTTTTCTTTTTTTTTTTTTTCTTTCAAAGAACGTACAAGCAATGTCTTCTTCTTTCAACTAATATCAAATACAAGTTCACATAATCAATTGTTCTCCTATTTATTTAAAATTATTCAACCTATTTATTTTTAAGGGAATGTTACAGTTTATCTCGGTGTTCTTATGATGTTTCCATGATCTTATGTGAATATTGTTTTCTAAGAGATAAATGCTAAGTGCTCTCGTGGTCTTAGGTGGATATTATTTTTTAAAAATCGAATGAGAGAAATAAGGATTGTTTCTTTTTCGCTTTTTAAAAAAATAATATTCAGATAGACTCAGTATTCCCCTTTTTAAAATGTAATCTTAGTGTCGATATTATTTTCTAAAAATCTGGTAATAAAAATAAGAGCAATTTTTTTAAAAAATAATATCTATCTAAGATTAGGAGAATACTTAGCATTTTCCTTATAAAAAAACAAAAGAAAAAACTTACTCCATTGCCTCTCATACCTTTTTTTAGAAAATAATATCTATATAAAATCTTGAAAACACTATGAAGAATCGTATTATTTCTCTTTATAAAATTGTTACCTAAACTTACCAAAAATCCAACCTCTTGGAAGACGACAAATGTATCTCCAATAGAGGTGTAAGTAAGGGGGGTGAAAGGGTGGTCCTACCCACCCACAAAATATTTCTCTCCAAATACACTTTGTTTCAATTTATAAAGACATCCATGCCTAGAAATTGTGATCGAAATACAATTACTATATTATTTTTTAAGGGGAATACTATTTTTTATTTGAGTATTATAAATATTTACTGGGTTTATACGCTATTGAGGTAATTCAACCGTTATTATTTTCTGGGGAGTAGTATATATAATAGTGACGGTAATTATTAAAAAATGATGGGTGATACTGTAATTTCGTTTCTCAATATTTCCAAAAAACCATAAAATTGATATTCTTATCAGTTTATCACCATTTATTCAAAATTTAAATAATTTCCTTTTTTTTTAAGAAAAGGCTATTTGGGTCACACTTGTACATTGTCTAGTGAGGAAAGATGGGGAGAGAGAGAGAGAGCGATAAAAGCTACAGAGGCGGATCTTCACGCAAACTCCTCTTGAGCCCTCTTCTGTTTCGGTTGCTCCTTTAGATCTCTGCGAATTTTGTTCAAAATAAATTCAAAAGGAGCAATACAATTAAGATAAGTTTGGTATTTCAAATTCAAGCAATTGATACATGTCCTCCTCCCGTTTCTGCAACCAATCACAAACTTCACTAACGCGCTCAGGAATTTATAGATTCCTATAGAATATAGATACCCAAATAGGGAGTTTCTGATTCTGGCATGCTGGCTTAATGGGTCGCAAACGATCAACTCCGTCTTCTTCTTCTTCCTCCTCCCAAGGTGGTGAAGTGGGGATCTCAGGTAGGCGATTCTGATTCTTATTTTTCTCATTGTTATTGGTTGTTATTCATATTGGGTTTTCTGTAAAGTTCCATTTTTTTAATCTGAATCATTGCTTTCAATTTTTTTTTTTTTTTTTTTGTTAATAGCTTTTCTGGGTGTTTTAAACAAATGTATATTTTATTTTTGGAGGGGGTAGTTGGGATATTTGCTTGTAAAATCCTCGGTTTGAAATTGGATCTGTGAGAAATTTCTATTTCAATTTATGTTTGAGTTAGGATAGGTAGGAGTACGTGATTCCCAGAAGTTGAGCTGATTGCTGAATCAAAAAGTGAATTGGACATGACATTTCAGAGTTGATAAGCCTTTATGTGTTTTGATTGTTTCGGTTCTGTGGTAATAGGGAACAAAGTGCAATTCTATTGCTTTCTAATGCGCGTTTCAATGGGTTTTCCAAGTGGGTAGATTGGAATTGGATTGTGCTAGGAACTGTTATATCAAAG
>NC_081541.1:10083448-10084859 GCF_901000735.1 Corylus avellana
AAGGAAATATGATCAAGACATTCTTCCCAAAAGGAGGATTATAGAAACTTTTTTTTTCTGGATATATTCTTTGCTTTAGTTTAGTTAATGCACTTTATCATGAAGCCAAAAGGGCAAATTATCAGCGTTCGTCCAAAAAATAAAATAATAAATATAATATTAATTAAAGCACTTTATCGTATGGATGAAACTCATACTCCAATAAGGCAGTAACAACGTGGATCGATGCTTATTATATATAATCAAAGCCAAAGCTAGGTCACACCAATATATACCCACAGCACGTGATCATCATTAAAGAAAAGATAATCGAATGCCAAAAAATAAAGGCAATAGCCAAATATAAGAAAATATAAACAATAAATTTTATGTGGTTCGGTCTAAAATCTAAAGAGTTACATTTTGCTTTTATTATTTGATTTTTAAGTAGTATGTAGTTTGTGTAAACTGATATATATGAACACAAACTAATGAAGATGATAAATGCTATATTTTAGTAGTAGGAGGAGTGAATCGAAGCACGTGGGTAGGACTTTTGTGTAATTTGCGCACGGAGAGGCTCAAAACAAGTGCCAGCGTGTCTGTCAGCCCCCTGCACCAACACCAATCTATCTACAAGATTTGCTTTTTTGTTTTAATTGAAATAATTAAATTCTCACATGTGGTTGGCAGGTGACTCCACAAGTGGGCTGACGTGGTTTTTGGTGATTTGGAGACTAACGTGGGTTACAATATTTGATTATATAATTTTTTTTTTTTAATTTAAAATTTTGAGATAAGTATTAATTTAACAACGTGGTAGAAATTCATCCGCACTTAAATACTCGAGAAAACTCTTACTTCTGTTCTTCATCAAATTGTTAGCTATAATAGACACGCAAGTGGTCACCTAACATGCATTTTTATCGATCTGCTCGATATAAATGTTTTTAGTGTTGAATTCATTAGTATTTTAAGTACCAACGTCTTTTGAATACCAATTATTGATATAGTAGACAATAATTGATGAACAATATAGAATCGAAAAGAGAGAGTCGAAACACAGATTTAACGTAATTCGACAATTTGCCTACGTCCACAGAAAGGCGGCTGTATTTTTACTCTTAATGATTCAGGGTTATATCATACATATATATAGGAAAAACCCTAAACCCTACTTGTATGGATGTATTTGCTCCCGTCTACTTGACCTTTCACTGACATTAATATGAGCCAACAGTTCCAACTCCCAACAGATATACTGGTTCTTTCATTTTTCTTTTTCTTTTTAACTATTTTTCACTCAAAAATTACAAGAATATAAAAAAATATCTTAAAGTTGTTTGTGAAAAAAATCCTAAAGAATTAAATAATCCCTTCCCAAAAATAAAATAAAAATTGAGGTAGAAATTAGAATTAGTTTTAAATCAAT
>NC_081541.1:10084879-10249522 GCF_901000735.1 Corylus avellana
TCGATATAAATGTTTTTAGTGTTGATGAATTCATTAGTATTTTAAGTACCAAAGTCTTTTGGATACCAATTATTGATACCGTAGACAATAATTAATGAACAATATAGAATAAAAAAGAGTGATAGATTAAGAGAGAAGGAGAGTCGAAACACAGATTTAACGTGGTTCGGTAATTTGCCTACGTCCACAGAAAGACGACTGTATTTTTACTCTTAATGATTCAAGGTTACATCATACATATATATAGGAAAAACCCAAAACCCTAGTTGTATTTGTATGGACGTATTTGCTCCAGTCTACTTGGTCTTCCACTGATATTAATATGAGCCACCAGTTCCAAAAGATATAATGGTTCTTTCATTTTTCTTTTTCTTTTTCTTTTTAACTATTTTCACTCAAAAATTACAAGAATATATATATATAAAAAAAAAAAAAAAAAACATCTTAAAGTTGTTTGTGAAAAAAATCCTAAAGAATTAAATAATCCCTTCCCAAAAATAAAATAAAAATTGAGGTAGAAATTAGAATTAGTTTTAAATCAATTGGGTTTTAAACTACAATAACATATTCAATTTTATCTCACACTTGTGAGAGGCGCATATATAGCCACAACAATTCAATAATATGAAATTGAGATTAAAAAAAAAAGTATTTAGAATTATTCATTTGTTATATAAGATTATTTTTATTTTAAAAGAGAAAGAATACTTCCGAAAAAAAAAAGAAAAAGAAAGAAAGAAAAAATAAAAGAAGAAGAAGAAGAAAGACACGAAAGGGGATTGTAGGACATGGGCATTGATGACGGTTTTTCTTTGTTTTCTTGGTCAAGTTTTCATCTTTGGTCCCACCGCGATATACTATTAATTTTGCTTATCCCATGTGAAGCACATTAATTGCTTGGATAATTCATAATTATGTCTTAATTAGACGCGTTTGGTAGACTGTCTTATTGTCTGGTCTCTTACGTGGCCAGGCATAAACAAACAAACCCCCTCGGGCCCTCGGAAAGAGAGTGTAGACTCCTTCAATAAAAATAAAAACAAAACAAAAATTAAAAATGAAAAATAATAAAAAAGGAAGGAAGAAATAGGAAATGGGGCAGTGGGACATGATCGTGACCATTTGTGCTTGCTGCTCGTGAGGTTTCCATCTTGGACCCTCCCTCATTATAATTAATAATTTCCCTTCCCATGTGAAACATACCATTTCTTTGAATAATTATAAATTGTTATTAATTTGGGGATATGGGCTCTAACATGAGATGAGGGAGGGCATTTTCATTGATTTGACATGTCGGAGGGGTTCCACGGGATTATATTCTATTCTAGTTCAACCTGCTTAACTAATTGATACAAATTAAAGATGTACTATATATTCTTTTTCGAATTTTTTTCTTTTTTTTTTTTTAAATTTATTTTTAAAATTACTATTTGATAGGTGTGGCATGAGCTCACATATCTAATGATAATTTTAAAAATTAAGAGAGTTGTATGAAATAAATCATTTTTCTTGATGTTAGAATATACGAAAATAATGAAGATGTGGAAATATGAGCGGAAGTAAGAGAGAAAAAAAACACAAAGAATTTTACGAGTGGTTTGGTATTAGACACCTACATCCACCACGCAAAATACCCCTAAGGATTACATTATACTCATTAACCTTTTTTTTGTCTACAATACAAAGGTCGCTATTTATAGAACAATGTCTAACTACAAGTATAGTAATTAAATCTCATTGATTTGATTACAATCATAATATTTGATTACAATCAGTCCATAAATAGAGAATATTTGATATCAACGTAATTATGAAATATATTGAATATTTTCCGTATATTCTAACACTTGATATAACAATCAATGTAACCTCAAAGGATTGGCTCAAGTGGCAAGAGTTTTGGTATTTGTGATAGTCTCATGAGATATAAGGTTTGAATCTCTTTTAATGCAAACAATTCTTTAAGGCCAACATACCAACAATTATAAAATATTACCCGATTTGTATGGAATGAATGCTTTACAAGAATCTTGTCTTGGAGGGATCTCATCATCATCATCATCATATATATATATATATATATATATCATGAAAAAAAAAAAAAGAAGATGCCGAGTCTTATTTTGGCCTTTTTTTAAAAAAAAATTGGCTTAAAGAGGAAGATGATCGGGTTCGTTTGATAAACGATTTTGTTTTTATTTTGGTTCGATACTGTAGCAAAAAGTGATTAATGTGAAGAAAAAAATGTAAGAATGTCTTTTTTTTTTTTTTTTAAAGTGAAAAAGTAAGAATGTTTGGTATGGAAAAATGAAAAAATTTTGTTTTGTAGTGGTTTTTTTATTTGAATAGTAATAAAAAATGATTGATGTGATGTAAAAAATAAGAGAATATTGAAAAAAAATAAAAAAGTGAGATTTATAGTGTAGAGCCAAAATTATGACAAAATCGTTTATCAAACGGAGCCGATGACTCCCCACTATATCGACATAGCTTTACCAACTTGCAATTCCTACACTTTTTAAGGTTTAAAAATCATTTTTATAGTATTTTTATTAGTCTCACTAAATTTTATTGACCAAAATAATCAAAAGTACATTTCTTTTTATTATAACTATCAATTTTTTTAAAGCACTCCATCAGCCTCATCATTTTAACTATCAACTTTTATTATTTGATTTCAATATTTTTTTTTAAATTACTTCTTTATTATTATTTTTTAACATTTTCAAATAATAAGGAAAGACAGAGAAAATTTATATTATTTTTTATTTATTTAGTAAGTAAATAATACTCACTAAATATTACTTATCATTTATTTTAGGTTAAACTGGTAAAACTGAAAATAGAATATTTTATCTTTTTTTACTAAATTGTCTCAACAAAATAACTAAAAAAATAATAATTTTAGTGAGCTGGAAAGAGTGCTTTTATCACATCATGTTCCTTAAAAAAAAACACTTGGAAGATAGTATTGATAGCCAACCACAGTGCCCACGACATGACATTTTCAATAGTACATTGTTAGGCTGATAGGTGATACTACCCATCAAAAGAAATTGATACAAATCATGACAATCAAGATATGACAACTGAGAAACGTTATTTTCAATGTTTTTGAATCAAAATAATGCTTTTTGCAATTACCTTAAAACCTGTTCCACCTTAAAGTTGCCCACGCCCAGCAGCCTTATCATTTTCTAGGAATAGGGCCTTACTTACTCATCGTATCACTAGGTTTGAGCGGCTTTGGGCCCCCGTCTATAGGCCTATATGGGTTAGAGCTAGGCTTTCATGCTTTCACATTACGGTGCAAGCCCATCAGACAAACCTGCATATTTGCAACACAACCGGTCTGGCCCTGCGACCATACTAGACACTACCAGGCCCATTAAGTGACCTTTGCTTAAACAATCGTTGTTTGTAGAGGATATTTCACAGATTCTTTTTGTTTGTTTTTTGGAGCAGCAACAACAAGAAGAGAAGGGGGAGAGAAGGGAAAGGAGGGAAGATTAGAACAAATCAAACACATAAAAAGGGATGGATAGCCTAACAATAAGCTTCAATACAATCAAAACAATAATAATAATAATAATAATAAATTAAAAGGAAATGTGTCAAATAAATGACAGAGCCCTATAACCCTATATGAAAGGATGGAACTAGCAATTAGAGTTTTGGGGGATAAAATTTTAATTTTTTTAAAGAAAAATTAAAGACAACTTTAAAATTTTTGGAGAAAACATGGTGCCTTGGGGAGCTGAAATGTAGTTCCTCCACTGTCTATATGCAAAGTAAAGTTTATTAATGTTAGAACAGTAGATCTTCGATCAATAATTCAATCGGAAGTTTATACATGGTATAGGAGCGCTGAGAAGTGGAGTTAGACTTGGATTAAGTCTCCTTCTTCACCTTGATGTAGGAGTGCTAAGAGTTTGAATTGGACCTGAAGTTTTAACTTCAATTAGATTTAGAGTAAGACTGTTGTATTAAATTCTTGAATGAGTTCTAATCGGACTCTGATTAAAACACTTACTTCAACAGTGCTTTTCTTGTGATGTCATTTGCATTAAAGCTCAAGATTTGATGGGCTGGTTGAGTGTAATTATTCCCAACAATTAATATGTTTGGGAGTGTTTTTTGTTTTTTATTTGAATAAGTGTTTTGATGTGAGTTAATTGTCTTTATAATTTTAAGAATGTTGTATGTTTTGGGGGTGTTTGTCAATATCTCTTGTACCCAGAAAAAAAAAAAAAAAAAAAAAAGTATTTGTTAACAGTTGCCTGTTCAAAACCATCCCTTTGAGGCGGGCAGAAAAATTCCTGCAGCAGCTTTTAGAGACAAAAATGTTTTTTTAAGTCGTTGTTTAATGTTTGTTTATGCGGGTTTTTGTACATGGAGAAAATAAACGCTTGGTGATTAATTAACTAATCTTTCACGTGATAAGACAGCTTTGCTAATTATATTTTTCTAACTGTGATTAAGAAAATAAGAGATAACTGTTGTTGTCTGTAGTGGTATAATATGGCACATGCATGCAACCGAATAACAACTGATTCCAACTGTACCCAGGAAAAAAGAAAAACTGATTTCAACTGTCAACCCTGCAATCAGGTCTTCCATCTGCTGCACTATGGGTAAAGATGGACAGCACGCGGCGTGCATGGCACGCCGCGTGCAAAAAAAATTTTTTTTTAAAAAAAAAAAAAAAAAAAAAATTTTTTTGCACTGTCGTGCGTGGGCGTGCCACGCACGACGCGTGCTGCTAATCATGACTCGCTGCGGTATATATTATCCCCAATCTCTTATTAAAAACGACAAAAAATAATATTGGATATAATTGTCACCATAACATGTGCCTTGTGAATTGTGATCTTTAATAATATTATATCACCAGGAATCTGAGATGTTCAACTCCACATATTAATTACAAGTCCTATTTAGTTTTAAAATAATACACGTAAATTATACTTACTATCACAGAATAACCTCCGGTCTTATTTCAATAAACTCAAGATAACAAGATACTTTAAATTAAATAATTACATATTTAAAACTGTATAAATAAATTACATTATCTTAAGAGAGTTTGTACATTTGAATTAGCAAGGTTGAAAGTATTACATAATATGAAGAGTTACAGTTTAAATTCAAATGTACAAACTCTCTTGAGATAATGTAATCTATCTATAAAGTTTCAAATATGTAATTATTTAATCTAAAATATTTTGTTATCTTAAGTCTGTTGAGATAAGACTATTGATTATCTTGTGAGAGTATTTATCCTTTAGAATATAAAAGCCGAGGTTAAATTTTGGATCCGTAAAAGTTTTTGTACATTTCAACTTTGTTTCTAAAGTTCTAATATGTGTTAATTAGGAAAATGTAAGTTCTCTTTTTAGTGTTTTTCTTTTTTCTTTTAAAAAAAAAAAATTAATTAATTAATTTTTTTAATTTTAATTTAATTTTAAATAATATTTACACTAGGAAAACATTGAATTAGGATCATATCATTACTCATATCCAGTTAGTTATAATGAAGGGATATTTTTGTTTCATTAAAAAGTGAAAAGACAAAAATACCCATAAAGTATAACTAACTGGATACTCTCTAGTTGATTTAAACGGGATAGAATCCTGTTCCAAAAGCACTAATAAAAGGCCTAGCATTCTCTGGTCAATTAAGTCATTGAATTTTATTTTATTTTTTGTTGAAGTATTTTGATTTTATCCTAAGAGAATGCCCAAACAACCCTAAAGGATTAACTACCCCTAGAACCAACTTTAAGGGTGGTTGACCACCACCAAAACTGGCAAGTGGGCTTATGGAAGTGGCTTGATCATCCCTTAACCTAGTTTATATATATATAATTTTTTATTTTATGGTAAAATTATAATTTCTTAAATTATTCTTGAAAAAATGGTCAGAATTGATAAGGAGGGATCATTTTGTTACAAAGACCACCGAGATTTATAGGCTCATTTTGAAACCAGTAAAAAGTTTGTTGTTACAAGTAAAACCACAAGGGCTAATTTAACAAATTTTTGTATAAAATATAATAAGATTAAAATTTTTTTTTAAAAAAAATAAATAAAAGGATCTACTAAAATTGTTAATGACATGGCACATAATTAAAGTGTCCATGTGTTATTTGGCATGTGTTTACACAAGCTCCCTCTCATGATGAAAACGTCTTACCCAAGAGGGCACCTTATTGATAAAATCATAAAGGCATGCAATAAATGACACAAAAATTCTACCCTAAAACATCCCATTCTCAGCCTATAATCTTCTGTTACTTTCACGCAGACCTATAATTAAATTTGGTAAACTGCATGCTTTGGGCCATTTAAGCCAAATTGCATATAATCCTTGACTTCTTTTCCCAAAATGAAAGAGTGTGCAGCACAGCACAGCCCCTTTGCCTTGTATTATTAGTGAGGAAATAGTCGTTTGATTGCGACTTTTGGATTTGCCTTTTTGCTTTGCAGCCCAAAGAAAAATAAAATAAAAGCATTAATAAATAACTTTAAACACAAATTACTTAAAATAACTTTTATTTTTACGTCATGTTATATCTAAATAAATAAAAAGCACAATCTAAAAAACATTATTAAACAAACAAGTCATTCTATCCCAAGCTAGGACAACAAGGCTTTCCTTGTGTTGAAATCATCTCTAAAGAATATAGATTATCCGGCTAAGTCACTCATGACACTGCTGTTTTAGACGTTAAAATTTTTAGTCGAACTCGAGGGAGCGTTTGTGGTTCTTATCGTTTATGTTCTTTTTGTGCAACTCATAGCTAGCATGTATTACTGTAGTCATGCTCAAGTAAAATGTTTTTTCTGCATGTTTTTTGCTTAGAGAAAAATATATTAGATGTGTGTGAACTGATGGTCAAAAGAGCAACTGGGTTATCTTTTCCAGGAGAGAAAAACAAGTAGGTCTAACAAAATGCACCGCTGAAAGATGCCAAAGGTAATGTGAAGGGAAGGATAGCCGTAAAGCGTGTCTTCGTATTCAGGAAATTATGCTTTGAAGTCACATACTCTTTGTTTCGGATGTTCGAAGCATATTCTCACGTAAAAAAAGCATCTAATTTGCTCTTGCTTTCAAAACCATATTTCCTTTTCTTTCAAAGAACGTACAAGCAATGTCTTCTTCTTTCAACTAATATCAAATACAAGTTCACATAATCAATTGTTCTCCTATTTATTTAAAATTATTCAACCTATTTATTTTTAAGGGAATGTTACAGTTTATCTCGGTGTTCTTATGATGTTTCCATGATCTTATGTGAATATTGTTTTCTAAGAGATAAATGCTAAGTGCTCTCGTGGTCTTAGGTGGATATTATTTTTTAAAAATCGAATGAGAGAAATAAGGACTGTTTCTTTTTTGCTTTTTAAAAAAATAATATTCAGATAGACTCAGTATTCTCCTGTTTAAAATGTAAGATGGATATTATTTTCTAAAAATCTGATAATAAAAATAAGAGTAATTTTTTTAAAAAAAATAATATCTATCTAAAACTAGGAGAATATCTAGCATTTTCCTTATAAAAAAAACAAAAGAAAAAACTTACTCCATTGCCTCTCATACCTTTTTTTAGAAAATAATATCTATATAAAATCTTGAAAACACTATGAAGAATCTTATTATTTCTCTTTATAAAATTGTACCTAAACTTACCAAAAATCCAACCTCTTGGAAGACGACAAATGTATCTCCAATAGAGGTGTAGGTAAGGGGGGTGAAAGGGTGGTCCTACCCACCCACAAAATATTTCTCTCCAAATACACTTTGTTTCAATTTATAAAGACATCCATGCCTAGAAATTGTGATCGAAATACAATTGCTATATTATTTTTTTGGGGGAATACCATTTTTTATTTGAGTATTATAAATATTTACTGGGTTTATACGCTATTGAGGTAATTCAACCGTTATTATTTTCTGGGGAGTAGTATATATATTAATATATATAATAGTGACGGTAATTATTAAAAAATGATGGGTGATACTGTAATTTCGTTTCTCAATATTTCCAAAAAACCATAAAATTGATATTCTTATCAGTTTATCACCATTTATTCAAAATTTAAATAATTTCCCTTTTTTTTAAAAGGCTATTTGGGTCACACTTGCACATTGTCTACTGAGGAAAGAGGGGGAGAGAGAGAGAGCGATAAAAGCTACAGAGGCGGATCTTCACGCAAACTCCTCTTGAGCCCTCTTCTGTTTCGGTTGCTCCTTTAGATCTCTGCGAATTTTGTTCAAAATAAATTCAAAAGGAGCAATACAATTAAGATAAGTTTGGTATTTCAAATTCAAGCAATTGATACATGTCCTCCTCCCGTTTCTGCAACCAATCACAAACTTCACTAACGCGCTCAGGAATTTATAGATTCCTATAGAATATAGATACCCAAATAGGGAGTTTCTGATTCTGGCATGCTGGCTTAATGGGTCGCAAACGATCAACTCCGTCTTCTTCTTCTTCCTCCTCCCAAGGTGGTGAAGTGGGGATCTCAGGTAGGCGATTCTGATTCTTATTTTTCTCATTGTTATTGGTTGTTATTCATATTGGGTTTTCTGTAAAGTTCCATTTTTTTAATCTGAATCATTGCTTTCAATTTTTTTTTTTTTTTTTTTGTTAATAGCTTTTCTGGGTGCTTTAAACAAATGTATATTTTATTTTTGGAGGGGGTAGTTGGGATATTTGCTTGTAAAATCCTCGGTTTGAAATTGGATCTGTGAGAAATTTCTATTTCAATTTATGTTTGAGTTAGGATAGGTAGGAGTACGTGATTCCCAGAAGTTGAGCTGATTGCTGAATCAAAAAGTGAATTGGACATGACATTTCAGAGTTGATAAGCCTTTATGTGTTTTGATTGTTTCGGTTCTGTGGTAATAGGGAACAAAGTGCAATTCTATTGCTTTCTAATGCGCGTTTCAATGGGTTTTCCAAGTGGGTAGATTGGAATTGGATTGTGCTAGGAACTGTTATATCAAAGTCTGTATAGAAGGAATTGTAATACAGACTGTTATTAAATTAAAGTTTCCGTCTTGGAGATCCACGCTTCTTGCATTTACCTTGCACTTGCAGATGGAATGAGTTATTTTCTATGTGTTTGAACATTATTTACGGGGATCAATTTCGTTTTGTTGTTTTTTTTCCCTTTAGGGTAGACTGCTTTTGCATAGTAAGTCTATGTTTCCGGTTATGCTTCGTCAGAAATGTTTCTGCATTATCTAAGATTAGAAACTGGCATTTATAATGCTTTGAGTGCCCTTTTAAATCCCATCACCTGATAAAATTGTTATTTTGCAGAACTCCATCAGAGGCATCAACAGGAAGTAGAAAATTTGACACTTACAACGCAACCCTTCAAAACTTTGAAGTTCTTTGTTTTGGCTATTTTTCAATATGTGAAGCAGTCAATACTTTATCTGTTGGCAAAAGGAGGATGGTTGATGCTTTTGAGCACCGTGTCAGTTGCTATTGGAGTTCTTATTATGACCATTGATGGCCCTCATGAGAAGGTATCTTTGCTTTATGGATTACCATTGTCGTTTCACTATCATAATAGCTTCATTTTCATAGAACGTTCATGTTCGTATACAGAGTGCAGAGTCTCTGTAAATTGGTTAAGAATTCTGATTTACTCATAGGTGGGTCACCCGCATAACAGTAAACTATCAAGCATTGTGTTAGGATGCAAATCTTGACTTCCCAGCTCCATCCTGCATGTGTGATTAGTTCTAAATGACTAATTACCACCCCAAAGTTTTGTACATTTTTTTTTTTTGATGTCGGGGAACCTCTCCAAGGCAGGGCCTTTCGGACCCACCCCTACAGAGTAAACTCCGGTCCCGTGCACCACACCCTCGGAAGTTTCCCTATACGGAACTGGTTAAATTGTTGGCTTTTCACTAGGGGTGTGGCCCCAAGAAATTGTTTGCACCTATGAGGTGTTGAACCTTGGACCTTGAAGGGAGCAAACCTTAAGACTAAGGCCTCCACCACTTGGGCCAACCCCTTGGGGTTCATATTGTCATGCTCCGAAAAATTAATGTAGATCTGACCTTTTATCAACACCCTTCTCATTAAGGTGATGATTGTTTGTGAGGTCCTGGACAACTGTTATAAGCTTAAAGTCCTTACTTTCTATAATTAGGATGACGAATTACCACCCTAAAGTTTTGTACATATTGTCTTGCTCTGAAAAATTAATGTAGATCTGACCTTTTATCAGCACCCTTCTCATTAAGGCAATTATTGTTTGTGAGGTCCTGGACAACTGTTATAAGCTTAAAGTCCTTACTTTTTATAATTAGGATGACGAATTCCATGCAAATTTTACTTTTGGAATTTATGGTGAATTAATTATCTTCTTGTTTGTTTTGACGATTGGATATAATGATATTAATGCCATGTTTCTGCAGCATGTTGAGGAGCTTTCTAGATATATCAGGTTTGGACTATGGTGGATGGCTCTTGGAGTTGCATCCTCGATTGGTTTTGGTAAGGAACATTTTGTGCTTGGAATGTCATGCATTTTAGTGGTCGAATGAGTTTTTGTGCTAATGTATATAACTGATCTTTGGGGGGAAAGTTGGTTGTCATGGCTTTTATGTTTTGGGCTAGGCAAAGCATAGTTTTTTTTTTTTTTATATATTTCTTCTAAACTATGTAGATAGCAAATGATTCAGTGAACCTCTTTTTTTTTCTAAAAAAAAAAATTTTTTTGTCTTTGTTTATTGAAATATCTCGGTTCAAAATATCATGACCATTCCTGTGTAATATATTAGCACTCAAATTGTAAAATTAACCTTTTATTCCACTTGTTTTTCTTCAGGATCTGGTTTGCATACATTTGTCATGTATCTTGGCCCCCACATTGCACTGTTCACATTAAAAGCAATGCAGTGTGGCCGAGTGGATTTAAAAAGCGCTCCATATGATACAACTCAGTTGAATAGAGGTCCTTCATGGCTTGATAAGAATTGCACTGAATTTGGTCCCCCATTGTTCCAGTCATTAGATGGTTTGCGGGTTCCGCTTAGCAGCATATTGCCACAGGTTCAGATTGAGGCTGTTCTATGGGGTATTGGGACTGCTATTGGAGAACTTCCTCCATACTTTATCTCAAGGGCAGGTATGAGGAGTATATTTTTTATTTTCCTACTTATGTTGTACTCCTGGGAGTACTGGGACTAATTTTAATTTTAATTTTGTTTTGTTTTGTTTTTTTTTTTTTTTTTTGAGTAGGCCCTCATTTGGGATAGAGTTATTATTTGGATTATGGGGATCTCATTTTGTGTTGAGATTGATGCATTTGACTAATTGTTTCTCATAAGGGTTTCAACCTTGCTTATGTCCTAGGATTCTTCTCTTCACATGGCCTAGTAATTATGCAATTTATTACATGTTACATAAAACTAGTGAAGTACCAATGTTCAATATAATAGCACTACATGGGTGTGTGGGTCGATAACTATGAAATGTCTGATATTAAATATGTAATCAGGTGTCTACTGGTCAACATATGTTTCTTTTATGATAAATGATAATATATTCAAGAAGAAAACTCAAATGAAAATTAAAGACCAAATTTGATTTCTCAAAATTCAAAACATCCATAAACTTCTAAGATGAGCACGGTGAGTTGTATATTGAATGAACTAAAGCCATAGAAAAAAAAATTGTAATACTTTCGTCTTAAATTGGAAAGATGAATAGCCCACATGGAGTCAGTGGACTATAAAAGCATTCATAAGTTCTAAGTCTTATATTAGTTCCTTATTAGGTGAGACTTGGCTTTATAAGTAATTTTAAAGCTTCAAATTGACTAGTTATTTTGGAGTGATAGCACGAATGTGGCTAGCAATTTCCCTGATCATTACAAATGGTATCAAAGCAACTAAATAACACCATGTGGTACTGGAACATTGCGTGGCGTGGCCCTTACGAGGATGTCAAGGATTTAGGGTGAGGGAGAAGGAGATTGTAACATCCCTGTCCCAGATTAGGAAGATGAGTAGCCCATATAAAGTGGGTGGATTATAAAGATACTCATAGGTGCTAAGTTTTACATTGATTTTTTACTAGGTAAAACTGAGCCTTATAAGTGATTCTAGGGATGCTCCAAATTGACTTGTCCTTTTATAGTGTGATAGCGTAAATGTGGCTATTGCTTTTTCTAGGTCTTTACATAAACCATGCGCTGAAGGTATGGGAGAAGAAATTGAAGAATGTCAACAACTTGGATTTGTCCTGTTAGGTAGAAGTGAAAATGCCAATGGTCATGTATTTCAGAATGAGTGGATTTCATGTAGGACACAATTCACATTAGTTCTAGAGTTTTGAGATGAGAAATCGAACAACTTCGACAACCAGGCTAGTTAGTTTTGCTTCTTGTCAAATATGGTTGATGCCATACTTTGACTTGCTGCATCGTTGTTAGAATTGAAAAGATATACCATATGAAGGGTGATAGTTTGTGGATATGTATTTTTATTACATAATCTGTACTGTTATCAGTACAGGTTGCAGAAAGAGTTCATTATGTGTTTGTATGTTACTATCTTTTTTTATTCCTTATTAGCAATTCTTTGGAGCTTCCCATGTCTTGTCTACTGTTGGCTGTTTTGTGCTCTGTAATACATTTTTCATCTGGATATTTTTGCAGCTCTTAGGAAATTATTCTATTTTAAAGAAACTTGTCTGGTGGAGCTTGAATATGCATGATCAATGTTCAGTAGGACCTTTTACGGATCCATTGTTAACCTTTAACTTTTGGGTATAACTAAATATGAATCATAGATCTTTTGTCTGAAGTAGATGCATTCATGTTATTTTC
Organism: Corylus avellana; assembly: GCF_901000735.1. Lineage (NCBI taxonomy): Eukaryota > Viridiplantae > Streptophyta > Magnoliopsida > Fagales > Betulaceae > Corylus > Corylus avellana. The sequence goes on from NC_081541.1 coordinate 10,097,747, forward strand.
ATTTGGCAAGTTTTTATCGTTAGTGTGGTGTAAGGGATCGGGATGAGTACTATTACATTATGCTTCTGATTAAAGACTTAATTCTGCACTAATACTAATCTGCCACATTATGCAGGAAGCATGTCGGGCAGCAAATTGGACGAAGCTATTAAAGAATTGGATGCCTCCTCAACTGAAGACAAAGGAGTCATTGCTACTCGCCTAAATCAAATCAAATGCTGGCTTGTATCACACTCGCAACACTTGAACTTCTTTACGATTCTAGTGCTGGCTTCGGTTAGTTTGGACTTTCTCTGGCTTGGTTACAGGAAGTCTTTTGTGAATGGGCCTGTTGGAATCTTTTAACAAGTAAAACTGTATATGTATACATATTCTGTCACGCTCGATCCAGCAAAGTTTGTTGTTTGTTTCTCTTGATAACTTTATTTTCTTAGTGTCTTGCAATTTTTTCTTTTTTTTTTTTTCTTGAGTAAAGATCCCTTAGAGATTCATGAAAGAACATATGTAGTTGAACCCTAAACCTCAGGAAAATGGCTATAGTTAAAGCATTTGATACCTCAATACTGTGCCCCCTCAATTTCTGTTTACATTAACTTTTCTTGAAATTCTAAAACTTGATTAGGTATATGCCCATCCTGACGTTTGCTGAAGTTTCATTCTAAATTTGAATTGCTCCAAGGTTCCTTGGAAATTGTATTTGCTTGGTATTTTGATGTTATTATATCTGGTATTTATCATCAATAATGCTTTATTATAAATGGTTCTCATGTCTAATTCTGAGGAATTCAGGTTTCCTGAAAATTCTTATGTGATGTATTTCCCTTCAAACGCAATGTTGTTTTTTATTATGTTAGCTGCCAATTAACTGAAGTATTTTACAGGTGCCAAATCCTCTGTTTGACCTTGCTGGCATTATGTGTGGACAATTTGGGATCCCATTTTGGAAATTTTTTTTTGCCACGTTGATTGGAAAGGCAATTATTAAAACTCACATACAGGTTTGTGAATTCTCACATTCTTTTACATCTTGGTCTTAGTTGTTTTAGCTTGTAATTGGTTCAATTTGGCCTTTTTTTGGCTTTCTTATTGTCGCACCAAGTGTATTGTTCACATCATGCACAACAGTTCAATGATCAGACTACCATTTAGAGGTTATGTGAATGAGGAAGCTTTTGTTGTCTCTTCAAAGGCAGCTGTATGCCTGGTGTCAATATCATAATACCTAATATGTTTTGGCTCCCCCTCTTTTGCAGACGGCTTTCATCATCTCGGTTTGCAATAATCAGCTTCTTAGCTGGATAGAAAATGAATTGATTTGGATATTGAGCCTTATACCCGGTTTTGCTTCCGTCTTGCCCAACCTTATTGCCAAACTCAATGCAGTCAAAGACAAGTATATGAAATCATCTTTTCCAGGGGCCTCAAATACGAAGGTATTCAACCCTGACATATGAGTCATCCATCTAATTTTGGCAAGGTTTTGGCCCACATTCATCTAAGTTTTTATTCTTTCCTATTTAATATTCTGTTAAACCATTCCCCAGGAGAACAAGTGGGATTTCTCACTCACTTCAGCCTGGAATACTATTGTGTGGCTCATGCTCATGAACTTCTTTGTCAAGTTTGTGAATTCAACTGCCCAAAGTTATCTGAAGACACAGCTGGAAAATGAAGTAGCTGAATTGTCAAAGAAGTCATCCACGTCAGCAGATTCAAAATGAGTCCAACCATTAATGCTTTGATTAAGTAGAAGTAGTGGAATTTTTAACAGGGCTACCATTGATGTGAACCCAAAACTTTCTGCTTCAGAAAGTCCATTTTAGCTTGTATAGAATCAGGAACACAATGGGCAACAGGAAAACTTGCAGGTTTTTATTTTACTTGTCTGCTGCTGGGGGAAGCATTGTTTTGGGATAGTTTTTAGCCCAAATGCTAATTATTGTTGAAAACGGAAACTGGAATCTGTTTATTCTTTTCCAATTCAAACAGATTATAAATCCATGAACTATTTTAGCTTTTAAAGCATCTGAGTAAATGCTCTCGCTGTGTTTTTCTCCGAGGTTCATGAGCTAACAAATTTGATTATGTAGCCTCTACTCTGTTATCCTCCAAAAATAACAGGGGGGGTTAGAATATAGCAGATACAAGTTCCTTCTATTTCTTGTGCGCCCGTCTTGAGGATCTGTTTGGGATTGTATTTGAGGGGCTTAAAAGTGTATTTAACACTCAAAAAGTCAGTTTAAAGAAAAAAATAGTCGTTTGGTAAAAAAAATTAAAAGCGTTGTTAAGGGTTCAAAAAGCTTAAAGAATGATGTTTTTTCCTAAAAACGCTTTTTGACTTAAAAGCTTTATTTTCAAACGCAATTTTAAACAGGTTCTTAATAAGTAAGATTCAAGCAGCCTACGTATAAGGCTTTATTGAGAATGGGCCTATAGTAAATGGTTGTATATGGGCTAGTTAATGGGCTGAAAAGGCATACTTCTTGTATGGGCTAGTTAACGCACTTACGTGGCCAAACTATAATTAAGGAACCAAAAAAAAAACACTTTTTAGGGGGTAAAAAGTTAATTTGAAAGAATTGGAATAAATCTTTTTAAAATTTTTATGGGATTAGTTGAAGCTCGGAGAAGTACGTGATTCCGCCCCTGGATATGATTACCTGCCCACCAAGTTGCTTATGCAAATTAGTTGATTGTAGAGATAAAGTTTAGTGAAGGATTCTCCACTGATCAAGTTGGTATGGTGGAGGCATGATGGGCATCTAGACATGAGTTTATTGAACCCTAATTAATATTGTTTTAGATAGAGAAGAAGAGATATGACTAGAATAACTTAATCATCAGTGCATGATGGTATGCATTACTTATTTATGATGAATAGGATTACATAAATAATAATAAAAAAAAAGTTCCACTAGTAGACTATGATATCATGAGAAACGGTCTAGTCAGCCTCGTGCATCGATGTTTGTCGATTTGGCTAAGATCATGCTTTGATTCTGATTTTAGCCCCAACTTATTAAATATTCTGCTAATACAAAGGGTAAATCCTACTGGGGCAGGAAATCAAGTTTTTGTACGGTTTTTGGCCCTAAAATAAACTTTTTTTTTTTTTTTTGTACTTTTAATTTATGAAAATATAACCTAGAGGTGATATATCCATATCATATTGTTTAAGTGTTTATGTATGTTAAAGAAATAACACCCAAAAGATCTTAAACTTAGAATACCATTTGATAATCCAGTTGGGTATGTGTGTGTATATATATATATATAAAATCGGGCCCACTTTCGAATTTCAATAATCAAGGGATTACAATCTCAAGATAGAGAGAGATGGGAGTCGATAAAAGAAATAATTTTTACCAAATAGAATAAGGACATGGTTTCAAAATAAACTACGCTTTTAATAATGTATTAGACAAAATAATAATAATAAAAAAGTAATATTTAATTGATTTTTTTATTTTGATTAAAAAAATATAGTAATAAACTACGGTGTCATAGGATTGTCGTTGCCCATTGTACTTGATTTAGTTTTTTATTAACTAAATTTAAAATATAAAATAAATAAATAAATACCTAAAACAAATAATATATGGATAAATTTGTTAGAATAACACTCCTCTTCATGTATATGTCCAAACTTCCACTTAATAAGTGATACCCAACACCTTGAATATGAATTAGGATCCTTTCAAGTTTATTTGAACTGAATAATATCGACTTAGTTATATTTGATGAGTACTTTCGTCCAATTAAAAAGTGAAAGACAAAAATACCCCTATAATATAATTAACGGAGTGTTATCCAGTTCAAATGAACTGGAGAGGATCATGTTCTCTTAAATATTTAATAATGAGAGATGAATGATTGAAACAATTAAAGATTCGAATTTGGAAAATAATGATTCTTTTGAGCTCAATCAAATTCTAAACGAGCTTGTGTCAAGGTAGATTTAACAAATTTATTAGTAAATTATTGCTTAAGAAAAAAAAATATTATTTACCATCCTAATGATAAAAACCAAATTTAAAGAGTATATCAAAAAAAAAGAACATTATCAATCAGTTAACCATAATGTTTTATAGAGACAATTTGAAAAAATATGGCTTCGTTTTAATTTGATCTTATTATAAAGAATGGACATACTAATTGGTTAAAGTACAACATTTCGGAAGATGCTCCCTTTTACTTATATAGTTAACGATAAAGGTGAAAAATTTAAACTATAATTAAATTTATTGAATTGTTTATTTATTTTGTTAATTATATTATTTAATATCTTCTTTCAATTCTATCGTTTTAATACTTTCTTTCAACTTTATCATTTTTTTTTTTTGGCATCTAGCGGATTAGCTCCAGAGTAGCTAAACTACATATTTTACTACAGTGAATAGCAAAAAGTAGCTATTCACTATAGCACAATGTTCAAATTTTTAAATGTTTTTCTCTCTCTTCTCTCTCTCTCTCAATGCTCTCAGGATAAATGAGGATCTTTCTCTTCGTCATTCTCAGCATCCTCTCAGCCAAAAGACCACCACCATCAAAATCGTAACATTGAATCAAACCAAACATGGTGCAGAGCTCAAATCCCATCTTTCAACATCAATTTATAGCGTTTCACTTTCTAAATTCACAATGCTGGCATCGTTTTGGTGGAGACTTTTTTGTTGAAACTCCATCTCTCTTTTAAGCAAAACTGTCTTCTGTGCTCGGTTGAACCTTCCTCTCTTCTCAAGGAAGAGAGAGAGAGAGAGAGGGAGAGTGTTTAAGAAAACAATTAAAAAAAAAAAAATCTAAATTCTCTATTCGGCTGAAACCTATCTCAATCTCTTCCATGAGAATTGTGGCGGAGAATTGTGAGAGAGATGGAGAGTTTAAGAAAAGAATAAAAAAATTCCAAAAAATAAAATTTTAATCAAATAGAGAATATAATAAATAATCTGTTTGAGTGTATACGAAAAATGAACAATTAAAATAAAAAATTATGCTTTTTTATTAGCTAGTTTACTTAATATTACTGGAGATGCTCTTATGAACAGAGAATAAGGTTATCGTATGGCTTGATTCTTGTGGTGTGTGTGTTTGTGATAGGCCACGAAGGTCCAGAAATCCAAAAACTGGGCCAAAGTGGTCATTAATGTGACGGGCCTAAGCGGGAGGCACGAAACCACAAACTTGACCCGAAAACCATTCGAACTGAAATTGATCCTGTCGGTTTTGTGAAACCCTTGGAGATAATTGAAAAGACAAATGATGTCCGCCCATTCAAACCAATCACCAACTCGGCTGTCGCATCACGTAAATAACGGACCAGATTTGTTCTTGGACTTACTTAATACGGTCATCCCATCAAAGGCGCGCTAGGCCGACAGGGCTGTCACGGTTAGTCATTCCAACAACGTGGTCGTGGAGCCCAGGCGCAAAAAATAAAGCAAAGCATTGTCCCGCGTAGTGGGGGCCACTTCTCCAATGGTGGGGCGGCGCCCTCCGGTGGGATTATTTTCTCTGATCCGGCCCCATCTAAACAAACACACTTGTGCGGTGGTGTGTAAGGGGCTCGTGGGATTTTGGAAAGCCTGACAGATAGTACTGACATGGGCGACGGTGTGGGCCACCATCCCCCGATTTTCTGGTTGCGATCTTTTATGTAACATTGTTGTCTGCTTTTTCGGACACGGTTAAACACCCCTGGGCCCTACCACCTTTTTTCCCCCCATTGAGCCAATTAATTGTTTTTTATTCAAGTAATTAATTAATAAACATGGCACAATACATTATCATTAATTAACCTGTTTAGTTTATTTATTTAATTATAACCAAATAATTAGGTGGGGGTGGGGTTGGGGGTTGCGTTGCGTCCCTTGCTATCCTTCTTCAGGGATTTTTTTGTTCGATTCAAACATTTGAAGTTTTTCAACACAATTATGATAACTGCGGCGGGGCCCAGAACCCAAAAAGAGAAAGTTTAATTGAACTGCTTAAATTTTGGTCAACCACTGTTGAAGTTGTAAACGTATCTGATTCTTGCTTCTGGTACTCATCGGAAATGGACGGTGCCGGAGCGAGAAGAGCTCTCTCTCCAGAATTGGCTCCCTCATCTCGCTATCCCCAGATCCAATTTTTTTTCTCGCAGATGGTGTCGTTGATGCCTGACGAGGCCTGCAGCTACAAACAGATCTCGAAATCCTAACCGCCTGATATCGTTGACAGAGAGAGAGGACGTGGAAGCCGGTGGACAAGTTTCGATGTCGCAGTCTGCAACTGTTAAAAGAGGGGAAAGATTGAAGAAGGAAGGCTTAGAAGGGATAAGTTAAAGTCAACGTTAACAGGTTTTTTGGGGACGTGGAAACTTGTGGTTAAGGTTAAGATTAGTGACGTGGAAACATTTTAGCCCTTATTTTATTTTTTTAACACGTGACATCCTCCCTAATTGGAGGGTGGAAACATTTTAGCCCTCTCGTTTGAATGGGAGCCTGCCAAGTCAATAAAGACGGCCTTCTTAAGTTTTGCAGTGAAAATGTGTCACTTGGATTTGGATCTCTTCGTTTGTTTTTGAATGAAAATAAGCTAATTCATATTCATTCAAAAAAAAGGAAGCCAATTCACAACTAAGATTTAATTTTGGACATAAATTTCTTCTAAATCAGTTTGAAAGAAATATTTTTTAACTCATTTAAAATAGTATTATGTGTATGTGTCTATAAACATTTAAAAGATACATTAAATTCTTAATATCATTAATAGGAGTTTATTAATTGAGACTAAATTTAATGTGTTTTTTAAATATTTATAAACACTTTACACTATTTTAAATGAATTTGAAGATATTTCCTCCGGATTAGTTTAGAAGAAATTTATGTACTTTAATTTTCACCAAGTTTATATATCTCATTTTTATTTTGCTATACTAATGTGATAAGGCTTAATAATTATTAATTTATCTCATGTTAATTTAATAAAATAAAAAGAGTGATGATAGAGAGCACGCCTGGCGTGCATGAACAGTATGCACGCCGGGCACAATTTTTTTTTTTTTTATTATTATTATTTTACTATTTTAATTATAAAGAAAAAAAAAATTTAGCATGCACGCCGGGCGTGCTCTCTATCATCTCTCAAATAAAAATATAGTATATAACATTTTTTTTCTTCAATTTCATCACATAAATTGTTTGAAAATTCTAATCCAAAAAGTAATCTCATAGCGACCCAGTAGCCCACCATAATTAAATTATTTGCAAGATTTAGACTCTTCTCATAATAATTGAGAGGGAGAAAAAAAAGACCAAAAACAAAAACAAGAACGAAGCAAGTGTGAAAACAACAATTGACATATATGTATTGCGGTCATAAAAAGAGGTTACTTTCCGTACTATAATTGTTGGCAAAGGCTTTAATCCAATTCTTTGGTTGTCCAATAAACTGCCACCCACCTCACCTGGACTCACATAAAGATTGAAAAGTATGGGCCCTCCAATTAGGTCACGTCCCATTATGATATGCCTCCTGGCGTTGCCCATGTCTTTGGACCATCTTCTTTGTCATATCGTATCTGCCAGCATGGAAAATAAAGAGTAAACAATTTTCGTAGTATCACATATCAAATACCAACTCGGTCAACCCAAGTTGATTTTCAAATCCAATAATTGATTTTCAAAAGACAAGAAAGAAAAAAAGTATGGAAAAAAAAAAAAAACTAAATACTAAATAGCATTTATTTTAATGAATGAGGTTAATAGTATTTAGTTTATGTTTTATTTAATTTTCAAAATTTAACCGTATTTTTGGAAATTCAATAAATGAGTCTTGCCTTATATTATTTTGGGTAGGTCAATAAATAGGTGTTGCTCTAGATTGGATTTTGTAATTCAATAAATGGACTTTGCTCTAAACAATTAGTATATTTAAGTGTGATTTGTACTCCATTTGAATCAGATTTGATGAATAAACACACGTCCAAATTATCCTAAGGTGAGACTCCTCTTTTGGTGGTGAAATTATGTCACACCCCATTGTTGGCCAATGAAACTTTGATTCAACTTGTGATTTCTTTTATACTTCTTGTTCTTTGTTTGTTTTGATATCTAGCCTGCATAACGCATAAGATAATTACTTTTGGCTTCATCCTAATTGCCAGCGAGCATGAAATCAAACGCAATTATGGCCATAATTCGACGCCAAGACGGACATGGCCTTGCCCATATGCAAGACAACACCTAGCCAAGGCCTTAATCCATTAGTGGCCGCCCTACACAAGTAGAGGATATGCAACAATTTCAAATATCAACGTACAACAATTCCTTTCACAAATATTATAACTCTTTTTCTCATAGCAACTCGCCATTTATTCTCGTTAACTTAAAAATCAGAGAGTTTTCCACCAACCTCAATAAGTTTTCTACTGTTTTTATTTTTTGAAGTTTTTTCTTTTAATGAAAATGAGGAATTATATGTCATGACATCCTATAAAAGAATATTATACATTAAGCATAGGAAACACATAAAGTTAAGAAAGCATATAATTCATTGTTTCTTCTTTCTGGGTAACATTAATTACATTATACCCCTAAATTGTAAGTAGTCTAACCTTTTTAGTGCCACAACTTATAATGAACTCTTTTTTGCCCTTCCATTTTTAGCTCTAGAGATTCGACAAGGTAAGAATTTAAGTATTATTTTTTGTTGTTGATTTCTTTATAGATGAGCAAAGTAGTGAGGACCCAGTCAAATCCATTTTATACTTAGGTGATGACAGCTCCAACTTTCCATAAAATCCTTTCTATTATTCTTTTTGCTAACAGCCTAACACGTCATCGTTTTCTTTTTTATTACCATAACTCATAAGTTTTAACCTCCATTTCTCAACGTTATATATTCAAGGAGAAATTTCAGAAAATTTCAACTCACTTGTTTTGAAATTATCCTTCGAATATCAAAAACTTTCAATTTACGGTATTGAATTTATAATTTTTTGCAATGCCCTTCTTCCGTTATGATTTTTTGTTAAATATTTTCAAAATACCATTTTTTTTTTTTAATAAAAAAATATCTTATCTCAATTTAGGTTAAAAGTTTTTAAACTTCAGGGAGTAACTTCAGAAGAATTTTGTTAAATTTTTCCAATATTCGACGTGAATAGATCAATCCAAAACAACTTTGTTTCCCATTCATCTTCAAGTTAGTGGCCAGTCGGAATTTTCATAATTTATTTCGTGTTAAAAGGAAGGCACATGTGCCCTTGTTCCACCTTCACATCCTTTTTATCTCAACATTCTTATATGGACCAATTTTATTTGAGTGGCATGTTGCATTTTGTTAGTATCTCAAGGCAATGGTATCGGTTGTGGGGTTTCATGGATTCCCTCATGGGGTCCCTCTCAACCAAAGAGATAGGGTAAAAAGGAAAAGCAAAAGAAAAATACTTTTTGTCTTTCCGATCATCAAAAGAGAAAATAGAAAAGAAATGGAGTGAAAGATTTGTCACCTGCTTATTCTAGCAAGTTCAGGATGTACATCCTATTTTCCTCACCATCTATGTAAACTTTTTTTTATTATTTTTTTAATATTTTTCAAAGTGTGGTGGGTCCTGTGGGTGGGGTAATCACGACTCAAAGATAAGATATGAGGAGGGAGGGGGGCTGCCCTTTTCTTCAATTCAAACATTGGACAGAAAATAGAAAGAGTTGAAGACACGTGTGAAGCTGAGGGTGAATATTAGAAAAGTAATTTATTTTACAAAAACAGGATATGTCAGAAGTCTCAGAACGAACAACAACATGTCCTACTCTGGAAGATCCAACCGCTCTGAGTTGAGTTTAAGTGGTCTCTGAGTAGGACCACGGGGAAGGGCAAAGAGGTCTATTCAATAATGTCGATCATGATTATGATACAATATACTAACACAGTAATCATCATAGAATAGATAGGGGCAAAGTGGGCATGAGCCACGTGGAAGATACTTACCTTTCCAACAACAACCTACTACATTTGTCAAAGAGCATTTGCGGTAATAAAATTTTGGAATATCAAGTATCTACGTAATATCCAAATACACCCCCCCACCCCCCACCGGGCCCCACACCCCATATAAAAACAAACAAAGAAATTAGTCTTCTTTTCTTTTTTTCCTTTTTTTTTTGAATTGAATAGGAGAAGTTCTTCAAGGCATCCACCTCACCTCAACTTCCACTGTACACATATATCCATCTCTTCACATCACCAAACATAACAAAGCCACAGCACAAAGGTCGCTTGGCATCTCCTTTCTATTATACTTGACAGTTCCACGAATAGACAACGATGCCAAAATATTCAAAAGTGGGCCACCCCTATATATATACAAATATGTGTGTGTGTGCTCTCGTCACTCTCTCTCTCTCTCTCTCTCTCTCTCTCTTCTCTAAGAAAATGGCGCATCATTATCAGGAAACAAGGCGAAGCCAATATATATAAATAATAATTAAGCAATAGCAGCAGCAGCACCACCATCAACACACGCAAGGCAAGAAAGATTGGCTCGCAAATTTAAATAAAAAAATTGAGAGGGCTACACTCTTGTATGTGCCAGACATATGCATACATATACACCCTCCACTGCATATATATGTCAAAAGATTGATGTTTTTACTGCTCTTCCCTTAAAAACTAAAAAACCCAAAACAAATAACTAAAAGCAAAGAGGAACCTCCCAAAAGAAGAGAAGGTTTGGTCTTGCTCTTCCTTGCCTTGGCTCTTTGACACCCTTCTTTCCTCTCTTGCCCTACAAAAGATCGATACAACACTTTCTTCTCCCGTGCCATTGCCAACCCCCGTCTTAACCCCCGCTCCATCAAAATTAATCGAATTTTCAATTAGACTTCCACGATCAACCCTGTCAGATTATGAACACAAGTGTACAGAGTCAGATGATTACATCTCAACCACATTCAACAAGGACTATCTTTCCCACTCGGCTCAACTAACTTCCAAAATTGTGGATTCCATTCAGAAATGCCTTTCCCAAAGCCATGATTTTTTGAATGTTAGCAGCATGCTCCATTTCTTCAGGCTGCCAGAAGGTATGCAAATAGTCATTTTCTAGGCAAGAAACCGCTCCTGACACAAACTAGCTCATTCAACCATTTCACATTTTTCCCTGGGGGGTTACAATTTAAACCACCGAGGGACATGGTTTTCACTCACCAGCTGGTTGTTTCTGCTCTGCAGGCTTCACCGGAACCGGGGTGGGAACTGCACGCACGTAGGAGAAGCCAGCAGGCAAAAGCTGATGTGGGTTCCCAGGGGACTGTGCAGCACCAAACTGGGTAACATGGAGAATGCCCTGCGAGGGTAAGCCACCACCTTTCATGTTGCTACCAGCTGTAGCAGCTACCTTCGTAGGATCAGAAGTGCTGGTGTTAACAAGTGGAGGGCACAATGACAACATCCCAGTTGAGGATGCACCCGATGACCCCTGTGGCTGCTGCTGCTGCTCACGGCGGTTTCTTTGTTGAAGATAATACGCATTTGCAGGTGATCCAGGGGTAGTACCAGTCGAATGTGGAGCTTGTGCATGTATATAGCCGTTAGAGAAGAAGAGCTGGGCTTGCTGAATATGCTTTGGTAACTGCTGTGGCGGCTGCTGCTGCTGCTGCTGCTGTTGTGACAATTGAGGCTTGGTTGCACTGTCCGAAGTAGAGGTGATGTGGTGGTTTCCAAGAATCGATGGAACATTCCTCCCCCCAACTGGAGATGACTTCCTGCTAGGCACTGAAGGGGCGTTCTTCGCCTGCTGAGATGACAATGTAGAAGCTTGGCCAGCTTTGTTGGCTGTGGAAGTGGAAGCAGTAGTCCTGGGGCTTCCACCAGCGCTCTTTGACATGGAGGAAGTTGTGGGTGAGCCAACCATCACTGGAGGAGATGGGGACTGGTTGCTGCTTGAGGGTGGTTGCCCTTGTGATGTCGAAGATTTTGCATTACCCCCAAAAGATATTTGTGTGTGACTTTGCTGGGTCCTTCCTTGCTGTTGAAGGGGATTTTTAAGGGTTGAGGAGTTTGAAGAGGAAAGGGGTGGAGAAGGAACTTGCGAAGTGGCTGTCCGTACAGAATTCTTCCACTGAGGAGACTGAGCTGGGCTGCCGCTGCTGGTCTGGACTAGGTTTTGGGGAAAAGAAGACAGATTGCTAAACTTTGTGGCCATAGAAGACGACGAAGGTAAGTGATGATCCGAGTAAACACTCCCATTACTCGTCACCGGAGTTTTGCTTCGAGTTGCAGCTGCTACAGCAAATTGATGCTGCTTAAGTTGAATCATCTGCTGTTGTTGATTGCGCTGCAGTTGCTGCTGAGAACCAGGAGCATTCACTGTGTTTATAGCAGCAGGCATAACAGAACCAGAAGCACGGCCAGGAGCAGACCCAAGGTTAAGACTTCGGGTGGAGCTGTCAATGACAGTGTTGCCCTTCACTGTGGTAACCGAGGCATCAGCCAACTCTGGCCTAGAGAAGGCAATGGACTGTCCAACCGTCGCTGAAGCCTTCCCTGGCATGGCCTTCCTTTCTTCTTCCAAATTGGAAGAATCACCTCCTCCAGTTTTCCCATCTTCAGAAATACGGTAATTTTTCTTCTGCTGTGCCACTTGGGCAGCAGCGGCAGCCATGATATGATAATTATTCTGGAACATAGCATGATTCTGTGCAATGGATGAAATGTCAAGGCCAGGAGTGGTGGTAGCGCCATTCATGGAAGCAAAAGACACAGGAAAAGCTTGAGATGATGGGGGTTCCACTCCAGCCTTCGATCCATGCTGTTGTTTCCTTTCGGTATGATTACCACTTGCACTGCCAGCCCCACTGGCACCGCCCATCATTGCAGGATTCATAAAGCCGAAGTTGGGAGGGTGTATCGGCATTGCAAAATTCTGACCATAAATACTCATGTTGGCACGAGAAACACGGCTATCAGCACTCAAAGGGCTATCTTCTGCACCCATCTCAGACTCAAGTTGGCGAGCCTGATGAGGGACATGCTGGTTCTGCTGTTGCTGCCGCTGCTGCTGCTGTAGTGGCTGTGAAGATTGGTTTTTGGGGGCAGGAAAGCCTTGAACGTTTCCAGCGCCACCGTTGCCATGTGGCCTCTGCTGCTGATTCTGCAAGTGCTTCTGAGATGACGATGAACCACTAGAAACGCTTGCATTATTCTGATGAGCCTGAAGGCTCTGCTGTGACTGAGGAGGTGGTTGTTGCTGCTGCTGCTGCTGATGATGAATATGCGAAGGATGGAGCATTGGAGAAGAATAGAAAGACCCATTGAAGAATGGCATTGCCTGAGCATGGGTTCCTCTATAAGCTGGCGGTGCCCCAACATGAGCAGGAATTGGGAACGTATATCCGTTGTTCTGTAAAATTGCCAAATACTGAGTTTCGTTCCCAGGCATGTTTGGGTAGTTGAAGCTCATTGGTGCAGCTGTAGCTGCTGCTGCTGTCGCTGAGGCACTTACTGCAGCAGAATTAGAAGCACTTGATGTAGCAGCACTACCAGCAGCAGGAGGAGACTTTCCAGAACCAGATCGAGCAGAAGGAGCTCCTGCTGGTTGTTGCTGGTTCAGAGGAAAGATGAAAGCAGGGCCATGCTGGAATTCAATACAAAGAGCACAAAAATTTAGAAACCATTCACAAAAACAACACAATCATAAAAAATACAAACTCGGACAAGAGAATCGTACCAAGATATTACTAGGCGCTCCTGGGGGCAGAGCTGGCTGAAGTAAAATTTGCTTTCTTTGGGAAGTATCCACAACGTTGGCTGCTGCTTGAGAACCTTTATCCTTCCCAGTATGACCAGTAAACATAGCAAGACCCTGCCCCTTGTCCTGGGCGGAGTTCACCCCCCTCCCTGGAATGTTTCCATGCAATTCTGCCGGAGGCACCACATTGAGATTGCATGGCTTAGCCCCGTACAGTGATGCAGACCCAGCCGCCGCAGGCCAGAAGGGATTCATCCTAGCGAGTTGTTGGTGGTACAGTATATTCCGTGCAATGTAGCAATGCGTTGCACACCTCTTTGGCCTAGGTTGAGTGAAAAGCAACTGTGGTGGCTGCACAAGTTGGTAACTTCGTCAGCACAGAGGCGAACTTGAAGAGCCTAAACATAACCAAAAAATATACCCAATTTTGACATACTTGTATAGCTGCAGGAGTTACGGTGCTGCCATCCATGGATACAACTCCTTGGAGAGGTGCCATATATCTGCTGATGAAAAGAGTGTCATTTCCCCAGAGAAGATTATCAAAAGCACTGATGTACGGCTAATGATCGAAAGAGCAAGGAATACATAACAAATTAACCCGACCGTACCCCATTGGAGGAAGACCGCCCGGCCAGCCAGGGACAGATATTGGCAAAGGTAGAGGGCTCGTTTGGGCTGAAACAAAACCAAAAACCACTTAAAATAAGAAACCCAATTGGGCCAAAAGGATCTTCCAAAAGAGAGAAAAAAGAAAAAGAAAGATCGAGTTGAAATACCAGTTCTTTCAGTGCTACCGTGCTGTGGCTGCTGCTTCTGAACATGGTGGTGGAACTTGTTGTTGCCGCTTACGCTAACAGTGCCGCTATCTCTATCGGTTTTCTCCAAGTCAACCTGGAGGTCGATATTCCTCTCCTTACGAGCAACGACCGGCGTCTGTGATTGGGCTTCTTCTGCGGCCAACGATTTCGCCTTCTCGTTCTCAAGATTCACCGCCTCTTCCTTGCATATTTTCACTGCTTTATCATCTTCCTTCACCACAGGCTTAATTTCCTGCACATTTGAGTAAAGTACAACACCATATATCAGATTCTAGCTCAGAACCATCACACTCCATACCAAACATAGGGATAGACTAGAGAGAGAGAGAGAGACGGAAATAATAAAAAGAGACAAGGCTGGCCCACCCACCGTTTCAGCATCTGTGACCATAGATTTAGGATCTACGGCCACAAAATCAATCACACCGTCCCTTTCTGGGGATGATCTCAACGGAGGAGGAGGCGGAGCCTGCACAACCAATATCACCAAAAAAAAAAAAAAAAGAGTCCAATTTCAGAAAAAGAAATTCGTGAAGAAACAATGAGGAGCTCGTTGCAAGACCAAGATCCTCACCATCAGATCTATCTGGAACTTCTCTTCTTTGTGGTTCTCCACCTCAGACACCGTTGAATTCCTGCATAAAACCCCGCAAATAAAATCAGAACCTGAATTTCAGAGATTAACCTCTGAGCAAAAAATAATAAGTGAGAAGAAATGTTAAAAAAAGAAAAATCTGTGAAGCTCTCACGCTTTATTCGCTTTCCCGTCCTCGCGATTATCATCCACTCTGACCACCGGAGATTCCTTCTTGGGCGACTGAGGCTCCTCCTTACTGGAGCCGACGTCTTTACCCTCCGATTCTCCCGTCAAAGGCTTTGAATCCGATAGGGGATGGCTTTCCGGCTTGGCTGTTGACTCCGGTGGCGCCTCCGACGAGACCAGTACCACTTGAGGATTGGCCAAATCGTTCGGAACTCCGCCATTTTCAGCTACGGATCCTGGCTTCTTCTCCACGTTAGGCGAGGACGAAGCTTCGATTTTCGCCGGCTGATCGATCTCGGCCTTCGTCGTGGTCGAAATGGGACTGTTCCTGACTGTGAAAATCGACGGATTCTCATCGTCGTACTTCACCGCTCGCGGTTTTTTCCTCTTTGGTGCCACTGGTTCGAATAAAAAAACCAAAAATTTTATGAGTCACTTGCAGAACAATAAGAAATGTAATTAGCTGCTCTGAAGGCCGAGAGTACCCACCAACAGCGGACATAGGAGTGACCAAGGAACTGGAATTCTGAGGTGGAATCGACGATGACTGAGGTGCAGCGGACGTAGAGTTTGAGATCGGCGACGAGACTCTGGATTTAGCATCGCCGGACTTATTGGGTTCTCTTGGATCGAACTTGACGGAATCGGTGGCCAGGATTTCTTGCTTGGAAGGGCCCTGAGGCTGCCTCAGCATCCCGTACAGCACCTCCGCTATCTCTATCTCGATCTCGTCCTGAGCTGAGGACGATGACTTGGACGACGATTTGGGAGGCCGCAGTTTGGGTCCATTGGGCTTCTACATCGGCATAATGAACCTCGTTAATCGACCAAACAACTTCACAAAACAAAAGAGAAAAAACAATAAAAAAGAGAAGCAAACATGGAAATGAAAGACTTGAGGCTCACCATCTTCTTACGCAACGAAGCATTGGAAGAAGACGGCGAGGCTGGAGCCGGCGGCGCCGCTGCCACCGAAATCGACACGAGGCTCGGTCTCACCGGCGATGTCGAGGTCTGGCGGTGAATTTGCTCCGCACCAACTCCGGTAGCACTTGAAGCCCAACATTCGTGCGACCTCTTTGTCGACGCTGAAGCGAAAAACAACAAAAAAGAGCAAAGATATCAAAACCCGAAATCCACCAAATCTAAGAAATTTCAGAACGCTGACAGGACTTCCACCGTTCTACGGTTCTACCTGACCGGGCTTTTCTGGGCACCGACACACCAATCATCTCGTCGGCTGCCTTCCACGTCGGCGCTGCTCTAAAAACTTTGGCCGGAGGAGGAAAGCTCTTTCGATGATTGGACATGGCCACAGCCGAGGACAATAGCGGTGGCGGGTTCGGAGGTAGCATCCTCACGGAGGCGGCTCCGTCGTCATCCTCATCATCCTCTTCGTCGTTCACGCTCTCCTCCGAACTCTCCTCGCCGCCATCCTCTCTGCTGTGGAGCAATCTATCGGCTCTTCTCCTCTTGCTCCGGCTCAGCCGATCCCTGTCGCGCTCGCGGTCCCGATCGCGATCTCGATCCTTCTTTCCGCTCCCTCCTCGATCTCTCAGCCTCGCCGTCTCTTGTAACTCTGGCCCATCCTCCTCTGCACCACAAAATTAAGAGAGCCATCAAAATCAGCGAAAACGAAGTCGTTTTCTTGAAACCGAAGAACTGGGTATTGCTGAGAACCCTCAGATCTGATGGAGATTTACACACCTGGGGAGTCTCTGAGACTGCTACTTCTGTGTCTACGTCTGGATAAACCGTTCGCAGCCGCCATGGTTGCTCTTCTCGCTTCTCTGCTCCTATCCATCTCCGCTGCCACGAGCTTTCACCAAATTAGCCACACCCAGGAGATTAATCTCGTCGCTCATCACCGGAAACCCACCATAATTCCCCGAAGATGGTATCACGGCCACCGGAAATTGAACGTCTTTAGCTAACCGATACAGCAGATCAAAGATCTTCCACAAAGCTGGATTATCAGAAAGAGAAAAAGATCCTACTTTCGTTTATCTTCTCCTCTCTCTCTCTCTCTCTCTCACTCTCTTCCTCAGTCTGCGTTGCGCTTCTCCTTCTCTTTCCAACTCTCTCTCTCTCTCTCTGTCCTCACTTTGTGCTCTCACCTCATCATCTTTTCGCTATTTCACTCTCAACGATACCCACTCCAACGCCTCGTGGACGGCCACGATTTTTGAGCTTACACCACTTGCTCCCATCGGGACCGTTCCCTCCGCAACATATCCAGCGGTTCTAAGTGGCTAAAACCAACATGGCAAAATCTTGACCGTCCAATCCATTGCCCCGCTAGACTCTTAATCTTTTCAACGCATTATCGCCACGTGTCAGAATCTTTTCTTGCACCGTAAGCTTCCATGTTTACTTCACTACCGATTTGGTATTACTCCTAACAATATAATAATTGAGAATAATATAATAATTTAAATGATGCAAATTATAAAATATTGAATATGCCTCTGAGGAGCGAGAGCGCTGTTGGGGAAAGCCCCTTGAATTTCCTCCCAAGAGATGTTGTGACCGGCTATTACCGGTTACGAAGACCTTGGTAAAAGCAACATGACGATCACAAGGAATCTAGGTGACCGCAGAAAATATCGTTCCAACCGGTCAAATCCATTATTCGGTTCCACGTTTAATTATTACGGATGATATTCAATCGCAAATATTTCAAGAAATTGACCCGTGGGACCACCTGGAAAGGACCGAATTGCTCTCCAATGCACGAGATCTCCTCATTACCAGTAAGAGGAACTTTCTTCACCGTTGATCGATCTGACGTGGCGATAGAGTGGAATTAAACAATACCCAATACGAGATTGGAAGGAACAACCAAGTCCGAGCTGGCACCGAACCAGGAGGCTCGTCCATGTCGATCAGCGCGCCGGATCTCAACCGTCTATTTTGTTTTATCCGACGGCTGAAACTGGTAGGGAACTCAGGTCACGGTCACGGAACTTCCGAGAAATGTGGGTCCCGCGTTAGCTGCCGATCTAGAAATTATTTCCTCGCGTTGGCCTATTGTCACGTTCGTGGGATGTGGCAGCGGAGGGTGACGTGTACTGGGTCCCGCTGTTTAAAAAAGGGAACCTACTCGCGCGGTCAAATTTTACAGCGCAGTTAAACTAAGCGAAAATCAATTAATTAAAAAAAGTGCAAACAGCTTCGGTCTGTTTTCCGGATTTTTCTCCACGCGCGCTTACGTCGGAGTTTACATTTGTATTCTTGTACTGGTTTCATAAAGTTTGTACAGCGTGGCAAGGTCATTTTCTTTACGTGTCAGCGCCATATACAGACACGTGCTAATTATTTCCTCGCCTTATTCCTGGCCTTGGATCTTGTTATTGGCTACCCTTCCACTTTCCTCACAAAACCAGCAAATATCTTTTTTTAGAAAGGGAAGGTTAATCTTATAACGCAGTTCAAAAGGTTGAACCAGACAGGCATACTATTGCTTCACGTGTCAACTATAAAAAATAAAAAAAATAAAAAATGTAATAACAACCTTTTAAAAAAAAAAAAAAAAAATCGTCATTTTAAGATTCGATATAACCCAGAAATTATGGTTATTCATATGGGACAGGAGATTGAACGTATTGAAAAATTAGCAACCAGAAAAAGAGAAGTTGCGTGGTGAATAAATCATCTTTAAGACGGTCGAGTCGTTTTATCATTTATCGATAAAACTATTAGATTCGAGAGACTAGCGTGTCCACGTCAGAGTAGGCCCACCGGGAATGGTTGACCCACCATAATGGATCCCTTCCTCCTCCTTTTGTCGCTTGCAAGGGGGTTGGCATTCCCTCGCAATTCAGGGGAAGAGACAAAAATATAAATAAATAAAATAAAGAAGTAACGCTATCATGAAATCCAGAAGAACTGCCACGTGTGCGGCTGTATGATACGTCATCGCTTGCCTCCGTGGCTTTTAATATCACCGTAGACATAACCCTAGCCGTCAACAACAGCACCACCCACCCTTCTCGCCTTTAGACCAGAGCCCAACACCTATTACTTAATTGAAATAGCTCTGGGACACAAAAGATACAGAAGTACGATAATTGATTTATTAAATCTTTTTATCACTATTATAACGACACCATTACCATAACCTCTCTTTTTTCTTCGTTTTTTCTGGCATGATAATATAATAAATATTCGAGAGGAATCATTTACCATTTGAGCTCCAAATGTGCTGTATAATTAACAAGATTTAATATTTATAACCATTATTCAATAATAATTTTATTTCATCCCAAGAAAAACAAACTATAATTTGGTCAATAATGTAATCTAAATGGAACATCTTAGTAATCATGAAAATAAAAACCAATACAGCAGTAGCTCAAGTCTCATACAGGGAAGACCTCAAATGTCAATGTGGTGCCTGCCCTTACTCACTTTAGTGGTATGAAAATGTTGAGAATACCCAATAAAATAATAAAGAAAAAATATTTGTAGGGACATTTATTTATTTCAAATATTAAAAAAATCGGGCTCGTTGGTTAGTTGGAAATAGGATATTCTTAAAAAAAACATACAAGCAGTTGCTAAACAGCTAATAAGAAAGTATTTTTTTGTTTAAATAATATTTTAGAAAAGTAAGAGAAAGATAAAGAATGATCCAGTATTGCGAAGCTGTGAAGCAATTCAGGTGGGACCCAAACCCTAAAAACATATTATTGAGAGTCCAATCGATGAGAATAAATTAAATTTTGTGGGAATATATATAATTTGCATGAAAAATATTGTGTGTTTTTTTTAGTGTTTTTCTGGTATTCTTTCAAATGTGATGTGATTTTTAAAATTATTGTTAAATTTGAGATTATTATTATTGACTTTTAATCTATTAATAATTTTAAAAGGTATATTACTATTAAAAAAGACATCAAAAAAAAAATTAAAAAAACACATAATATTTTCCGATTTATATATATATATTTATATTTTTGAAGGGTGCAATCTTTAGAGAGACACGTATCAGAAAGGTCTTCTGGGTGGGACAAAGCGTGTAGTGTCATGCAGTGGCTTTTACCCGAGCCTTGTTAAATTCCCCCTCTTTTTTTAATAATCAAACTTAATTTCCTTGGGCCCTAGAAAGGGGCCTATCTCCTTGCTTTCCTTTGCTAAAATATAGGAAACAATTCTTTACAAAAAGCAACTACTTTTTTTATTTTATTATTATTATTATTTTAATTTTATAAAATAGTCACTATCGTAAGTGTTTTTATTTATTCTATTGGAAATTGGATTGTTTTGACCTAACATGCCATATTAATAGTTTTTTTTTTTTTTAATTCATTTTTATATAGTATAATTTTTTATTATTTAAAAAAAAAAAAAAAAAAAAAAACTCTTTTTCTGGGGTTAGTGGCACACGACAAGTTCTCTCATGCTCACTAAAAAAAGGAAGAGAAAAAACAACAATTATCTTGTATTAAAATTTCACAAGATCCAATCCCGTGTGGACAGAAAGAATAAAATAAAATTTTTCTTTTGAGGAAATTGTAAAGAGGGCACGCGTGTTATATGCCACGTGGACAAGACCCCACGTGCGACGATTTGAGAAAGTGCAGGGTGGTGATATATCATGGTTCGTGTCATATATCACCTTTGGTGAATGAATAAAAAGGGCCTTGGAGAAAAAAAAAAAAAAAAAAAAAAAAAGTGGGGCCCTTCCCCTCTTGACTCTTTCTCTTTCTTTCTCGGATGGCAAACAGTCACTGCCTCCTTTCTTTTCCTTTTTTTTTTTTTTTTTAATATATTTTATCCATACTAAAAATAATAAATAAATAATAGTAGAGAAAGCCGTTCAGTGAAGCCAAGCTGCTCATATTTAAAAGATGGAAATGTTATGCTATGATGTGACCAAGTGCAAGGAATGGAACAAAGTAATTAACTTAGCAAAAAGACTGGTTAATAACTCAAAGATAATTTAATCTGATAAAATCTTATATATATATATATATATATATATATATATATGTGTGATTAGATTAGTCTTCTAGATACCACCTCGTTAGCTTATATGTATTTCTGATATAATAAGGTATGCCTTCTTTGTCATGTTTTAAGTTGTTGAGTAGGCTAAAACCTCTTACATAATATAATATTATGAATATTATGATATTTTCAATAGAAATATATATTTTTTGTTTCATGCGTGCTTTTATATTCACTGCTCAAGTAAATAAGGATGTAAATTTATATGATTAACCACTTCAATAATTATAAATTATGTAATCTTTTTCTTTTATTTTTTATTTTTTCCCTTTAGACATAAAGTAATTAAATATATGTAATGGTAGTAAGTTTCTCCCCCTCCTTGTCTTATTGCTTAAAAAATAAAATAAATTGTGGTAAGTTTCTTGCTAACTATTATTAGGAAGTGGGCTGACATGTACATTAAGGCCTAAGAGTAACTCATTAATCTGGTTCCATTCTACATTCAAACTAGGGAATCAGCTTCTATATCATTTAGTGGGCTAAGTGAAATAGGCTAGTAGCTTGGATGGTCAATTGAAACCTTTTTTATTTTTTATTTAATAATATTTCAAGAGAGTTAAGTGTTATTTCTCCTAATTGTTATCTACTATATTCTCTCAAAGTTATTTGAAATAAATATGTTATGACTTATGGGGTGTTTTCCAATAGTAGTATAATAGTCCTTTTTTTTTGTTTATTGGTAGGTTACACATGTACTTAGTGGTGAATAAATTCATAAACCTAACTCATCTCATAAAATTGTTTGTGCAGGCAATTATTTTTCTTGGTCCTTGTCGCAAGGTAAGTAATGTTGACCCATTCGTCCTGTAATAAGTTATGATACCATGAAGAAATTTGTTAGTCTAACTCATCTCATAAAACTAATTTTATAGGAGAGAGTTGTACACATCTTATAAACATGCTCAATTTCTTGTTCACGGGCGGTGTGTGATTATTCCTCAACACTTAATTGGTTTTGAATTTATGACTCCATCTCCACCTACCTATGATTTTAAAGGTAGAAAGATCATTTGACTCAAATTTCATTTGCCTTTTCTACTTTTACTAAGTCATGTTATTATGTGTCCCAACTAATAAGGATGTAAAGTCAAAACATATTTTATCTTTTAGGAGTTCTCAAACTCATCCCATTCAATAATTCTATGTCCCTGTCTCTTGGTAGAAAGAACAAATAAGCTCAGAATTATAGATGCATTTAATACTTCCAAATAAACAATTTTTTTTTTTAAAAAAAAATTGGTCTATGGTCTATTCACCAACAAATCACTAAGAGTTTATTGACAAAAAAATAATGGAGGACAAAAGAGGTCCTTCAAAAGGTGTGGCCAAATCGTTGCCATACTTTGTTCCAATTATGTCCTATCGAATTGCCTACACGTATAAGTTGGTTTGTATTTTACTCACACTTGACTAATTTTACTTTCACACGAAGCTAACTCTCGAGTGAAGTTTTCAATATGATCGTGTCAACTTGATAACTTCATAAATGCACGAGACTCGTGCCTATATTATATGAGGAAATTAAGGATTTTTTGTTTTAATATCTTGTCTATGCTTAGTTTTGTTATATGTCTTTGTGAAAGGAGCTGATGAGTGCCATGGAAGGACGTAAATTTGTGTGTAGATCCGGACGTCATGTAATTGGACCAAAGGAAATCAGACTTTTGTGTTCAATTATAATTACCACTAACGTGGTAATTGAGTTGGTAAAGCAGCAAGGGATACGGTTCAATTCCCCATCTTTTCTTCCTAGTGATCACGGATTCGAACCCGCTTGCGGTAGTAATCCGCGAACTATATGCTACTAAGAAGGGGTTTTACCAACTTGCACTTTGGTAAAATTGTGGTGATGGACTCGCTTTCCCAAGCAGTAGTTATGGCTCAAACCAAACATTCCACAACGGGTGAAAACCCTGATAGTCACACCCAAGGGGAGAAATTACAGAAAAATTACGCTGATCGCCCATTCCCGCCTTTTTGTTTAGAAAAAAAAAAAAAAATTATAATTATAAAGTTCTTCCTCAACATTGCTCTCATAAGCTCTAAAAATAAATATCAATTTAATAAATTAAGTTAAAAAATAAAAACTTCTAACTCGATGTGGAAGAAAAATTTGTCCTATTTTAATTGGCATTTGCTTAATTCCAAGTATATGTTTTGTTTGCTTATGAAGAAAAAACCATACTTTGAATATTGATAAAGAACACATTAAGGGACAAGATTTACAGCGTATTTGGTTATTCTAGTTAGAGAACAAAAAAAAAAAAGAAAAAAAAAAAAATTGATGATAAGAGGAATATATGAAGCAATTAAAAAATATAATCACTCCAATGATTATCTTTTATTTTTATCTATTTCTCTCAATCTAAATACAATGTTAAGCAAAAATCTTTAGATTTGGTATACTAGGTTCTCTTAAAAATCCATCTTATAATACAAATACGTCAATCATATGACACCAAACAAATTTTTAGCTTTGGACTAGCTACAAAATGTTAATAAAAATTTTAGTAAAAATGATGAATCTTGTAAACAATTTAATTAAAATATAGCAGTTTTTATGTAAAATGAAATTAGCCTTAAATGATGCGATAAAGGTAAGAATTTATAGTGATTATGAAAATTAGAAGTATATGTTTGAAGTTTTATATACCTATTTATCTCTAATGTTTTAAGAATTTAGATTAAATATCAAACCATTCATTTCCTCTACTTTATCCGACTCCGCTAATGTTTTCTTCATATAATCGGGGTTATTTTATAAAATGAAAAAAATTCCTCCATTTCCTCTACTTTATCCGACTCCGCTAATGTTTTCTTCAAATAATCGGGGTTATTTTGTAAAATGAAAAAAAAAAAAAAAAAAATTTGTAGAACACGTCGGATAACATTAATCAATGGCAAAATAGTGAAGTCCTCGTTTGTCAAAGTCGATAGTGGGCTGCACGAAGAAAGTGAGGTCAGGTCAAAATATTAAAAACAAAAGTATATATATATATATATAAATGGGCTGAACCCACATTGTACGCGCGCAGGAAGAATGCAATGTGGGCGAGCGTAACAATCAGCATCTCATAACATAATATTATGATGGTATTTATTTATTTATTTTTTGAAATTAAATTATGATGGTATTTAATCATGATGCTTATGATGGCAAAATGACATAGCTGATGCCACTAAGAGTTGCCACTACTCAATAGGGACCTAAATATTATGGCGTATCATCAATTACCATGTATGGTTCATCATGTCTTATCCTGCCCGGATTTGGAGCATGCCCTGTGGGGCCTCTCTCTCTCTCTCTCTCTCTCTCTTTTCAAATGTTTACGTAATTAAAACTTCCTAGTTAAAGCAAGACACCAAAAAGACTTTATATATATATATATATATATATATAGAAAAATATTAAGTGTTTTTCTAGTGCTTTTTTAGTATTCTCTCAATTATAATATAATTTTTAAAACTATAGTTGAATTTGAGATTATTATTATTAACTTTTAATTTATTGATAATTTTAAAAGTCACATTACAGTTAAGAGAATACAAAAAAAAAATACTAAAAAAAACCTAGCATTTCATATATATATATATTCTTTTAATTTTTGTTATTTTTAGTCGAAGTATTTGTAAAATTCATTATTGAATTAAACAGAGAAAGAAAAGAGCATTTTTGGGTGTATTTATGCCATAAAAGCTGTAGATTAGTTTTTCCCCCATTTACAAGTCACACGGCACTACCTTGCATTTGAGGTTGCCTGGGTTAGATTACGATAGATATAGATAGGGCAAGATGCCTAAAAGGTGGTGTTATACGTCCCCAGAAGATTCTGTTGTTTAATAAAGTCAAGGAAAATATTGATAAAACCCCTCTTTTGCTTTTGGTGCTTTTGACATTAATACTCCACTCTTTAATTTTGTAAATTTGAGAGGGAGAGTAGGTTTTTGTTTTTTTTGTTTTAAATTAAAATTGAGTTGGAAAAAGTTCTTTTAATCACCATGTTTATAAAATTATCATTTGTCTTTTGAGAAATACGTGGTTTTTTAATATAAAAACAAATGATAATTTTAATAAAATCATTGAAATCGAAGGCTTCCTCCATATATATATTTTCCTGCTAAATAAATATAACAGAAAAGATATAAAAAAATAAAATTAGGCTCTCCTATTTAAAAATTGAAAAAAAGTAAAATTTATAAAATTAAAAATTGAGATCTTAATATAATGGTATTTAGTGAAACCATAATGACTTCCATCTCTAGCTAGTATATATGTTGAATAATTGGGGAAATCAATCCAATAGGCCGGATACCTAAATATTGGATGACTTTTCAGACACACGCCCAAATCGTGCAAGATCATGTTGTCAAGACATGTTTCCGTCCGTTTGAAAGATTGTAGTCCCATGTCCTTAGGGTTAGGTCACGTGCATGGTCCATGCACTATCTATATGGGTATAATATTGACGTGTATTTGTAGGGGTTAAAATTTACAATTAAGTAGATTGATTCAAGCTCCTCACTATGTTGAAGACAATTGCACAAATCTACTCAATGGAAAATAACTATAACTACAATTTTATGGAGTTTCTTACAAAAAAAGGCACAAGCTCTCAACTCTCGAGAACAAATATTCTTTCTTCTCATACTCTCTCCATTTAATTTTTATTAGAGAATCATTACTGACTTGAGCATTAAATACTCTCTTAATCCCATGAGATCGGAGTTTTTTTGTGATTATTTTATTTTATGGAGTTTATAACAAAAAAGTGGACAGGCTCTCAACTCTCGAGAACAGAGATTCTCTCTTCTCATACTCTCTCTATTTAGTTTTTATTAAAGAATCATTACTAACTTGAACATCGAATACTCTCTTAATCTCCTGAGACTGGAGATTTTTTGTGATTATTTCTCTCGTTTTGCAAATGATCTGTCACCAGTCTGGTTGTTGAAAAAATTGCTTGAATATGTATGATTGTAAACATAAAATACTTAGATTCTCCCCCCTCGCGCCACAGCCTTGTCCAATAAACCTTATCCTACGACATTTTCTCTATCGATCCATTTCTCATTATTCCCACTCCCTGCTTTCGTCGTCGTACGTAGCTTGTGAGATTTTGTGGCACCAACCATTAGATTATTAATTCATCATCTCATCGAGATAGGTGCTGCGTAGGATGCATGAAAACAACTTTAATTCGTGCGAATGTTTTCTACCCAAAGAAAATGAATTAGTAATTTTTTTTTAGTGTTATATAGCCAGAAACAAACAAAAGGTAGTCCTAAAAAAGAAAGGGGAGATGCACGAATTACGAGTAATTTTAGAAGGGTGTCCAATTAAGAAGGAAGTCGCTATTAAAATCAGTTTTTGATCAAAATTTAATAATGATCAATCACAAGTTCAATGATAATTTTAATAGGTACATCATTCTTAGTAAGATACAAATAGAATACAAGTAGACCTTTTAAAATTAATCAAAAATTACTGCTAATACATTAATATTCCGAGTCAGGCATCGGGCAGGCGAGGTGATGAAATTTAAGGCTTTGTTTGGTAAAGGGGATGGGTTGGCCCAAATACTGTTCATCACAATTTTCCAAAAAAATCAACATCAAAACATTCTAACTTTTTCACTTTTTATATCAAATCATTTACTTTTTATTATTATTCAACTAAAAAAATCACTACAAAATAAAATTTTTTTTTCACTTTTCCATACCACTTTTTCATTTTTTTTATACCAAACATTCTTACTTTTTTTCACATCAATCTACATCAACTATAGTGACTAGGCCAACCCATTTGCCAAACACCACCTTAAACACTCATAAGAGCTTACCTAACACACCCACTATTTAATGCACTCTTTCCAGTGAAAATTTGACACTTACCTCGAATCCCATTATTATATATATGATTTCGCCTATTTTTATCTTTACAAAATCTTGCCAAAGATTTTGGTATATAAAAACCAGAGTTTTCTTTAACAAATTTCATCTAAAAATAAGTCAAATCCCAACATCATTCAGATCCATCTTCTCTCTCAACTGTGCCAATACCACACAAGTTCCGCAGCCCATATTATTTCGAGGCCCATCTCATCCTAATCAGGCTCCATCCTTGCACAGGGTTGCCTTAGGCTAATCCATTCCATGAACTTGTACAGACTTCCCCAACCAAAAAACAGTTTTCAAATTAAACCCAAGTCGCCCGCCCAATATAAGGATATGGGGCAAAATGGATAGAGAAAAAAAAAATTAAGAACCCTGTAGAATGAACATACAGAACACACACAACATACATGGTTCCTTTTCTTCTTTTGTCTCCTTTTCTACCCATGGACCATTACAACGGTTTTTCTGTCTTGAAAATTTTCATGGTTTCTTTGTGATGAAATGTAATATCATAGTTTTCAGGGAGTTACTCTAAATAAGTAAAAAAAGAGCTCCTTGCAAAATGGGTAGTTTTTAAGAGAGCATGCAATTTTGATTTTTGAGAGTATACCCTAAAGATTAAAGAATCCAAATTATGCCCAAACCTATGGGGTGATGATGTGTAGTGATTTCTTTAACTCAAAAACAATACTGTGCAGATGCCTAAAACAGACAATATTATACCACTTCAAGCGGACGGTTACACTTCTTCTCTATATGGGTATCTTAATTATTGCATAAACTCTTTTCATTAAAAATAATGTCAGGTTAAGGATTTCTCAAGTTAATACCTGCTGTACAAAAAATCAATTGTACTTTCCACCCCAAAACCTCTCAATTTTACACCATTAAATATATTCGGGTTAATTTTAGGACAGTTTCCATTTAGAATTGCTAGTGATGTATATATATTTCCGTTTGTTAACGTTTTTCTAGAAGCCGTTTTTTTGTTTGAATCTTTTTTCTCTTACGTAAGGAGTAAGGTAAAAGTGAAATTTGTTTGGATTGTTAAAAAAAGAAAAAGAAAAAGAAAACCATAGAATGAGTGGATTAAATCCCAAAAGACACCTGTTACTGTCTCAGTACCCCCAATATTGTAGGAGTCTGATAACGTTGTACGGGCAGATCAAGACCTAAAAGTAGGATCATGTCAATGTCCTGTTTGTCTAAAAGCCAATGAAAAAAAACCAAACATCGTTAATTATTACCACTTTGGAAATATCCTGGATTTGGAGCCCACGTACGACATCATCCATGCATCCATTCCGAAATTCACGCTCTCCCCTCTATTTTTCTCTCTTTTCCGGCCGTCTCTCTCATGCCTGCCGCTTTCTACTTCCATTAACAGTACTTAACCCTCTTAATTTGCCCCATATAATTAAACCCCTAGACGAGCAAAATTAACGAAGTTAAAGCTTCTTCGTCGACTGGCTAGCTACCCTTCTGCCGGCCACCGTGATCTATCTCCTTCCGTGTAACACTCAAAGAGAGTAGTAGTACATCTTTGTGTGTTAGTTTACGTTTGATTAATTTGTTGTTAATCATGCCGGCGGGAGGGTTTGCGGTGGCGCCGGTGGCTGGTGATGGGGCGGAGGCCAAGCTTACTCCCACTGTTATCATTTCGTGCATAATGGCCGCCACCGGTGGCCTTATGTTCGGTTATGATGTGGGTATTTCAGGTAATTAATGCATATTAAGAAATTAAAACAATTTAAATGATTAATATTTTTTTGATATCCTAATCTATATATATATATATATATTTTGACCGTTGTATGCAGGGGGGGTTACATCAATGCCGTCTTTTCTGAAAGAATTCTTCCCTGTCGTGTACAACAGGACACAGGAACCAGGACTCAACAGCAACTACTGCAAGTACGATAACCAAGGCCTGCAGTTGTTCACGTCGTCGCTGTACCTCGCCGCTTTAACGGCGACTCTTTTTGCGTCCATCACTACCAGAAAGCTAGGCCGAAAACTAACGATGTTGATCGCTGGTGTTTTCTTCATAATTGGAACTATCCTCAATGCAGCAGCCCAAGGCCTGAGCATGCTCATTGCTGGCAGGCTATTACTTGGATGTGGTGTTGGTTTCGCCAATCAGGTGCCTTTTCTTTTACCAATAATAATATAATAATAATAACCATTGGCATTGAAATCTCATATATATGATCGACTGTGTAACAGGCTGTGCCAGTCTTCCTGTCGGAGATTGCACCCGCGAGAATTCGAGGAGCTCTTAACATATTGTTCCAGCTCAATGTCACCATTGGCATTCTTTTTGCAAACCTCATCAATTATGGCACCGCCAAGTAACTCCCACGCATTCTTTTAGTATCAACTTTTACAATTCTATTTAGCTATTTTACAGTATCCTAATTCTTTAACATCTAATTAAATTAATGATCAAATCTCTTTTAGAGATGTACGTCTAGTACTTAATTGGAGGGGTAACATATTGTCATATTTTGTTGCACTTGTTTGGGATTCACTAATCAAGTTTTTGTGCAATTAATTAAAAAACAGGATCAAAGGGGGATGGGGCTGGAGGCTATCGTTGGGTTTGGCAGGCATTCCAGCACTTCTCCTTACCTTTGGGGCCCTCTTAGTGTCTGAGACTCCTAACAGCTTGATTGAGCGTGGACACCTCGAAAAAGGAAAAGCTGTGCTTAAGAAGATCCGGGGCGTCGAAAATGTTGAACCAGAGTTTTCGGAGCTCGTTGAAGCAAGCCGCGTGGCCAAAGAAGTAAAGCACCCCTTCAGAAATATCATGATGAGGCACAATCGCCCTCAACTCGTCATAGCAATATTCATGCAGGTCATCAGCGTTTTGCATGCCCACAATGTGTTTGACAAAATTTAACTGAATTTTTCTGATAGAAATCGCCTACAATGCCTTTTAAATTTGAGATTTTTAAATTTATAAATCTCAACTATTCATCTCATCTAATCGTTTAAAATAAGCTATATTTCAAAATTTAATGAGAAAGTTACCCTCATCCTTCTCATTAAATGAGGAAGTTACCTTCATCCATTTCATTAAATTCTGTAATTCCTAGCTTATTTCAGACGTTCAGATGAAATGGATGGTTGGAATTTATGTATTTGACAATCTCAATCCGAATCCTTCTTCATTTTTTTTAATATGTTCTTTAATTTCTTTGCATACATGTTTGATACAGATCTTCCAACAATTCACTGGCATCAATGCAATCATGTTTTACGCTCCTGTTCTGTTCAACACCTTGGGATTTGGGAGCGACGCTTCGCTTTACTCAGCCGTTATAACCGGAGCAGTCAATGTCCTCTCCACCGTTGTATCCATCTACTCCGTCGACAAAATCGGTCGGCGCATGCTGTTGCTAGAAGCCGGCGTCCAGATGTTCCTGTCTCAGACGTTCATCGGCGTGGTTCTAGGACTTACGGTTCAAGATCACTCCGACAACCTCACAAGAGGGTATGCAGTCCTCGTTGTTGTTCTTGTCTGCATGTTCGTGTCTTCCTTTGCATGGTCTTGGGGGCCTCTCGGGTGGCTGATCCCCAGCGAGACATTCCCTCTGGAGACGCGTTCGGCTGGGCAGAGTATTACTGTCTGTGTCAACATGCTCTTCACATTCGTCATAGCGCAGTCGTTCCTCTCCATGCTCTGCCATTTCAAGTTCGGCATCTTCTTGTTCTTCTCCTCTTGGGTGCTTGTCATGTCGGTGTTCGTCACGTTTCTGCTTCCGGAGACCAAGAATGTCCCCATTGAAGAGATGACAGAGAGAGTGTGGAAGCAGCATTGGTTCTGGAAGAGATTCATGGATAACTCTGAGGAGAAAAATGGCGCGTCAAACTTGAAAATCTGACAACAGGGGAGCTCCAGGGGATCACTTGATCATCACCTAATTAATATTATGGTTAATTATCTCTCAAAATATTACATTATAACAATTATGATAAACCTTCTTTCTACTGAAGGATGTCCGCAATTTTCGTTTGTTTGTAGATTTACGTGGAAATCATTTAATAATTTTTGGAAAAACAATTAGTTTACTTAGGTATATATATATATATAGGTAAAACCCTTTAAACAATTTCCCCTTGGGGAGATAAAAGATTATAGGAAAATGTAATAAATTGAAATAAAAAAGGAAGTGGATCTAGCATGCAATTTCCCTTAAGAGTGTATTTGGTAATAATATCATTTTTTGACCCCTTAATTGTATCACTTTTTGTTTCTAGAAGATCATGATCTTGATTGAACATATTGCGGCCATTAGTGGTAATGCCAATCACTTTTCCTTTTTCGTTTAATTCATAATTAATACTTTTACATATTATTACTGGTACGGATAAGAATAAGCACCATATGATGTAGTAACGCTTTAGAGGCTGCTATAAGGTCAATGTAATATATGATTATAATCATATACGCACATTATCTTTTGTGCGCCGCAAAAAGAAGATGCATGACTAGCTTTGCTTTAATTTGGCCGGGGTTGTTGGCCGGCAGAATTTGCTTTTCCTAATGGTAATCTAGGAATAATTAGTTGGTTTATTTGAATGCAATTGTAAAATGTTTTGATAGGGTCACCTACTCGAGCAAGGAAATGAGGTGTGAAGGCATGTATTTAGGTCTATTAAAGGAGATCTTCAAGTACTGTAGGGATCCCTATCTGCCAACAAATAACAAAATTAATGCATGTAAATATATTTAAATGAAATTATGATCAGTAATAAATTAATTAAGGCATAATTAAAGGCATGGCATACCCATAGGTGCAATAATTTCTCAACTTGTTAGGGTCCTTGATTTGTTTATTCTGTAGGAATCTTGTAGAAAGACACAAAATTTTCAGAAGATTTTTGTATTTTATATTAAGTTAATATATATATATATATACTTTCTTCCTTTAATTAATTTTAAACCATCATCGATCGAGACCCGACCCATGCATTCCGGAATTCGTAAGTATACTATTACACTATTACACCCGTTACTCAAAAAAAATATCTGAAATTGGGGTGGCGGCCGCCTAGGGTGGTTCCGTCACATTGTGCATGTGCATGAAATTCAACAAGTCTCGTGAACCCAGAAGGCTCTGTATTCTATAGTCTTATCCGAAAAACAACAAAACTCAAAAGACGGTCAATTTTGGTGCCTCCAAAGTCTAAATTAACACATCAAAGCCCTACGTACATATACTTGGCGTCTCTCTTTCTCTGTGTCTGTACAGTGTACACGTGTGTCTGTGGGTGGGAGTGACTACGTGCTGTAATTTTCCGACGAAGAAAGATAATTTCAGTCAAAGGAAAAAATTGGCTGTTCATGTGGTGGCCGGTCAAATAAAATATGTAGAGTAAAAGGTTGGAACTTTCCGGCTAGTTGAAATTGCCGCGATTGTTGTAAAATTGAAGTTGTCCTTTCTCTTAATTAATTACGTACCTTGTTTTCTTTGTTTTGTTTGTTTTTGAATTTGTTAATTAGTCAATGTATTGACACGCTAAGTTGGATGACACTCGTGACAATGATGTGATAAGGAAAAAATCATGAGTGGAAGACATCCAAGATACGGAACACTAAGCGTGCGTATGAGATTGCGATTTCGTAAGAATAGTTTGCATTTTTTAAAAGATATCGCAAAACGTAAGGTATTTGACATTGCAATTTCAAAATCACTTAATTTAAAATATGAAAAAAATCTGCGATTTCAATAATCAAGCTAAGGGGTGCTTATCAGAAAAAATACGAATTTAAACTAAAATCATGAATTCACATAATAAATATTTAATAAAAAAGTATTTTTTAACATGTTTTACTAAACGCTTTTACGATTTTAAAAAGTAGTGATTTCAAAAATTCTATTTTTAAAATTGTACTTATTAAAACCCCAATTTCAAACGGACCCTTAGAAAATATAAGAAAATTCAAGATCGTAAAATAAAAATAAAATAAAAATAATTCTAAGAAATCAGTCAAGTGAATTGTAAAAGGAATTAATGTCTTAATTAATTACTATTATGAAGAAATCAAGGTTTTTGTTTGAATATTGTATCATCATTTAAATTACCTAATTATTCCGATCTTTAATTTATGATTTTTTTTTTCCTATCGTGTTCACTTGGTTGATTTTATTCAAGCAAATTATGAATGAAATTCAGCTAAAACAATGATAGTGCATATAGAAAATCGCTAGTTTTTTCAAACTGTGCATTTTGCGACCATTGAACCAAACACGAACCCTAAATCATTTCCATCAAAGAAAAAGTAAGAGCACCTTTGTAATATATTTAATTACATATACAGGCCAGGTGTTGAAATTTGGGTGGGATATGATCATCAATTATACCCAGCTCAACTTATTACAATAAGTGCATTATTAGGAGTCGTCCTTTTGATAATGGATATCAATTAAACGTGTTATGTCTGGAATTTTGGTGGAGCACTAGTCCTGATTCTTTCAATTCAATCAGAATTTGGTTGGGTTTGAACCATGTAACTTTTTTGGATCCTCAGTCAGGTACATTTAACATTAATATGGTGGGAAATTTGGAAACAATAATTGCAAAACTATGCCTGAAAAAAAAAAAAAAGGTAGGGTGTACCATTCTTTGATGCTAGTGGTGGTTAACTTTAGCAGGAAGTATGAATTAAGTAATTGGATAGATATCATGAGACCTAATTAAAAGTCGCAGCAGCTGGTTGGACGGACCAGCAATAATACATTACGATTCTGTCGGTGTGCTAACGTGAGCTTGTACTTCACTACATGACCTAATAATCTCATTTTTATTGCGTAATTAATTAAGGTGCGCTGTAACAATGAGGACGTGGACGCAATTGGAAGTACATCCATGATCCATCCAATTAATTTATTATGGTATTATTACCCAAAAATAATGGTTGCCAACTTCACATTATATTTTTAGAAGGGTAATATCCATATATTAATTAATACAAATTCGGGAAACATTGCTCCATTGGTCGGTTAATAATATGTTTGACTTTTTATCAATTTTTTTCTTAAGATTAGAACAGTTATCAAATAGATCGTTTCAATTACATTTCTATCGTTTTTTGATTAGGTATAACATGACAACGTACAATGTTAAAAACTTAATAAAAGATAGATGAAATGATCTATTTGATAACGAGCTTAGAACTTTTAAGCTTAAAAGCCAACAACCACTAGAGCATTTCTTCCTCCTTACAAATTAAGCAAGTAAAAGACTTTCAAGGAGAGTAGCTATTGTACACGTCATATGGAAGTCACCCTGCTTCAATTTGATTATTACCCCTAAAAAGCCTTTAATACGAGAAATAAAGCAGATCGATCGTACGTACAGGATCTGATCATACGTACACATTACACATCGATCATAAATATATGAAGCGATAATATTTGTTATGTCGATCGATAAGATACCATGCTCTTCACCTGGATTTATCCAAACCATTTTGCTTTAATTTTCGCAGGAGACTTTTCGCTTTACCATTTTTTTTTCTCATTGTCCTCATTTTTTCCGTGCTTTTCTATTACAGCCACCCGCAGACCAACTTATCCAAATCGATAAAAGGAAAAAACTTCTTAAAACTAAAGTTAGAGCCTTTGACTAGCTAGCTTGGCAGCCGACAATGAAGAACACGGTCCATCTAAATAGCCACGTGGAAAGATCCTGGCGGTGGTGCCCACTAACATGAAACATCATCCAATTCGTACCTCCTGCTCCTCCCACTTGTATGTGAACTCTTAAGAACCTCCATTGCCTATATAAACAAGTCCCCCCCTCCCTCGTTAGCACATATCATCCAAACTCCCTTCTTCTTCTTCTTTATCTTCTCGAGACTTTTGATAAGAGATATATATCAGAGAGCTTTTGATATAACAATCATGACGGCCGGTGGGTTCTCCGGTCCTCCTGGAGGAGGCACTGAATTCGAGGCCAAGATCACGCCAATCGTCATAATTTCGTGCATTATGGCCGCCACAGGAGGCCTCATGTTCGGTTACGATGTCGGTGTTTCAGGTACGTAGATCTTCACCTCTCTCTTTATTTGTCTTTCTCACAACACCCATATATATGATATTAGATCTTGGTCTTAGAGATTTAAGGTTATAGAAATTCCGCTCCCCTTTTTGTGGGAACATGTCAAAAAAAAAAAACAAAAAAAATTGGTCGGTGAGCGTCTCCAAAAGGCAAGAAAATATTAACTAAAAATAATAGAAAGGAAAACTTTTGTTAAAACGGTTAAAAATTTCAGGGTTGAATCTGTAAAATACAGAGAAAGATGAAGTGGAAAAGCAGCTTCCCTCCCGCCAAAGTGGGAGTGGAAAGGCAAAGGACAAGATTTACCCTTTTTCGGTGACATATAATTGTTTTTCTTATTGTTCGTAATATAAATATTTGCTTTACAATAAATTCACAAACTTACCTAATTATCGAAATTGATAAAAGAAAAAAAAAAATTTATTAGAATTAAATTTACAGCCTGCCTTGAAAAAGGGATAACGCCGGTTGCAACACCCTCTCTATATATATTGTTCTAAAAGGGAAAGATTTGCGCTTGGTTTTTCACTTTCCAATTTTCATTAAGT
Organism: Corylus avellana; assembly: GCF_901000735.1. NCBI lineage: Eukaryota > Viridiplantae > Streptophyta > Magnoliopsida > Fagales > Betulaceae > Corylus > Corylus avellana. Next base: position 10,133,588 of record NC_081541.1, read on the forward strand.
AGAGAAGGGTACTTTAGGGACTTTTGCTTAGACTGCCATCATCTGGCCCGTTCACCGTATTGTTTTGGCCTTTTCAAGTACAGCACGATGACCAATAGATTCAATTAGTACTGAAATTACCTTTATACCCATGCCACTTTGCATTATTACGATCCTTCCTTAATGGCCCACTAATTTTTGGTGAATTTTAATTTGATGCAGGTGGTGTTACATCCATGCCCTCCTTCTTGAATAAATTTTTCCCGGCTGTTTACCTGAAGACGCAGGATAAAAATCTGAACAGCAATTACTGCAAATACGATAATCAAGGTCTTCAGCTGTTCACATCATCGCTGTACCTCGCCGGTTTAATCGCAACATTCTTCGCGTCCTACACGACCAGAATGTTTGGCCGGAGGCCAACCATGTTGATCGCCGGAATTTTCTTCATATGCGGCACCATCCTTAATGCTGCGGCGCAAGACCTTGCCATGCTCATTATTGGAAGGATCTTGCTCGGATGTGGTGTTGGTTTCGCTAATCAGGTTCGTTAATTAATTCCTTTAATGGCTTTTAAATTAGCGTTACATGCATAATCATTTTTTTTTTTTTTTTGTCATTAATATTTTAATAATGTTTTAGTTTGCGTATGATGATAACTTCATGATGATTATAATATCATGTGGGTGGGTGAGACAGTTTGCTAGAGCTATGAGTCAAATATATGGGGTCGTTATTTAATTCTCTCATGTGGATCATTTTCTTCCATGAAAAAGAAATAACAGTAAGGAAAAACCACAAGTATTTCCAACCCTTTTTTTCTTTATATATATTCTTTACCTACGTACATGTGATATAAACCTATTGATCCTTGGTATCTATTTCTAGCTTAGCATCATTGATAAAGAAATTTCTTGGAGTCATCGAGAGAAAGTCGACTAATAAACCAATTTTCTTTTGAAAAAGCCATTGGTTCTTTGTGGAATAACGTGATGTTTTGGATCCCCTTTTTTTCTTCCCAACTTTCCTGTCTTTGCATGTGTGGCGTGCATTTTTGAATACTTTATCTTATCTTTTTGTAATTACTTTGACCTTAATTCCAAAATTTCAACCACACATGTATGGGGGAGGTTGTAGCTGGTCTATGTAGATGCCTGCCCCACCTACATACATCTACATGTGATCGATCCCAAGTTGATCCTGCGGGGGGACATACGACTTGTAGTTGTGCGACACCATATTTACAATTTTTTTTTTTTTTAAAAAAAAAAAATCGTAAGATTCGAATTAAATTAATCAACGTGCAATCCACATGAAAATAGTTGTTTTTTGTTTTGCAATTTATGTGACAATTATGAAGTGTAAACTATTTGAGTTGTTAAACTAAGAATTTCAATGTATGACGACAGGCCGTGCCGGTGTTCCTTTCGGAGATTGCACCCACAAGGATACGTGGCGGTTTGAACATACTCTTTCAACTTAACGTCACCATTGGCATTCTCTTGGCCAACCTCATAAATTACGGTACCAATAAGTAAGTATACGATTCCCTGACGTAAAATAGCGACTGTGTTATATATAAAATTGTTGCTGTACACGTGTTCCGTAGATATTCACTTGGTAGTCCTCAGTATTAATTAAAAAAAAAAAAAAAAAAAAAAAGACAACGAATCTGTTCGTATGTTGAAGGTTATTTTTACTTGTCTTCTTGGGTCTCCTCGCCAAAAGGATTCCTTCATCACCATCGATGTTGACTATTCACCTGCAAATTGCATTAATACCTCGTTGTTAATAAATAAATGGGTCGCCCACTTGCTACTAGACATTTGTTTGTTTTGAGCCCGGATATTCGGGCAGAGCCCAACTAGAACATGACTATCTTACCACTTATGATTGGTCAATTAATTAGCTAGCATATCTAGTCCAATTAATTAAGATTGTCCTAATTATCTGTTCAAATTATTACAAATTTAGAGAGACAATAAGTGATCAATGGATATAAATTTTTTTCAACTTAGTCTTGTCATCTCTTATATATATATATATATTTAAATATTCTTAACTGTTATTATCATTCTATTAACATAAGAATCTAGACATTATTTTTTTAGAAACCCAACCATGTTAAATGACATTGAAAAAAATTTCTTCCAAAACCCACTTACTTCTTTTAAAATTTATTTGGGTAAGTCAGTTTTTATATTACTTGCCATAATTACTAATAATTTGAACAAATAATTACTGTCAATCCTTACTTGTCTGAGCACCAAATCAAATGATAATAGAAGAGACGAACTTAAAAAAAAAAAAAAAAAAGGGGAACCCTAATGGTTATTTAGCTTTGATTGGCTGTTGATATAGAAGCCTAGTTGGAGGGAATAATAAATAGTCATTTTATTGATAATATGTATTGGCATGAAATTGCAGAATCAAAGGGGGATGGGGCTGGAGGCTGTCGTTGGGTTTAGCCGGCGTTCCCGCAGGTCTCCTAACCTTGGGGGCTCTCCTAGTGGTGGAAACTCCCAACAGTCTGATAGAGCGCGGTCTCTTGGAACAGGGAAAATCTGTGCTTAGAAAGATCCGGGGAACCGACAACATTGAACCTGAGTTCTTGGAGCTTGTCGAGGCTAGTCGTGTCGCTAAAGAAGTGAAGCACCCCTTCAGGAATCTCCTCAAGCGCAGGAATCGCCCCCAGCTGATCATCGCAGTATGCTTCCAGATCTTCCAGCAATTCACCGGCATCAACGCAATCATGTTTTACGCTCCTGTTCTGTTCAACACCTTGGGATTTGGGAACGACGCTTCCCTTTACTCCGCCGTTATAACCGGAGCCGTTAACGCCCTCTCCACCGTCGTGTCCATCTACTCCGTGGACAAAGTGGGCCGTCGCATTCTGTTGTTGGAAGCCGGCGTCCAGATGTTCTTTTCTCAAGTGGCGATAGCAATCATCCTAGGAATTAAGTTGAAAGACCACACGGAAAATCTTGAGAAGAGTTTCGGAATCCTCGTAGTTGTCTTGGTGTGCACGTATGTGGCGTCCTTTGCTTGGTCTTGGGGGCCTCTTGGGTGGCTGATCCCCAGCGAGACATTCCCGCTGGAGACTCGGTCGGCGGGGCAGAGTGTGACGGTGTGTATCAACTTGCTTTTCACTTTTATTATAGCGCAGTCCTTCCTCTCAATGCTTTGCCATTTCAAGTATGGAATCTTTCTCTTCTTCTCCGGCTGGGTTGTCATCATGTCAATCTTCGTGCTGTTTCTGCTGCCGGAGACCAAGGGCATCCCCATTGAAGAGATGACACAGAGAGTGTGGAAGCAGCACTGGTTGTGGAAGAGATTTATGGATTATGACCACGAAGACGGCGGAGCTCATGTTTTCAATGGCACTGAAAAGGAAAACGGGCATAGTAATGGGAAAAAGGGGCATAGTAATGGATTTGATCCTTCTTCTCAACTGTAAACTCGAGAAAATTGTTCAACCAACTTGATATACTAGAACAGAGACACTGGGCATTAGATATAAGGTAGATAAATGTAATATTGCAGTGTCGGGGTTTACTACTTTTTATTTTTATAAGTATAATTATAATTATTTTTGTGTGCATTAATGAGCTGGCCGTGGTTTGACATGCTTTATGAGAGTATTCCTAGCTTCCCTCATCATGTATAGTTGGATCAGCATCCGAATTTTTAAGAATTTTAGGGAATTGCAATTCCAATCATCCAGGTCGTTATTTCTAAATGAACGGTTTAGATTAAATCACGTCAACGAAAATAATAACAAACAACAACAAAAAAATTAACAGTCCATCTAAATAGCCACGTGGAAAGATCCTGGCGGTGGTGCCCACTAACATGAAACATCACCCAATTCGTACGTCCTGCCCTCCCACTTGTATGTAACTCTTGAGACCTCCATTGTCTATATAAACAAGGCCCCCTCCCTCGTTAGCACATATCATCCAAACTCCCTTCTTCTACTTCTTTATCTTCTCGAGACTTTTGATATGACAATCATGCCGGCCGGTGGGTTCTCCGGTCCTCCTGGAGGAGGCACTGAATTCGAGGCCAAGATCACGCCAATCGTCATAATTTCGTGCATTATGGCCGCCTCAGGAGGCCTCATGTTCGGTTACGATATCGGTGTTTCAGGTACGTAGATCTTCACCTCTCTCTTTCTTTGTCTTTCTCACGACACCCATATATATGATATTAGATCTTGGTCTCAGAGATTTAAGGTTATAGAAATCTCACTCCACCTCTCGTGGGGACATGTCAAAAAACCGAAAAAAAAAATTATAGAACTTGGTTTGGTGAGCGTCTCCAAAAGGCAAGAAAATATTAACTAAAAATAATAAAAAGGAAAACTTTTTGTTAAAATTAACGGTTAAAAATTTCAGGGTTGAATCTGTAAAATATAGAGAAAGATAAAGTGGAAAAGTAGCTTCCCTCCCGCCAAAGTGGGAGTGGAAAGGCAAATGACAAGATTTACCCTTTTACGGTGACATATAATTGTTTTTCTTATTGTTCCTAATTAGGGTGAGCATATTAATCGGTTACCGATTACCGACCGATTATCAAATTTAACCAAACCGATAGTTATCAGTCGGTAATCGAATAAAAATTTTATACCGATAAGCTTATCAGTCGGTAATTTAATAATTTTTTATCGAAAAACCGATATGACCGATATGACAAATAAGTTTTTTAATTTTTAATTTTTTATAATTTAATATTTATTTTTATAAAAATAAATAAAACTTCAATAAGTTATTTTAGCCAAAAATATACTCCAAAATAACTAATTTTTAATAAGCTATTTTAGGCTTTAGCCTAACAAAACGTATTTGGGTCTCCAAAACAATTAATTTTTTGTCCAATTAACAACCAGTTAAAAGCCCAATAAAAAGCCCACAAAAGCCCAAACCGATTTAACCGACCGGTTAACCGATTACCGATATGACCGATAATTTTCGGTTAACATTTCTTATTGGTCGGTAATCGGTTAGGATTTGGTTAACCGATAGCTTATCGGTTAACCGACCGATAAGGCCATTAACCGGACCAGTATGACCGATACCAGCCCTATTCGTAATATAAATATTTGCTTTACATTAATAAATTCACAAACTTACCTAATTATCGAAATTGATAAAAGAAAAAAATTATTAGAATTAAATTTACAGCCTGCCTTGAAGAAGGGATAATGCCGGTTGCAACACCCTCTCTCTATATATATTATATTGTTCTAAGAGCATTTTCAATGAAAGAGGCAAATGTTACTTTTATCTAAAATAATTCTTCAAATGTTTAAAAAACCCCCTACATTAGATTAGCCAAAAAAAAAATATATATATATAAAATAGATATTTGATTGGAAGAGCTAAAAGAAAGCTAAATATAGCAGCACTTTTCAAGGGAGCTATTTTATTTTTCATTGTTTCTCTTACCTGTTTTCTTTTTTTCTCAGATTTTTTCCTACTTTTTCTCTGTATGTTCTCTTTTTTCCCAATTTTTTTTTTCTATTTTTCCTCTCATATGTTCTCTTTGTCCCAAAACTTTTCTTAATTTTAATAATATTTTAATAGAATAGATAGAAATATAGTTAATCAGACGTAGAGACATTTAAAAATGGTTTAGCTAAACTAGATAAAAGTGAGTTTTGAGGAGCCATTTTACATAAAAATATAACTCCTCCATTGGGAATGCTCTAAAAGGACAAGATTTGCGCTTGATTTTTCACTTTCCAATTTTCATCAAGTAGAGAAGGGTACTTTAGGGACTTTGCTTAGACTGCCATCATCTAACCCGTTGACCGTATTGTTTTGTCCTTTTCAAGTACAGCATGATGACCAATAACGGGTTTGTTTGGCAAACCCCAGCACACACCCCAAGACCCAGGGCACTACACACCCCAAGACCCAGGGCACTGTTCTTTGTTTGACTATCATGCTGTTGCCTACCTGTAGCCACTTGCATGTGGGAGAACCCAATTGTCTTAAAAGACAAAAATGCCTATATAGCACAATAGAAAACAAATGAACTAAAGGGTGTTTTGAAGGGACAAAATAGGCTTTGTTTACAATGATAAGGGGTAAAATAGGAAATGTTGGTAATAAACCCAGTCACGGTCAGCGTGCAGCAGTCTTTTCTTCAGACTGTCTTCGGCTCAATCACTTAAAGCGCTACAGTACCGTGGAAGGTGAACAGTGCAAAGGAGTTTGCCAAACACCCCCAACATCTCGTTGCAACCGAATCTTCACCGTGTACCTAATTTTCAATTATTACAAAATTACCTTTATACCCATGCCACCAGCTTACATTATTACGATCCTTCCTTAATGGCCCACTAATTTTTGGTGAATTTTAATTTGATGCAGGTGGTGTTACATCCATGCCCTCCTTCTTGAATAAATTTTTCCCGGCTGTTTACCTGAAGACGCAGGATAAAAATCTGAACAGCAATTACTGCAAATACGATAATCAAGGTCTTCAGTTGTTCACATCATCGCTGTACCTCGCCGGTTTAATCGCAACATTCTTCGCGTCCTACACGACCAGAAAGCTTGGCCGGAGACAAACCATGTTGATTGCCGGAATTTTCTTCATATGCGGCACCATCCTTAATGCTGCGGCGCAAGACCTTGCCATGCTCATTATTGGAAGGATCTTGCTCGGATGTGGTGTTGGTTTCGCTAATCAGGTTCGTTAATTAATTTCTTTTATGGCTTTTAAATTAACGTTACATGCATAATCTTTTTCTTTTTTTTTTTTTCTTTTTTTATCATTAATATTTTACTAATGTTTTAGTTTTCGTATGATTATAACTTCATGATGATTATAATATCATTTGGGCGAGACAGTTTGCTAGAGCTATGAGTCAAATATATGGGGTCGTTATTTAATTCTCTCATGTGGATCATTTTCTTCCATGAAAAGGAAATTACAATAAGGAAAAACCACAAGTATTTCCAAGACCTATTGATCCTTGGTATCTATTTCTAGCTTAGCATAATTGATAAAGAAATTTCTTGGAGTCATCGAGAGAAAGTCGACTAATAAACCAATTTTCTTTTGAAAAAGTCATTCGTTCTTTGTGGAATAACGTGATGTTTTGGACCCCCATTTTTTTTCTTCCCAACTTCCCTGTCTTTGCATGTATGGCGTGCATTTTTGAATACTTTATCTTATCTTTTTGTAATTACTTTGACCTTAATTCCAAAATTTCAACCACACATGTATGGGGGAGGTTGTAGCTGGTCTATGTAGATGCCTGCCCCACCTACATCTACATGTGATCGATCCCAAGTTGATCCGGAGGGGGACATACGACTTGTACTTGTGCGACACCATATTTACAATTAGGAAAAAAATATAAAAAAGTCCCCAAAACTACTAGCCGGTCGTTATTTAATTCTCTCATGTGGATCATTTTCTTCCATGAAAAGGAAATTACAATAAGGAAAAACGACAAGTATTTCCAAGACCTATTGATCCTTGGTATCTATTTCTAGCTTAGCATCATTGATAAAGAAATTTCTTGGAGTCATCGAGAGAAAGTCGACTAATAAACCAATTTTCTTTTGAAAAAGTCATTCGTTCTTTGTGGAATAACGTGATGTTTTGGACCCCCATTTTTTTTCTTCCCAACTTCCCTGTCTTTGCATGAATGGCGTGCATTTTTGAATACTTTATCTTATCTTTTTGTAATTACTTTGACCTTAATTCCAAAATTTCAACCACACATGTATGGGGGAGGTTGTAGCTGGTCTATGTAGATGCCTGCCCCACCTACATCTGCATGTGATCGATCCCAAGTTGATCCGGAGGGGGACACACGACTTGTACTTGTGCGACACCATATTTACAATTAGGAAAAAAATATAAAAAAGTCCCCAAAACTACTAGCCGTTTTCGATTTAGCTCCCTAATATTTCAAAAGTGATAAAGTAGCCCCCCAAACTACCAAATTATTGCATTTTGGCCACTTCGTTAGTCAAAATCGTCTGTTTGGACGGAAACTGAAAAACGACGTCGTTTTGTTGGAGGGCTACTTTATCACTTTCTGAATATTATGGGGCTAAATGAAAACGACTGGTAGTTTGGGGGGCTATTTTATATTTTTCCCAAAAATGTTTTTTCATAAAAGGGCATTGTAGTAACTTACCCATAACAGAATGACGTCGTTTTACAGTTTCAGCCCAAACTGACAGTTTTGACTAACAGAGTGGCCAAAATGGAATAGTTTGGTAGTTTGGGAGGCTACTTTATCACTTTTGGAACATTAGGGGGTTAAATCGAAAACAACTGGTAGTTTATGAGGTTTTTTTATATTTTTCCCTTACAATTAAAAAGAAAATATAAAAAAAGAAGGGTTAAAGGCTCAACTTTTTTGCCCAACTTTGGGCCAACTTTCACCTTTTTTTTTTTTTTTTACAAAAAAACAAAATAAAAAATGGAAAAAAATATCTGAAGCAACCCTATCTATTTTTTGTCTTTCTTTTATTTGGTTTTTTTTTTAAAAAAAAAAATGAAAAATGGTATTTTTCTTCATAATAATGACATTTTTTTAAAAATAAAAAATGTCATTATTATGAAGAAAAATACCATTTTTCATTTTTTTTAAAAAAAAATACCAAATAAAAGAAAGGCAAAAAATAGATAGGGTTGCTTCAAACATTTTTTTCATTTTTTATTATTATTTTTTTTAAAAAAAAAAATAAGACAAAAAGTTGGGTCCTATCATCCCTCATATAAAAAAATCATAAGATTCGAATTAAATTAATCAACATGCAATCCACATGAAAATAGTTGTTTTTTGTTTTGCAATTTATGTGACAATTATGAAGTGTAAACTATTTGAGTTGTTGGACTGAATTTCAATGTATGACGACAGGCCGTGCCGGTGTTCCTTTCGGAGATTGCACCCACAAGGATACGTGGCGGTTTGAACATACTCTTTCAACTTAACGTCACCATTGGCATTCTCTTGGCCAACCTCATAAATTACGGTACCAATAAGTAAGTATACGATTCCCTGAACGTAAAATAGCGACTGTGTTTTATATATATATATAATTGTTGCCGTACACGTGTTCCGTAGATATTCACTTGGTAGTCCTCAGTATTAATTAAAAAAAAAAAACGCAACGAATCTGTTCGTATGTTGAAGGTTATTTTGACTTGTCATCTTGGGTCTCCTCGCCAAAAGGATTCCTTCATCACCATCGATGTTGACTATTCACCTGCAAATTGCATTAATACCTCGTTGTTAATAAATAAATGGGTCGCCCACTTGCTACTAGACATTTGTATGTTTTGAGCCCGGATATTCGGGCAGAGCCCAGCTAGACCTAGAACATGACTATCTTACCACTTATGATTGGTCAATTAATTAGCTAGCATATCTAGTCCAATTAATTAAGATTGTCCGAATTATCTGTTCAAATTATTACAAATTTAGAGAGACAATAAGTGATCAATGGATATAAATTTTTTTCAACTTAGTCTTGTCATCTCTTATATATATATATTTAAATATTCTTAACTGTTATTATCATTCTATTAACATAAGAATCTAGACATTATTTTTTTAGAAACCCAACCATGTTAAATGACATTGAAAAAAATTTCTTCCAAAACCCACTTACTTCTTTTAAAATTTATTTGGGTAAGTCAGTTTTTATATTACTTGCCATAATTACTAATAATTTGAACAAATAATTACTGTCAATCCTTACTTGTCTGAGCACCAAATCAAATGATAATAGAAGAGACGAACTAAAAAAAAAAAAAGAAAAAAAAAGGGGAACCCTAATGGTTATTTAGCTTTGATTGGCCGTTGATATAGAAGCCTAGTTGGAGGGAATAATAAATAGTCATTTTATTGATAATATGTATTGGCATGAAATTGCAGAATCAAAGGGGGATGGGGCTGGAGGCTGTCGTTGGGTTTAGCCGGCGTTCCCGCAGGTCTCCTAACCTTGGGGGCTCTCCTAGTGGTGGAAACTCCCAACAGTCTGATAGAGCGCGGTCTCTTGGAACAGGGAAAATCTGTGCTTAGAAAGATCCGGGGAACCGACAACATTGAACCTGAGTTCTTCTCGGAGCTTGTCGAGGCTAGTCGTGTCGCTAAAGAAGTGAAGCACCCCTTCAGGAATCTCCTCAAGCGCAGGAATCGCCCCCAGCTGATCATCGCGGTATGCTTCCAGATCTTCCAGCAATTCACCGGCATCAACGCAATCATGTTTTACGCTCCTGTTCTGTTCAACACCTTGGGATTTGGGAACGACGCTTCCCTTTACTCCGCCGTTATAACCGGAGCCGTTAACTCCCTCTCCACCGTCGTGTCCATCTACTCCGTCGACAAAGTGGGCCGTCGCGTTCTCTTGTTGGAAGCGGGCGTCCAGATGTTCCTTTCTCAAGTGGCGATAGCAATCATCCTAGGAATTAAGATGAAAGACCACTCGTACGATCTTGAGAAGGGTTTCGGAATCCTCGTAGTTGTCTTGGTGTGCACGTATGTGGCGTCCTTTGCTTGGTCTTGGGGGCCTCTTGGGTGGCTGATCCCCAGCGAGATATTCCCGCTGGAGACTCGGTCGGCGGGGCAGAGTGTGGCGGTGTGTATCAATTTGCTTTTCACTTTTGTTATAGCGCAGTCCTTCCTCTCAATGCTTTGCCATTTCAAGTATGGAATCCTTCTCTTCTTCTCCGGCTGGGTTGTCATCATGTCAATCTTCGTGCTGTTTCTGCTGCCGGAGACCAAGAACATCCCAATTGAAGAGATGACACAGAGAGTGTGGAAGCAGCACTGGTTGTGGAAGAGATTTATGGATGATGACCACGAAGACGGCGGAGCTCATGTTTTCAATGGCACTGAAAAGGAAAACGGGCATAGTAATGGGAAAAAGGGGCATAGTAATGGATTTGATCCTTCTTCTCAACTGTAAACTCGAGAAAATTGTTCAACCAACTTGATATACTAGAACAGAGACACTGGGCATTAGATATAAGGTAGATAAATATTGTAATATTGCAGTGTCGGGGTTTACTACTTTTTATTTTTATAAGTATAATTATAATTATAATTATTTTTGGGTGCATTAATGAGCTGGCCGTGGTTTGACATGCTTTATGAGAGTATTCCTAGCTTCCCTTATTCTGTATAGTTGGATCGGCATCCGAATTTTTAAGAATTTTAGGGACTTGCAATTCCAATCATCCAGGTCGTTATTTCTAAATGAACGGTTTAGATTAAATCACGTCAACAAAAATAATAATAAATAACAACAAAAAAAATTAACAGGAACATGTGGAAGGCCGGGCCATCAGGCCCATCACTTTCTCTATTTAAAATAGAAATGATAGAGAAGAAATGGAAATTATACAAACGAATTGAAATGGAGAAGAAAGAATAAAATTATAATTTTACCCTTCTTCTCTATTTAAAATGGAAATGATCACAATCACATTCCCACACAATAGAGTGGACGGCACCACCCATGCTATAACAAACCGTACCAATATTGCAATGTAAAAAGAAAGAGATACATAAAAAGAAAAAGTTAGTAGTAAGATGTTATTTTAACTGTGAATTAGCCTCATCTTTTTGCTACTTGGCAGTTTGCTTTTATTGTTTCTGATTTGAGACTTGCGCTCTTTTCCTTTCAAAGCTGGAAAGCTTTGAAAATTTCTACATGTACCAATTATTGTGCCCATATTTTAGCAAAATGGGCCGCTACCCACCTAATGCTTGGTAGCATTCCCATAAGACTAATAATGCTAAAATTTCCACCCCATTTCACTTTTATTCTATTAAGATTACCTGATAGTCATCATTAGTTTTTAGATCTTTTATTTTATCTGACAGATGTAACAGTGTCAATTAATTTTTAGCCCAATCTTTTGTTAAAAAAATAAATTAAAAGACTGAAAGAATTGTTGTAAGAACTCACAATGATGAGATGAGAACATAATAGAATATAATGCAGAATAATAATAAACAAGAGAATTGAAAGAGACAAAATATGTAGGGTCTATGACCTATATCTACATACTAAAACCCTATAATAGGCTAAATCTTGTTTTTATTGAGTAATTTAATAGTACATAGGAAGTATCAATACATAGAAGCCAAATGGGGAGGAACTCTCGTACATAAGCAAGATGGAGACGAACCTACATATTCTCTGACAATTGTCACGTCAGTCTAATAAAATGAATGAAGATAAAATAGTGGTGGTGTAGTTTTCAATATCTGTCGAATGAAATTAAAGTGGTAACCAAAGTGATGATGACACTCTAAATTTTCTGTTGAGTACGAATGCGCACCGCACTAGTGCACCATACACCAATATCTCCAACATTCTTTCCTTTCAAGGCCTTCAACCAATGGCCCCCAAAAGTAAAAATTGACGAACCAAGTAAACAGCTAGATTGCGTGAAGGCAACTACCCATGCCATAGTGCGCGCCAATAATGGATGCTGCACTTGTATTAATACCAAATATCATGAATCAATAATTAAATCTTTTCCCCTTTTCGATTTCAATATTTTTGTAGTAATCTATATACCCAAAAAAAAAAAAAAAAAACAAAGGTTAAAAATGGCGACACTAATTCCTCTACCTTAATTAGGACTTAAGTAATCATCAAACATGGTATCAAAGTAATGAACTTGAATTAATTAGTACTCTATTTTTATAATTTACCTTCTATTTAAGTTAAATATTTGAAGGGTTATGCTTCATTGATTCGGGATAAGTGTTTAAATAAGTGGTAATTTAATGACCTTAATTAGGTCTGCCTTCATGAGCGATTAGGAGGAATAATTTAGTGTGAGGGGTTATTTCTCACGGCCTAGATAGTTGGGTGTAAATGGTTATTTATCACGGTCGGTTTAAATAAATTTTGTTAGAAAATTTGGCTACCTATATCTTAAATTTAGTCTACTCAAATCAGATCTGCTTTAACTGTATTTGTACATGGGATAGCGGGAGATTTAAGTCATAGATAACACTTGATTGTAACGTCATAGCATGTGGCTATGATTTTGCAAAACTTTATAATTTGTGCTGTAAGAGCTTTTTGCTCTACTCTGTAAATCCTCAGATTTTCGTTAAAAAAAAAAAAAATTCTTTTGCAATGATTTTTGCGCAAAAAATTATTATCTAATTTTTTAATGTAGGTGACTAGTTACATCCATAATTGACTAATATATTACCAGCTAGCGTCTAGGCCCAGTATTTAAGTAGTCAATATATATAATTTGGAATTGAAGAAGAAGCTTGGGCAAAATAATTAGTGAAATATATTTAGTTTCCTTAATTATGGGGTATTTAGTAATTGAGATTACATTTTTTAGCTATTCTTTTTTCAATCTTGTACTTGAAGAATAAATATACAGAAAGGGTGCTCTGTGCTCATTAGAATGTATAATTTAAAAAGTAGGAGGAAGTGTCACTTTCTTAATCAGAGCTCCAACCGACAAGAAGTCCAGAAGATTTATAAATGGCACACAGCCTCTCCAATTCTCTCACAACCCAACCAACCCACCACCCAAAGAGAAACAGACAGAGCATGGCTTCGGTGGAGATAGCCGTCGTTGTGCTCATGGCCATGGCCGTGGTCCACGTGTCCAATGCAGCTGTGTACAAGGTTGGGGACTCCGCAGGTTGGACCACCATCGGCAATGTCGACTACAAGCAGTGGGCTGCTCCTAAGAACTTTCAACTTGGTGACGTTATCCGTAAGTTTTTCTTCATTTTCTCTTCTTCTTCACTTCATCTTCATTCGTTCTCATTTTTGGGTTTTTCTCCTCTGAGATTTTTTTTTTTTTTTTTTTTTTTTTTTGGGGGTCTAAAATGAAGGATCCTGCAAAAAAAAAAAAAATTCATAGCTAAATGAGTGCCGACAACAGTGTAGCTAGGCTAGGCATAGTACGTCTGTCTGTCAAAGGATTTGCTTGTTAATGGAGGAAAGTATATATAGCCGTTGCTGTTGAGTGCACCATCATTGACACTTGTCGATCGGAAACCAAAAATGGGTAACGGTCATATTATAGCATCAACCTCCCGATTGCGTTCCCGTGGATGATTGTGTCGGCCATGTTGCGTGCAAGCGATGGCTCCCACCTGCATAATTAAACTACTCTTTCCACCCACCAACTCTTGCACGCTTGCTTTCATGATCACCATCATTGCTTTCACTTTTCCTTTTCATGGGTTTCACTCGGAATACAAAAATATCCATTCGCATAGGGGATCCAGGTAGGGTACCACTTCCACTAACTAGTTCGGATGTTTGGGAAAGGGCTAAAGACGTTACAGCTACTAATTGTTAAACTGACTGTCAAAGAAATTTTAAGCTTTGGAACCAATTGCTTTACTGCCTTTTACTTTTGGCAAATTTATGAAGTTTTGGGTAAATTACAACAGTTAAGCTCTCTCGACGTAACACCCTATTTGCACTTACACTCATTAACAGTATTACGTGCTATGTTCATACAACATTTCCATCTACATTTAACGGCTAAATCTTAGTCAGGGTGCTACAAAGAACAAAGTAGTAGTTTGGAGAGTTGGAGTGAATCATAATTTATAGGCATAAGTGCAAATGAGTTGTTGGTTTGGGGGTAAAGTGTGATTAACCCTATATATATATATATATATATATATATATATATATATACTTTCAACTGGCCTTTTGGTGCCTCAATTTTAACAGTTTTTTTTTTTTTTTGATGAATGAAAAGGTTTTGAGTACAATGCCCAATTTCACAATGTGATGCGAGTAACGCATGCGATGTACAAGTCATGTAATACGTCAAAGCCACTGGCCACCTATACCTCCGGAAATGACTCCATTACTATCATTGCTCGTGGCCACCACTTCTTTTTCTGTGGCGTCCCCGGCCACTGTCAGTCTGGTCAAAAGGTTGACATTAATGTGCTTCGCAATCTTTCAACAGCTCCAACTCCATCCGCCTTGGTCTCCCCTTTGGTCCCTGCCACCACCGTACCTGCTCCTTCTCCGAACAAGGGGGCTGCATTGAACGATTTGAAGGGCTGTGGTGGTTCTGCTATGCTCCAGTTGGCTATGACAGTTGTTGCACTTTTAGTTTCAGCCGCTTAAGCAAGAGTTTTTTGGTTAAAATTTTGTGGGATTTTTGGGAGTTTCTTTGTGTTGGGACTTATGGGTAATATATAGAATGTGTTAGCATTGCGAAATTCTTTGATTAGATCCCATACCAACATGTATTTTAAATTTACAAAATAATTCAATAATCATATTCAGTCATGATTGTGGACATTAGATACTAATAAATGCAGAGAAAATGGATGGGCTTTTATGTTTTTTTTGTCGTATTCTCCACATAGACAAGTTTTCTATTTGAATCCAACTAGACTTTTAAAAATTATGGATTAGCAGGACTAAACATTCAAATGAGCTTGCAATTGTGGCCTGCGTCACATTTTGTCTGCAACAATTGCTGCACCCATGACCCCTGAAAAGACCATTGGTTTAAGTAATAATGAGATCCACAACAGGGTCTGTTAGATAAAATAACTGTTATTTTAAAGGAGAAAATGAAAAATGAATTGATTGATGTAATATAAAAATTTAATTGATGTAACATAAAAGTAAAAAGAATTTTGAATTTTTCCTGTTTGTAAGTGAAAAGTGAAAAAATATTGATTGTTAATGTGAAAGATTGAATCGACTTTTGTTGGATAAAAATAAGCGTGTTGCCAAATAGCAAGCTTCTTTCTTCCATTCTTTCGTTCCTTTTTTCTTTTTAAAATATACAGCTAATAGAAAATCCTTAAATCCCACAATTCCATGTTCACATTTCACAGTGAAAGGAATTTTAAACCTCCCTTTTAGAAGGAGAACAAATAGTTCTAAACTCTAATCATTTATAGCATAAAAACTGACAATATCCATCTCTTTAGGCTTTTGTACGCTGGTTATTTTAGGAATTTTCAGGCAATCATGGCATCTAACTGTGTCAAAAATTATCAATAATCTCAAATGTATGAGCATGATAAAGTTAAGAAAAACGCAGTACAAGATAAAAAAAACCAAAGCATACATAATTAAAGGCTTTGCTCGATGAACATGGATGCGGACATGTTTGCAAAAAAAATTTCCTCTTCTCAACCCGATGAGGCAGCAAATTTTGTTCCACACATAATTGAGGACAACAATGAATAATCATTTTTAAAACCAACGGTGTTAATAATGTTTAGAAAAGGAATCCTGGTTGCACAGGATTTTTGTCAATTCTGTAACACATCCCAGTACTAACACTCTACTGTCCACTGATCTGCTATGTCATTATTTTTCTCAGTCGTATATGATTACAAAACTCAAATGGGTGTGATCCGTGATATCCCCCATGTTTAAAGGGGGGGAATAATCAATTAACAATTCAAGACCTAAAAGCTTGATAGATTTATAATGACAAAATGGAATAATTAGATTTCTGGGGAAAAAATGGAGTTGGCGAAAAGAATTGTCTTCAAGGACCTTGGACCAGAAGACCATTGAGAAGTGGGCGTTCTGCATCCCCATTCCTTGTGGACACGCTTCTATCGCGACGCCAGGCTCTGCATTCAGATGATTATGGAAAAGATATAAATAAATGATGACAAATTGCTTTTTCAAATTTGAAAATACAGGCAGTTAGCTGTACAAGTAAGAGAATGACCAGCACAAGTTGCTTAGAAGGAAAAACGAGTGGCTGAGTCAAGTACCAGAAAGGCAGAAAGGATATGAATTGGTTATTGACACTAAAGCATGAAAGCAAAATATAATTTTGGCATGCACAAGATTTGAAGATTCTTCCAAATGTAAATTTTTAAACAAACTGGCAGCTTCACTCCCATTATGCCATTCTACAAACTGAAACATTTAATATAAAAGATCTTAAAAAAGAAGTTCCTTCTGTCTTGCAACTCACCAAACATCCAAGTTGTTTTCTAGTTCCAATTCATCTCTGCAGCTAAACTGCATCTTCATTTAAGATGGAAAATACTAAAGCACCAAAAATACAAATAGAATCCAGGGGAGGAATAACAACTAATAAACAAATAAAGGTATCTTAATTATGCTCATCATAGAAGCATTCATGCAGGCACATCACTATGTTCTTTGGAAAGCTCATCAGCGAAAGCCCATGATACTAGGAAAAATTCCCTAATGAGTACTCTTCAACACAAGCATTTAAAAGAATAATTTTCAAGCAACTTCCATGAAAGGGAAAAAAAAAAAAAAAATTAAATAGAATTTGTCCGGTAAAAATCTAAACAGGGCAAGACTGTCTTAAAATCCCAATAACACTCATCAAAACGGGATGAAAGTAAAACTGACATGTAATTTCTGCTGAAACTTGTAAAATATCAAAAACGAAGTAGGAAGAAAGTGTCTTGTTGCTTGCTTTGTGAACTTTGTACATCATACACTGATAGACATCTATCAAACCATATAAGGAACAAAGTTTTGCTTCCAAAACTGAAATGCTTCTTTTATTGGCAATATGTTTCCTTTCAAAAATTAAATGTCAAATTGTACATCCACATAAAAAAAATACTGAGCTGGCCCTATATATAAATTTCATGATCTCCAACGCAAAAGTATCAAAGTTGGTATATCTAACACGAGTAAAGAATCATAGAGACCTTACACTAGTCGATTGGAGCTCCACTGTAGCTGATTCCTCATTATCCTGCCAAACCATCAAATATCAGTTTTTCTTTTGGCATACATGAAAGATCAGTTATTACATAGCCTATTGTACTGGAATATATAGAAAGGTCTAGGGTAGCAATACCTCAATCAACAAATCCTTTCGTGTAATCAGACCAAGCACACGAGATGGACGAGGGACAACAAATAGATGTCTCAAACCTAGTTGGCGGAAAAGATTATATACCTGCACGGTCAAGAAGATGCACCATTTAGCTGATAAGATTAGAAACAGACATAGTAAATGTGCAAACAGAATAGTGTTATATGTAAAAGAAATGACATTATCACCTTTGTTAGAGACATATCCTCAGGGACAATGTATGGAGATGGATTCAAAAATGGGGCAAGATCTATGTACATTTCCAAGTCATCTGAACTAAGATGTATATCACCAATAGATATTCCTTTACTGGAAGCAGGTTTGATAAATTCACTTGGAGTGTGTCTGGAGTTTAGCGAAACCATCAAAATCTCACGAAGTGAAGAAAAGGCAAGACTTAACCGTAGTATGAAACCTCTAATTACCTGGTAGGCCTGGATCCAGATCTTGGATCAAAGGGCAAAGGACTATGCTGGAAATCTACCTTAGACTGCAGAAGTACCAACAAATGACTGCATCATGAACAAAATACTAAAAAGTTACTTTATTTCAATAAAATGCGTGCTTCCACATCTAAAAGAAATGATATCACATATACAGAAAGAAAACAAACTCGATATGATATACCTGCGAAGCATAAGTCCAATGACAAGTGTTTCCCCATTTCTTGTGTGATCGATCACCTAGGTTGGTTGAAGTAAGATAAAATACTTCAGAAATGGGCCAGATCATTACTAGAAAGAAAGGGGAAAAAGAAAAAAAAAAAGGAAAAGAGAGCAAACTAGAAGCTAAGCTTACAGGAAAACCGTTATGTTCATTTCCCCGTAAAATAGAAACTACATCTGCAACCTTAACAACACGAGGTAAGGAGACCACCTTCAATAATAGCAAATAAAGAACTCGGTGAGTTTATGATGGCATGCACAACATAAGTAGAAGAATAGGAAATATCAAAGCAAATATGACATGAACACTACAGGGCACTCCTGTGTCCAAACATGTTCTGCAATGTAAAATGTTGCCGAAGTTGACTAACCGGAAAAATGTATCACCTGCCACATCATACATTTTGGATCATGAAGTCCCCTTTTATTTGGCAAGAAAATGGGCATATCATTTTATATTGGAGATGCTTTTGTTTTTTGGGTTTAAAACGAGGGGAGAAATGATTTGGACACTTTTACCAAAAGCATCTATGTTTTTGTCCTCACATTTCTATTGTAATAATAATAATCATATTATAGCATAACAGCAAAAGCCTATTTTCCACAAATAAGATCACTTTATCTTTTCTTTTCAAATAACTCGTAAGACACAGGGTTTTCTTTCTCTAAAAGCCTCATTCAAATCAAGTGCACCAAAAAATCAGCTTCTGCAAGGCTTATTTCAGGTAGGCCTCTTTAAATTTAATTGCACCAGGATACCGGAGTTCTAGTTATCTATATGCTAGATACATCGTTGTTCAAAAGTCATTGTAAGTAGGAAAACTGAAGCATTCAAGTGACATTCACCCTTTGTCCACAGGCCTCCTTTGCTGTCATTTTCCGCATCTGGTACTTAGGTCTTGATTCCAGTAATGGAATGCCTTTCAGTCGTGCTTGTTCTTCATATAGGCCTTCATTAAAAGCATCACCAACAGCCTGCCGTGCAAAAAGAGTTGAGTATTTTACACAGAAAATATTAGTAAAATGAGAAACGTTAAAAACAATACCTTTGAAATAAGAAGAACGAGCATGATAAGGGGCAAAAGTTTCAAGTTATTTGTGATCTCAACCATAATGACGCATAGAGACACTGTCATCCGCATTGAACCGCCAAGAAAAGAAGCAGCTCCCAGTAAAGCATATCTAGAAAGTCCACCAAGGATTACATAAAGTACATCAGAAGTAAGATGGACAGCAGCATGTAGCAAAATGTTCTATTTCTATAGCAAGAACCATTCTTGCAGTCAAAATTGTAGGCAGCATGCAGATAGAAAGATATTACCAAATAGTTGTAATAGACAAAGTATGTATTCGGGGTACTAACTTTAACGCAGAAAAAGGAAATCAGATAAGACAAAGAATATGGAAATCAGATATACTCTTTCTGGAGAATTGTTGGTAGCACTCCGCAAATGCACTCTGGGTAAACAAGGAGACCTATTTCCAGAGCTTGGTCAAACCCACATATATAAATGTGACAGGCAAAATCTTTTCTAGTACCTTTTATAGTACCCCAACCAACATAAATAGAGCATTGTCCAATGTCCAATACATGAAGATGAATCCCCCCTTTTTTTTTTGGTGGGGGTGGGGGAGCGGCTGGGGGGTGTCATTGCCCAAGTACATGAGTTGTATACGAGAGTAACACCTAAAATTATGACCTAAGATTACATAGCACTAGAAATCCAGCAAAGAAGAAATCAAGAAGCAATTTAAGGACCTCATCCACTCATAGACCAATCGAGAAGCAAAGAAGAATTCTAAAGCTCAAATAGCAATGAAATATGAAATCTGATATAAAAATTCCACAGGATGAAATGATCACAGTAATAGCAATGAAATATGGATCTGAAAAAAACTTCACAGGGAAACCATCACATTACTCACGTTCCCTCTTCGATGTGGAGCTTCTTGTAAAAGTTAACAACAAACATGCCAACTAGACGCCCATATGTTGATCCTATCATTATTCCAGGAACAAATTGACCAGCTGGAACAGCAGTACCAAATGTCACCACAGCTAAGGAATAAAACATAACCTGCAAGACATTTAAAGAAACCAAAACTGATATTTAACAAAGATATAACTCAAGCAGCAAAACACCAATATTATTTTTGCGCATTATGGGGACTACAAAAAGTTGAATTCACTTGTTCAATGGAAGTCCCATCAGCCTGAAAGAATTTGTTGGAAACTATATGCCTTTTCCAATATCTTTTGTTACTTATTAGAGTTTATTTTCTTGGGTAGCAAGCTTTCTTCAGGCTAGCAGGCAGTAATGGATCCGTTTCCTGATATACCTGTTGCACCCTGTCTCGATGTGAGCATCACACATAAGATCTGGGTCCGGATTAAATTTTCTTGTCTAGTAGGTCAGCTAAAAAAGTGCTCCTATTTTATGGGAGCAAGGATTAGACAACTCTGGCTTTCAAATTTTAAAGGCTAGGACTTCATAACAATAGGAAACTTAAGATTCAACAGTATCTCCAGACAAAAGTATGAAACATAAGGCAGTATGAGCACTATACTTGCATAAAAGACTGTGCAGTAAGCTGAGAGAATAAACGCAGTACCAAAAAGGTCAACAAACTTTGGGCACTGTACTCATGAATGGTGTTTGCACTGAACAAATTCCTTATGGCATCATCCTGCACCAACAGAGATAAATTCCATTAAATTGGAACCCAAAGAAGCACCATGGGGATTTAGCATGTAAATCTAAAAACAAAAAGGTTTCCAGAAATAAAGAAAAACCTGTGTATTGAAGAAAATAGTTGCAAGGTCGTTGTATTCCTTGTCCTTGCTGCAGTAAAACTAAAAAGGGCATGACTTTAGATAATATTATAATAATTGCTAAAGCTACATCAAGATTCAAAACATATATTTGAGGTGTACAAATTTAAAACAAAATACCAAAAGAGAGAAAAAAAAAAGGATTGAAATTCAAAACAACAATGAAGATACTATTTATCAAATGAAACAAAATGTTTTCTTTATCTGCTTTGAACAATTTTAGTTATTTGAGAGTCTACAATTAAACGATATTGATTGAGGCAGGTGTGATATTAAAGGAATAAGAGAGAAAATATCTTGTATTGTTAAAAGAAAGGGAAGGTGAAATACTCACATGCACATTGAGTCAACGATTTCTCAGCCTGGTATCTTAAGGTCCAAATTTCAACCAGAAATTAATTTTAATATATAACTGGGTATATAGTTCTTGTTCTCAAAAGAGTTTTTTTTTTGATAAGTCAACACAGGCTACTTCAGGTTAGAAGTAGAAGAGAAAAGATTATAACAGATAGATAAAATGGAGTTTATGCTGCGTACTAGATAGAACTTCAGAAATGGAAATTACATGCCAGATAGAAAAGCAAATATAAACAACACCTTAAAAGTAATCCAAAAGGATAATTATAACCAGTATCGGATCTTACATTTACATAATTCCCATACATTCCAGGAGGCCTCGGGCATTCTATACCAGACTTAGGATCTGATTCAGGGCATGGACTGCATTTTCTTAGAAGTGGTAATCCAAAGGAAATAAATGAGGTTATCAGGGAGACAAGGCATGCTTCAATTATCTGCAAGGATTTGTTTTTTAGGGAAAGATGAAGGGTACAACTAAGCGTTAGATAACTGCACATCATTGGAAGAACAAACATAAGCATATTAAACATGCAGTTTCCATAATTGTTACTCAAAAGCCTACCTTGACTCGGTTACCTTTCTTGTGTAAATGATTTCGGCGCCAATATGATATATAAAGAGTAAGCTGATTAAACAATGCTCCTGCAAAGAAGACAAAAAATTAAACCAACAAATTTAATGGAAAGAAAAGAAAAGAAAAAAAAAAAAGTGTAAACCATAGGTGCAAAACTTACCTAGTAGACCTCCAATAACTCCAATAATTGCCATTGGCAGCAACTCCTCAAAAGAGTAGTCCTCTTGACCACTGAAAATAGGATCAGTCAGAAAAAAAGAGCAAAAGCTCGAGGCAGAAATGAACATAGAAGAGCTGAAGTAGGTTTTGATCCTAACTCTGATAAGTCCCATATTATGAAGCCACCAGAGCCAAAATGTCCACAGCTTCCACTCTTACACCACCCCATTGCAGTACGCACCACGACAGCCACAATAGCAGAAGTAAAAAAGACACGCCACATAAGTTGACTCCTCCACCTTCAATTGTATAATGCAAATCAATTAAAAAGTTCTCACGTATATAAATGTGTAAATCTGAACCACTTCTAGAATGGAATACACAAGAGCATAAAAAGTAGCACACTCCAAGAAACCAAGGGCATGTGCAATGGCTTTGAGCCATACTTGAACAAATGTGTCAAGAGATGTAGATAAGAAAAGGAACAGAAACTCTTTTACCCTGCCTGTACATACCCTCACGTCAGAATTAATTATGTAATCAAGAAGAAAAATTTCTTACCAAGATGTCACCTCTTCCAATGCAAATAATACACCGCCAACTGGAGCTCTAAAAGCAGCAGCAACTCCAGCTGCACACCCACAAGTCACCTTTTCAAAAGGTTAGACAAATGTAAAATGAGAAAAATTAGAGGTATACCACCTTTGTAGTTAGATAAGATCTAAGTATACCAAGAAATAAGAAAGATGCCAACCAAGTTACAATGTTTTCACATCAACATAAAACAATGTTACAATGTTTATTGTTTTGGAGGGGAGGGGGGAGGGGGGTTAAGCTATCAAATTGGCATTGACATTCTATCAAGCATCCAAACCAATAGATTGCGCTGAAATAAATGAAAGCATCAAAGTTGGGACCATCATTTTGGAGCTGCAATCCAAATGCAGAAATATAAAGATTCAACTGAGTTACTTTCTTTACCTTCAGTTATACCCCCCTTAACTGAGTAATAATCCAGATGCACACTCCATGGACAAGACCAAGATAACTATTGTTATTAAACCTTATTCTGTAATGTATGATACAATCATTGTTAACAAATGTTAACACAAGAATCATCTAAAAATGGAAATAAACATAAAGCATCTAGACAAATTTGAACAGAAAAAGGTTTCGGGTTTCTGATAGCACGCGGTACATCTTCCTTTCAGTAAACCCAAAATTCAAATACAGATTGGAGTACAATATCCAAAAAAATCAATAACCTTAATTAAACTCACAGAGTTCATTAAGATCATTAATTATGGCTGTCACGAAAAGAGATTAAACGAAGCATGTTGTCATGTCTAATCTTTTCTGTACAAAAAAATTAGCAACTATGAAAATAAAAGTTACACCCACAACAAAGGAACACATCCAGAAGATACTATCTCCTATTCTTTAGACAAGAATAGAGATAAAATACCATTTCTACACATCAACACCAACAAAGCAAGAAATTTGTAGCATGAGGAGACTCGGATAAATTTGGAAATCATGACAAGCATGGAGGCTTCAGACTACTGATTTAAAGGTTTAAAGTCACTCACAAGATCACGGCGATCCCGGTCGCTCTTAAAAACTTGCAACCATCTGGAACTTAGATGATATTTTGTGGATCCACCCTGAATTACAAAACATAAAACGAAAAATTTAGTTTGTAAGGAAAACAGTAGGATGCTGTATCATATGATTTTAAAAACATGGTAATAGGTTAGGATTTTCTTTCTTCTATCTCTGCCAGCATATTAGCTTATTAGCATAAAAATTTCTACAAAATTAGTCCAACAAGTTGCAAAAAGCTAATACACTCCACCAAAATAGTATTTTACTGTAAATTATTTTCATTTATCCATATTTCTAAACAAACTATTAAGGACCAGCAACACAGCTCACACGCTTCAAGCATACCAAAAGCCAATTTTATAGCACAAGACAATGATGAACTTAACAGAACTATACACAACATGTGGTTGTGTACTTAAACAAATGTCCTTTTTTTTTAACAAGTTATTAAAACAAATACATCTTGGAGTCCAGATTTCTAAAATCGCACAGAGATTGAACACGTTTCTAAAATTATTGAGCCATGGACTCATGTTTCTACTTGTAAAACGTTGTTTTCCAGAGATTGAACACGTGCTAGCAGAGGACGAGCAACCAGAGTAATCAATAGACGAGAGCTTTAAGGGTATTGGGTTTATATAGTTTTGGTTCCCTAGAGTTGCTTCCTGTTATGTAAATATGATTGGTGTAGAAGTTTATAGATTATGATGTTTAATTAAGACTGTAAGTTGAACTGATGTAATTATGTGACTATGGATGTATGTGGTATGCTTATGTTTAGTGCTCTGGTGAATATTGTCCATGTGATGTTATAGTTACAGAGAAGAAAAATTTATAGTTATTTTACGTTGCAAGTTTAATATCAAGGCATAGTAGTAATGCCTCAAGGTGTTTACAACTGCATAAATATTGGGGGTGTTACATTCCTATAGGACGAGAAAGTATAATTTGAGCAAACCTCATTGCCACAAAAAAAAAAAAAAATTCAGAAAAGAAAATGTTCTGCCCAGTTAAAATATATAGTTAATTCTCAAACCACATGTGCTTACTTGTCCGAGCAAAGAAGCAATACAAGCACCAGTATGAACAAGAGGACCTTCTTTGCCAAGAGCTAGACCACCTCCCACTGAGCCAATGCTTCCAAATATCTGTAAATTACCAGGGAAAAACCACAACCACAACATATATTAAGTGTAACTTTAACAAGTAATTGAGAATGCCAAGATAGACCTTACCTTTCCAATCAAGGTTCTGAAAAGAAGGACACCATGAATATCAACTCCTGTACATTAGAATGACACTTGGCACTGTCATGATATGAAATTGAGACAGCTTACTAGATCTCAGAAAAGCTGATTGACACGAGTCCAGCTTACCATTTAAATAACCTTTGATTTCAGGAATTCCGGATCCAGCTGCTGCTGGTGCAAAATGTGTAACGATATATACAGAGGACCAGACTAAAACTAAGTTGATTAATACATATACGATAAACCCAGCCACATATGATTTTTGTATTATAGAGAAAGTCAATGCAAACTTCCAGCCGGCAAAGTTCTCAACAGAAATATTTATGAAAACAGCAGCTAATCCCGTACCTGGAACAATAAAAAAGAAATTAAGATAAATAACCAAGCAATATATACGATAAACACCAAAAGCTATGAACAACCATGCACTAAGTGAATTTACAAACATAAAAATAACACAGTATTCATCAATAGTAACTATACTGTACCTTGGGCTTTGATACCCTAACAATAATCTAAAAGCCAGAATGATAACTCAAAAACTAGACGAAATTCATTAATTTCACTCTGCACTAGCATCTATAAATGCATAAATTAAAAAATTATATATATATATGTTTCCATCTTTGTAGTTCAAATCTAAATAACTACTATAACGTTAGCTGACTAACCAATGCAACGGACAGACACTTTGGTTGAACCATAGAGTAGGAAATCTCCTTACAAACTTCACTTTGGAATCTTATCGGAACAAATAGAACTCTTATCGGAGCCAACTGCAATCATAACACACACATTTCCATCCAAAGTATCTTTGATCCTCAATCTCCATAATTAAACTAACTACTAAGACCCATTTCCAGTGCAATGACACTTAAACCAATAATAACTAGGTGAAAACAATTAGACCAATGGTTGGAATTGAATCCTAGTCCAAAATCAATCTCAGAAGACCAAGATATTAACTCGTAAATAAAACGAAAAACTTATTGAGTGAGCCTACCCATGCCAATGAGCAAAGCAAAGAACCACTTCACCACCACATAATATCCAATATAGAGCTTCCCTCTCTGCTCCTAAAGATCTCAAAGCAACACAAATTGAACTCAGAAATGAAGTCTAAAAAACCAAATCGAAGCACAAAGTTCAAGCAAAGCTCAGAAACCGGACCTGCTCTTCCCAATAGGCGTAGTTCTCGACGACTTCGTAGTCGAGGCTCTCGGTGCCGCTCCCATCGCTCCTCTGCAAGAGCCCGGCGTCCTCTTGCTCAGTTTCCTCGGAGTTCGGGAGCCGCGACCACACGAGTTTCGCGGTCTCGATCCCGTTTTGCAGGTGATTCGAGAGCATGATCGACCACTACGAATCAAAATTCCAAACCCTAAGTTCACAAAAAGTCTCCTGGAATCTAATTCCCAAAGTCTTCTTCAAGAATTGAGTCTGCTATAGCATTTGAAATTCGGTCTCCGAGAATCGAAGAGGAGAAGAGCAGATCAGAGATTGATGAATCGTATACTTCAATTTATATAGGTGAGAAACTCTGAAAATTGTTAGAGAAGAGAAAGAGCATTGAGAGGTGGGGCTGACTGTAGCGTTGAACCGTGACTGGGCTCTGTGACTTTCTCTCTCACTGTCTGTCTTTCTTTGGGTTTTCAGAATTGCGTTCTTTTTATTTTTTATTTTTTTATTTTTTCAAATATAAAACGAGGTTGTTTTGGGATTTGTCCCGAGTTGTCTCTTTGACTAGGGCTGCGTTTGGCAAACAATTTGGATTCAATATTATTCATTTTTTTATTATTATTTTTTTATTATTTAAAAAAAAAAATCACTACAAAATATTTTTTTTATTTTTTCATACAAAATATTCTTATTTTTTCACTTTTTTTTTAAAAAAAAAATTCTTTTTTTTTTTTTACGTCAATCAATTTTTGCTATAATATCAAACCATTAAAACCCCAAAACTCTTTATCAAATGAACCCTAGAATGAAGTTAGTTATCGGGTCATTTAGAGCGAAAAGATTATCGTGCAATTGACATTTTAAACCTCAATTTGGTCACGTTTTGGTACCTAATAATAGGCTATAAAGAGAATAGTTATTCTATTAATCCGTTATTGAAAATACTATTCTTGGGAAATATTTATTTTAAGAATTTATTAAAATAAAAAATAATTTTTCATTTATCAAAGATAAGAAATAACTATTTCCCAATAATAGAATAGGTCTAACAAAATGTCTTTCCCCTAAAAAATAGAATTTTTTATTTTTTATTTTTAACAAAATGTCACCAAACCAATAATATGAAATAATCATTCCATTCTTATTTTTAAGTAGTTATTGTTGATCTCTTTAACTCTTTTTTATTATTATTATTATTTTTTTTAATTTTAATAGTTACGTGACTCAATTCAACTGTTCATTTTGAAGGAACGCAATGGTTTGACAGTATTTGCCCTCTTTATCTTAAAAAAAAAAAAAAAAAGAAAAAAAAAAAGAGGTTTGATCAGGTACATCGAGGCTTATTGGAAAGTCTTGCATTGTCGATCCGATAAGGTGGGTTGACATAGACGTCTGGATCGTGGTATGTAATGTTGACGACGCAGTGGGAATAACGCGAAATTGATACGGTGGATGATGACGTGTGCCAGTATAGCAAAGGATTTGTGGAATGCCGCTGTGTACGCCATAATTGCTCGTGGGTTGAAAGTGTGAATATCTTTGTGGACCTACCGTTGACGGTAAAAATAATGGAAACAAATAGTTTTTCCCTGACAGTCCTTCTCACAATCTCAGAAAAAACTGCATTAAAAAACATTGCTCAAAACAAAATAGAGTCAAAGATAAAAGGAACTACGAGCAGAAGAGTATGAACTTTGGTTAGACAAATGTTTGACTGCAGAAGGACAGACAGAGCTTCACTATTATATATGTATATTTAATAATTTCAATGAAGATGAAAGAGGGTGTTTGTGGTGCAAGGCTTAAAGTTGCAAGATCAACATAGAGACAGCTACTTACAAAAAAAAATAAAAAAATAAAAAAATAAATCCTAGAGACAGCAACATAATTATCTAATTAAGTGCACACACTAACCACCAAAGAGAGAATTTGAAAATTTTGAAGGTCTATTAACCAATTAAGTGATTCATTGACTTAAAAAGTTTTTTGAGTGATGGATTAGAAATGCCTCATTATTGGTCTTTGAGTGGAAATTTTCTTTTTGAAAAATAAATGTAATACACACTCTCAAGTGTACACTCTTTGACGTAAAGTGAAAGCCACTATTAAAAACTTATGTGCACCTCACATGTTATTAAAAAAATTGACACACGTCATTTTTATAAAATAGGTTAAAGGAAATTCCTTTAACTCAGTTTGGAGGAAAACATGTCATTTCTCTTTCTCCTAATAAGGTATGAATGCCAGGAGTACAAATTTTATTAGGCATGTGTACAAGGACAAAAGTTATTTCAAATTGAATTGAAAGAAAGTTGGCTCAATTTAGTATGTTTAAATAACACGTGCTCTTTAGAGCATGTAATTCTCACATGCAATTTTAAATCATATGCTCTATTGAAAATGCATGTAATCAATCAATTTTATAAATTAGATCGGAGAAATTTTCCCTATCCTTGTTTAAAAATAAATAAATAAATAAAATTATTCCATGTATAACTAATCAATAAAAAGAAAATTATATGGGAAATCCTTTTTTTAAATGATAAAAAATCTCATATCCATGACAACTAAATTATAAAGTCATTGATCATATAAATCTGGATTTATAACAACAATTAACTAAGTCCTAAAAGTGCCAAAGGCACTAAGCGTTAGGCCCTTTGTTCTAGTCGATTAATTGGAGCTTCTTTCTGCTCAGAAACATTAAAAAAAAAAAAAACACAAAAACTGTCGACAAAAAATAGGATGAATAAAAGAAAAGAAATGGAGCTTCTGTCTTGCACAAGGAGACTTTGGACCAACCCGAAGTCTTTTTGAACCACTGATGAGGACTATGCACCTAACAAAGTTGGTCTTGTCTACCAAACCTCGACGCTCTGTTGCCATTGATCTTGCTCTGAGGCATTGGGATCTACGTGTTCTTTTTGTCATCAGTCCATTAAAGAAGACTAGTTAAAGTTTCAAAATTTGACACCTTAAAAACGTGTTTGATGCCTGACACTTGCATATATGATTGGTATCTAAATTGGAATACCATCCTCTTTATTTCATTATCAGAATTTAAAATTGGTATGTCTAATCTTTTAAAAAACTTAAATAATGTAACATCACAAAAAGGTGCAGAAGAACTATCTGTAATAACTTCCAATTAATATGGGTTTAATAATAGGTAAGTTCCCACTCTCACTCATGTGAATGGACAATTTATAACTGTTGCTTAATGGGATTCAATCTCCAACCTAAATAGGAAATAGGAACCCAGAATATAATTTTTATTAAATCAGTGCATCGGCACGTTGAAACTCCAGCTCTCTGAAAATAATGGCTCCTTATTGGGAAACAAATACATATAATTCTCTGATCCAAAGCACATCAGGATAAATTAATTTTTTATTTTATTTTGGGAAGGAAGGAACTATGATGCAGGATGCTTTGGCAGATGATGATTGGGTCCAACTATTTCATCATGTTATCACCAAAAATCTGGTGTGTAGCTTGGCTTGGCTTGATTTTCTAGCTCTCTGCTTCACTCACTATGTTTTATGAGAGGGGTCCACAGTAGAGAGCTCTGCATACATGTTAGATATTGCTTTCGCAAAGTACTCCTTCGCTAGGGGTCTCTTGATCTGGAGGAATACAGGAAAATAGTCAAGAGAACCATGTTAATCAATCCATGCAATTGCCCCCAGGTTCTTGAAACTAAACACTTACCTTAAGGGTTGGAGTAAGTAAACCATTCTCCTGCGCAAACGGTTCGGGCACCAAAGTCACAGCTTTTGCAAATTCAAAACCTCTCAGCTGCAAGTGAAATTTGGAAAGTTAAGAAGAAGATTTTAACGCGGAAATCTAAAGAAGGTGCAATCAGAAAGCCAGAGCAGCATAAGTTGAGGCAACTTGCCTGAGCTTCTCTCCCAACAGCATCCATGTCAGCTAAGACAGCAGCCCTTGCTCTTGGATCATTGCACAGTTGCCCTAAATCTTCATACTGCATTCACATAAAAGTCAGGGAGACACAAGTAAGACATTGCTCATAGTTCTAAGAGCAGCAAACATTTCTACCTAAAATATGGCTTAATTCTTGTATATTATTATCACACAAGATTGGATTGGCTTAATTCCTATGAAGATTACAGAACAAATTCATTCATGCAGATTGCAGGCAAAAATAGATACTTAATTTTTCACCATTTATAGTTGCATGAAAGTTGTTCCTTATTGACTATGTGAAGATTTTAGATATCACATGGAGTGTTGAAACATACAAGGCTAATTGCATGTTTCTAAATGAAACCTGCAAGCAGGCCAAACTCACTAAGTTCACAAGTATGTAGGCTTATCATTTCTTTTTTGTCAGATTAAAAGCACCGAATCAAAACCTTAATGCCTTCAGAGGCAGCCCATGCTTTCAAAACATCTGGCTCCACCGAGACAACAGCGACCAAAGAAGAATTCAGGCTGTCACCTACCAGCAGCAACAAATAAGCAGTCAGTAGGCCAAATATGAGAGAGAGGTCAAGAGTGAAATTCCATTTTTCTTACCATATACAAAGCACTGGGAAATGAACTTGCACTTTGCATATACATTCTCAATTTTCTCTGGAGCTATGTATTCTCCCTGCGCCAACTTGAAAATGTTTTTCTTCCTAATTCGATTGGCAAAATTCAGTAACCATTCACATCTTCTAAAGACCATAATTAGTATATGTTGTAATCATAACCAATAGACAAACTAGAGATAAGAGGCAGGTAGAAGTAAATTAATACAACCACCTTGTCTGGTTAAAACCTTATGCATACAGCCTGAAGACACTTCAATTGCTTCAGCAAATCCCATTGCATGTTTTGAGGAAATAACATAAAAGACAAACTAGAGCATGCACGTTGTACCTCGATGAACAAAATATTTTCCATTGAAATGAATAACCAACTAAATGGCTGTTTATAAACACTATACCAGCCACACGTATAAGGACAAAGAATCGCACTTATGTCGGACAATACTTTTTTGATGAATGACAATGAATAGTAAACTCAGATTGGATAATATCACATTATCACAGACTCATAGACCAAGCTATTTGAAGGTAATGATACTGATGTATCAGAAGACCTCTTGCAAGCTGAAATTACAATACTTCCAATATAATGTTGGTAAACCATCCATCCAAAAGCTTAAACTGAAGAGTGAAAACAAAGCTGAGAGTATGTTAAACTTGCACATATAGAACAAACATGTATACTAGAAGGAAGTCATCCAAACTTGTTTGAACCGAAGACCCCAAAGACAACAAAGCTCTACCATGTTAGTGAATCATCAGTTGCAAAAGCTTAAGCTCTTAGAAAGTGGCCAACAATATATATCAAGCATACCACAGAGTCAAAAAACCCATTAAATCCATCACAGCTAGGAAGATGAGAAACATTGATAGTTTCTCTAATCCTTACTTGGGTTGAGAAAAATATTTCAGTGTATGATAGTACCTATCAATAATTTTTAAACGACCACAAGGCAACCACAATCCGATGTCTCCAGTATGAAGCCATCCATCTTCATCAATCACTTCTTTCCTGTAGAATTTGATTACTTTATCAGATGCATTGGTATTTGATGGAAGTAATAACTTTCAAGAGAACCAGCAAATTCTAAAGTTACGTACGTCTGCACTTCATCTTTGTAATAACCTTGGAAAACAATGGGACCCCTGACACAGATTTCACCACGAGGATAGGGCTGATCATCAGAGGTGTAGTTCATTTCTGGGACATCCACTAGCTTTATTTCTGAAACAGGAAAGATGAGAAAGGATCTTTAGCCCAAATAAAAGCAAGACATGACCCAACGATAAAAAGGAAATCTTGCATCAAGAGGCCCAACTTTTTACTTTCCTCTCAACTGATACACATAAAAACGGTTCGATAACTTTACAAATCAGGGCAGCCTGATCTTCAGCATAATTATATTCAATGACTGTTCAATACCACATCCTAACAACATCTCTAACTCACTATGATGAACTCTAATATCCCTGCCTTGTGCTAACCAGATCATTTTGATGCGCTAACAATAAAATAACTGATGGGAAAGAAGGATGGGAACATATACCAAGAAACATGAATATAAACGGCTAATATACAACCAAAACACTCCCACACACACACAGAGGGAGAACACAGACGTACATGTTTGAAAACCAGTGATTGAACTGGTTAAACATAATTAGCCACTCGTGTCAAAATAACTGTGATTATCACCATCTGGTATGATTTAATGCAATTAAAAAAGTCAGCCTGGCTTGACCAAGTGAACCTCTTATGAACCAAACCAAGACCACACCCACAATACTAGCAAGCTTAAGGTTGCACAAGCCTCAAGCCAAAACCAATTAGTAAAAACAAATGTGCAATCATTAAAAATTATGTATACTCAGGACATCCTTGATTATGCACTATTGTGCCAGCTTATCAAACAGGTAACACCTGACGATCAGAATGTAAAATTATGAGAAACTCACATCAATAACTCACCACAAGCTGGATTGGGAGAGCCGACATGGCCAGATAGATAGTCACCCTCATCGATACCACTTATGACACAAGAAGTTTCAGTCATACCATATCCTTCACTTACATGACCACCAAAGCAGCTGTGAAGTATAACATATTATTGAGCCAGAAAACCGGAAAGAGGGGGGGTGGGAATTCAAAAAGAAAAAGAAGACTTACATTCTTAGAAAGTCCATGACATCAGGGGACAAGGGTGAGGCACCTGATGCCATAAAACGAACACGTCCTCCAAGCTTTTCCCTTATTTTATTGAATACCAATTTGTCCCATATAGGCGATGGATTCTTTCCTGAAATGACAAGATATGTCACCATCAGTAGACACCAAAAGGGTAAAAATTACAGTCGCGTGTGAAAAAAAACAAGGTAGATAAACAAATGATCAGGGTCAGCCTATGTTGCTAACATGAAGGAACTCATGAAAGTAAAATGCAATGCAACAGTTTGCTTATTCTGTAGAATGCATTAGTCTATTTGAAAAAAAATCCTACATAATATGTTACAATAAATTTTGTTTCCCAAGTGAAAATTGATGTTCTAGTGGACAACCTTAGCAGAGATTCTATTATGTGAGTGACATGGTGGCATGTAAAACTTGTTTCAGAGAACATTGTTGGATAGAAGGAGCCACGTGAGACAGGAGGAATGCTCAAACACAATGCATATATGGTTAAAACACAAAGAAAAACAATCTAGACAGTCTGAAAACAAGAATGAATCTTATGCTACAAGATTGATAAAAGCTACCACTCAATATTGCTTGCTTCTTAGCATTGTAGGCAGCATTAAATAGCCTCTCCCGTAGCCCACCAGATGTCCTTACAGCATTCATAATACTGCACATCAAAGTATCCAACTGGATGAGTGAAAAGAACGTATTCATTGAATATTAATTAAGAAATTTCAGAAGCAACAGGCAATGATTGTACCCGGCATATATTCTATTATACAGTCTAGGAACGCTGCAGAAGATAGTAGGTCTTAGAGCAGCCATATCATCCATTAATTTCATATTATCCTGCATACAAAAGTAAAAAGAAAGGAAGAGAAAAGGGTTAAGGCGAACGTAATCAGTTTAACATCTACCATGGATATCACCAAAAGGTTTGCCTGCAGTTTACTAGTATGGATTGGATACTAAATTCAGTTTGGAGATGATTTATGTTTATGCAATAAGATGCAACTCTGTCAGTATGGTAGCTAACATTAAATTGTTTTTGTCAAGTAAAAAATGATGACAAAAAAAAAAATTACAGACAAAATTGACACCTATCAACACTACACATAGGAAACAATTCACTAAATTATCATGCACTGCCCCTGAGAACAAAGCTATGCATGTATGCTCAAAGCCAATAATTTTGCATTGCATATTCAATGTAAAGCAGCATATATTACAGTGATTATGAACATTTCAACTCCTTTAGCAAGATTAGGGACAGGAAAATAAAAAAATTCAAACTATCTTGTCGCGTTAACAAGGGAGAAAAGAACAACTGTCACAACTTCTAAAATAAAGACCTACAGATAAATATATTGGAAACAAAAGGATGAGTTTCGTACCCCCTGGTAGAATCCAACAGCAACTCCATAATATGCTGACATGACCTGGTTAGATCGTTCATATATGTGTGCCAAAGGAAGATATGAAATGTAACTGGAAAAAATAGAAGGTACTTTCAGCAAGTATTACATAGTTTATTATAAAATCTCATAAGATTCATTTAACCAATAACTCAAGTATACTACATGAGATGGAAATAACCCAATACTCACACATCTGAGGGGTAGAATTTGACAGCAATGGAGGACCCAGCAACATCCGCAATCATGTTTCCATGTGTCAAAACAGCTCCCTGACAAGATTTCATGGAAGGGAGAAAGGAACGGGTGGGGTACAGCACTCCATCAGCAAACCATGTCGACAAAAACTCAATAGATCAGAAAGCTAAAAATTCACACTAAACTAAGACATACCTTTGGTGTCCCAGTTGTACCACTTGTATAGCAAATGGTTGCAACATCATCAGGTTTTGGAGGACAGAAAGGCTGAAGGTTACTGCGGCCCTAAAATGAAACCATTCACATAATGAGGAAAAATTGTATTATCTAGCAATAAAACAAAGCCAAGCAAATCTGCTAAAATATGATCATTAGTTATGCAACCAGACCTCCATAATAATTTTAATGAACATGTCACAATATGTGCAGCTAAGAGCAACTTGTTTATGACAAGTTTGATATGATAATGCCTTAGCTACCGGATATAGGATGTAAATTCTGTTGTGTCTAACGACAAAGTGGTGAACACATTAGCTCACTCAAACATAGCCATGAGAACATGGCTGCATGAGTGAGTGACTATCCATGAGCAAGTCTATGTATGTTCATTTTTGTGTGCATAAGAAAGAAAATAACAAATCTCAGAAACAAAAGGCATGATCTTAAGAATCAGCCAAGATTAATAATTGAAAGGATAGGAGCTCATTCTTGATAAAGTGGCTTATAAACCAGAGATGCATGATCTTATGACTTCAGCATTATGACCTAAGACTTTATTGATCGATAACAAAATAAAAATTCTTAGCTACTACTCTGATATTGCAAAGAAAGCACATATACAAGGAGCAAAAGCACGCAATAAATAACCCCACCAGAAAAATGAAGGTTAAGAAAAAAAAAATGAACTACTTAACCCCATCTGTGCATTCCTCTGGTGGTTCATTGAAGAGTTCTGCCCAAACCCTTTAAGAATTGTTGATAGGGAAGAACACATGATTACCTGACTAAGCAGCTTTGAATATGTTACAACCTCAACTCCTGCTGATGATGGAAGCTTCGGAATTTGATCATCTATCCCGCCAACAACCTGTGTATTATGGAAAGCAGATGAAATAACTAGCAAGAAACCAAAAAAAAAAAAAAAAAACTACAGAATCGGGGTCACAAGGTGTATGCTCATACCACAATTAGACGGACTGTTGGAATATCCAACAAGAAGCTCAACAACTGCAAATTCCAAGTGAAAACATAGAAATATTGCAGAAGCAAAATGAGAATCATAAATCATATGTGAATGAAATAAACTAAAAGACAGGTAGAAGTAATAGAAGAATTTTCAACAAGCAAAGCAGACTATATCAAATGATTTTTGTTATTTACATGATATGCATATATGTAATGTAATACAAAATCGAAAACCTCAAAATGAGGGCACCTTCATCTAGCTTTTTGTTACCTCATATATTTTACCAAAACAAAAGTGCACAAGGACAAGTGGCTGATATAATTTGTAGAGGCCTATAAGACTGGCCTGCGTGGATACATATCTTGACAAATTCACCTCATGAATGGATGGAGGGCTTTTTCTTCTTTTTTCTTTTATGAATAATAATTTTATAGAAAGAAAAGTGCAGAGCCCTCGTATACAAAGAGTATACAAGAGAGACAATCACCCTATAGGCTTCTACAATCTAAAAAAGTAACCAAGTCTTCCAAATTTGACGAGGAAAAGTTAGGAACATATACAACAGCCCAACTCAAAAAAAAGGGTTTTAAAGAAAGCACATTGGACTCGCAGTCTCCAAAGAGGCGCTGATTCCTTTCTCTCCAAATGCTCCACATTAAGAAAACAGGAATAACTTTCCAAATTGCTTCTTTGGGATGTTCCCACCCCGGGATCTTCCAACAATGAAGCAGCTTTAGGATGGTGCTAGGCATTGACCATGACACCCCGAATAAATTGAGAACCAAGTGGTAGAGATCACTAGTGTACCCGCAATGAATGAGAAGGTGATTTATAGTCGCCTCATTCTTTTTCCATAGGCAACACCAATAATAAGAGATAAACCTTGCCTTCTAAGATTATCAACCGTGAGGATTCTACCCATTGTTGTTGTCCATAAGAAAAAGGCAATGTGTGGAGGGGCCTTAACCTCCCAAATACTTTTCAATGTGTACGAACAATGCTCTCTGGTCTATAACATTTTATAATAGCTCCTCACGTCGAAACCGTGATTGCTAGCTGAGGTCCACAACATTCTATTCACTTCCCTTGAATGGGTTTTAGAGGTGTATAATAAATTGAAAAAGAAGTGAGAGATTCCAAGTCCCAATCCTGGACTGCCCTAATGAAACTCGAATTCCAATGTCCAGAAGAGCTGGAGGGATCCAAGTAGTTTGACACTAAGGCCTTTTTGTAACGAGCTATTGAATAAAGTTCTGGATATGAGTACTTTAGAGCCATTTTTCCGCACCACAAGTCATGCCAAAAGCAATTGCAAGTTCCGTCCTCACCTTGAAGGAAACAAGATTGGCAAAAAACTCCCAACCATTTCAAATATTCCTCCAAAGACTCACCCCATAGGGCCTTCAAGCTTCCTCTGAACACCAATCTCCTCTCTAAATCCCATACTTCTCAACAATCATCTCTCCATAAAGAATTCTCCTCTTGCGTGAAAATCTCCATGAGAGAAACAAAAAATTTCTGGATGGAGGATTATACAATACATATTTCCCATTTAAAAGAGAGAGAGAGAGAGAGAGAGAGAGAGAAAATCAATCTGGACTAAGTGCAGAAGATTGGTGACTATTTTTGATAAGTAATGTTGTATATATCAAAAAGCGTAGAGGGGCGCAACTTAGTACACATGAAGTATACAAGAGGATGCCTAACTAGAAAGAGAAAAGAGAACAAGAAAATCAGAAAAACTAATTACTAAGGGAGCTAAACAAGCAGTTGTCCAAGTAAAGAGAGAAAAGAAGAAAAATGACTTGAGCTCCTCTAAAGTCCTCTATTGATCATTGAAGTTCCTATCATTTCTTTCTCTCCACAAGCTCCACAAAAGGCAAAGAGGAACCATCTTCTACACTATCGCACTCCGAGAGCGACCCCCCAACCACTAACAGGCGAACAAATCCACCACGCTATTAGGCATAACCCAGGATAGTTCGAAACAGCTGAAGATGGCATTCCATAAGGCACTGGCAACCTCATAGTGGAGGAGGAGATGATCAATGGACTCCATGTTCAGTTTACACAAGTAGCACATGTTGAGCACGATGAGATGTCTCTTACTAAGATTGTTCATGGTAAGAATTTTTCCTAGTGCTGCCGACCAGGCAAAGAAAGCCACTTTCAAGAGGTCCTTGGTCCGCCAAATACACTTCCAAGGGAAAGGGGGATTGTCTTTGCAAGCTAGGATCTTGTAAAAGTGAAAATTGGTGACTATACAATGAGCCAATTGAAGATTGCATTTTCTCTCTTTACAGATTGAACAGACTCATATAGTAAACTTTGACCAGCTCATGTGGGCCCGTGTTGAGATATTTTTGACTGAATATTGGTGAGATGAACTCAATGTGAAAACTATGATGATGCAGCACATGTTGATATTTTACATGACTTTTGTGCACGAAAAAATGAGGGCAGCTCATAAAAAAAAAGGATGAAGGCACCCACACCATAGACAAATTCTGACAAAACCAATGAGTCAGGCTAAAAAGGCAATGATACATAAATATGGGATTAGATTCAAGTTGAAGACGCTAAAACGAGAAGTGGCCATAAAGGATGGGGTTGACACAAAGAGAAAATACATAATTAACATAAAGCCAAGTGGCAAAAAGAATAGAAGAAGCCAACTCCATTGTTGAGTTGGGTTGAGCTGAATTTTTCCATTGTTCATTAACCAATAATATTTTTCTTCATTCTCTCGGTTATTTCTGCAGAAATAAAAAACGCTTTCCCACTATCCATTACTATTCTTGGATCTCAATTTTTACACAGATTCATGGTCCTTCACTCCAAATTAAGCAAAATGACAACATAATGGAATCTATATGTCTACCCTCCAACAATTCTGCTTGACATCTTGCATGAGAATCTACAAGCTGATTGTCAATCCTATCCACAACATACAAATGCATCATCATTTTTCTTAAAAGTGGTCATTGCATACTTTACATATTTTTTAGGCCTAAATTTTAAACAAACTCTCAACTGATCTCCTACAGTGCATAGCAACTGAAACTCCTTTGGTAAGTCACAAGGGGGGCCTAGTGTAGTAATTTCTACTATAAAAATAATGTGTTTGCAGATGTATTAATGCTATAAAGTTATCCTCTCCCAAACTTAATATGACAATATTTATGCTAAGCCACAGCTTAAGTACAATGTAAATTAAACTTACAGTATTCAAGGTTTGAGGCACACAAAATATAACTTGTACAGCAGCATGATTTGTAATGTACTTGACAGCTTCTGGACCTGAAAAGAAAATAACCACCTACAATAACATCTGAAAGCTAGGCCCAGATAGACAAAAGTTTATGTAAGTCTACTAAATGACCGGAGACAAACCAAGAGTGTCGTATAAAGGAACTGATATATACGAATATGCAGAGCAAGCATGATCAACAATGAGCCACTCCGGTCTGTTGATGAAGTATAGCCCAATGCAAGATGCCTGTAAAATAAAGCAACAGTAATGGGGGTGTCATGTGAGGGTTTTGAGGAATGCCTTATTCGGTGAAGCACAAGGAATGCCTTATTCGGTGTCTTTAGACTAGGTGGTTACAAGGGTAAAAAATTTCTATCATGTAGAGGGGATGTCATGTAAGGGTTTTGAGGATCAATTGTTGGCTCTGTTTCCTGCAATCGAAGCAAGTACACATCGGGACAGTTCAAATAGTAGTCCAAATTTTAAGTTTTAAGTCAGCAAATAGAGGTAACCGTGAATTAAAAAGATTGGATTGTTCAATATATTATGACTACAAGGGAGGTCACTCTTAGTAGTCCAGATTATAAGAGGTTCTAATTAGGGGTGGCCATTCGTGTTCATGTGTCGGATTCAGGCCGTGTCAAAGTGTGAGTATAAAACTATATAGGTCAATCATAACCCGACCTATTTAATTAAACGGGTCAGATCTTTCAACCTTAATCCTCTAATTTTGTGTCAGGTTCGCGACGAGTTCACGGCTCGTGTCAAAAATTGCCAACTTTAGTGTCGTGTGGGTTTAGTAGTGTCAAGACATGGGTGTAAGTTTATATAGGTCAACCCTAACCTGACTCATTTAATTAAACGAATCAAACCCCTCAACCCTAAACCGCTAATTTCGCATTGGGTTCATGTCGTGTTTGTAGAACGTATAGAAAATTGACAGTCCCAGTTCTAATTGTTCCTTATGAATCCTAAGATAGTATCATGGAATGTGAGAGGGATAAAAGAATGAGAATTAGAGGTCTTCTTAGAGATTGGAAGGCGGATATTGTTGTTTACAAGAGACCAAATTGGAATATATTTCTAGGGAGATGATTAGGAGTTAATGGGGTTGTCAACATGTAGACCAATCATATTTGGGGTTGAGGAGGGCTTCAGAAGGGATTTTGTGGGAAAAACGGGTGGTGGAGAAGATTAAGTTTGTGTGGGGAATTTTGTGGTAGCTTGCTTGTTTAGAAGTGTTAATAATATTTATGATTGGGCGTTTGCGGGTGTGTATGGCCCTAATAGGTATTTTAAATTTTAAAATATGTGGCTGAAGTCAGAGGGCTTTGTGGAGCAAGTGAAAACATGGTGGATGTCCTATAGTTTTCAAGGATCTCCTAGTTTTGTATTGGCACACAAGCTGAAAGCTTTGAAATCGGATTTGAAGAAATGGAATGAGGAGATTTTTGGTAATGCAAGCAAGAGAAAGAAGGATTTTTTGGATGGTATCCTGCGAGCTAAATATTATTGCAAAGGGAAGACCATTAATTGAGGATGAAAGGTCAAGGAAGGAAGATATTTCTAGCGAATTGGAGAGGATTCTCCTTCTTGAAGTGGTGGGTTGGAAGCAAAAGTCAAGGACCCTTTAGTTGAGAGAGGAGAGGGGGATAAAAACACTAAATTCTTTAACCGGGTGGCAAAATTCACATCGAGGAAATAACTCTATAGATTCTTTAGTTGTTAATGGGGCTTTGACTTTTGATTCTATAGTAATTAAGGAACATATTGTGCAATTATACAAGTGGCTATATTCTGAACAATTTAGTTGGCAACCAAAATTGGATGGCCTTTTGTTTCTCTCCATTTATGCGGATGAGAAAATTTGGTTAGAAAGAGATTTTGAGGAGAGTGAAGTGTTGGAGGTGCTAAAAGATCTAAATGGAGACAAGGCCCTGGGCCTTGACGGATTCTCTATGCTTTTTTTAAGAAATGTTGGGAGGTTTTGAAAGAGGACATCATGGAAGTTCTCAAGGAATTTCAGAGCAGAGGGAAGTTTGAGAAGAGCATTAATGCAACTTCTGTGTCTCTTAACCCAAAGAAAGCTGGTGTTGTGGACATTTAAGACTTCTGTCCTATCAGTTTGGTAGGTAGTGTTTACAAATTATTTCTAAGGTCCTAGCAGCAGGCTAAAAACGATTTTGGGAAAGAGTACTTCAAGTTTCCAAAATGTGTTCATTAAAGGTAGACAAATTTTGGATTCAGTGTTGATAGTTAATGGATGTTTGGATAGTCGGATTAAATTTAGGAAACCTAGAATGTTGTGTAAATTGGGCTTGGAGAAGGCTTATGATTATGTTAATTGGGAGTTTTTGTTATATTTGTAGAAGATATGAGGATTTGGGGAGAAATTGAGAGCTTGGATAGAACATTGCATTTATTTAGTGTGATTCTCCATTCTTGTTAATGGTTCTCCTTCTAGATTCTTTAGCAGCTCTTGTGGTTTGAGACAGGCAATCCATTATCATCATTATTGTTTGTTATTGTTATGGAAGCTCTGAATAAGATGATGTTGGCTATAGTAGATGGGGGTTTCTAATTAGGATTTTCGATAGGGTCTAGGATTAATGCAGAGCTTAAACTATCTCATTTATTGTTAGCGAATAATAATCTGATTTTTTGTAGCGGCAAATTGAGAAAAAATTGCATCCTTGTGTGGACAGCTGCTTTAGGAAAAATTTTAACTTTGGATAATTTACGAAAAAGAAATGTTATTGTGGTGAATTAGTGTTGTACATATAAAATAAATTATAAAAAAAAAAAAAAAAAAAAAGGTGCGGAGTCTATTGATCACCTTCTTCTTCATAGTGAGGTGGAAACAAAACTGTGAATTGCGCTTTTCCAATTGTTTAGTGTTGCATGGTCATGCTTAATGGGGTGAGCGAGTTATGGGTGAGTTGCAAGGGACAATTGGACATCGTATTGCTTTGAAAATGTGGAGATTGACTCATTTGTTCTTATTGTGGTGTATTTGGAGATAACAGAAGGCAAAGAGCTTTGAAGATCGTGAGACAGGGATGTTAGAGTTGAAGAAAATGATGTTACAATACCTTTATACTTGGAGAATAGCATGGAATAGTTTGTATGTTTCTAATTGTTATAAGCTTTTGGAGTTTTGCTCTTCTTCTCTACACTTTAGGGTTACAACTGACACTTCTTGTGTATTAGGGCCGCGCCCCTCTACGCTTTTAATGAATTTGCATTACTTAATTTGGCTAATCAGAGCTGGTTCTTGTTGGCTATGTGACTGATGTAGAATGTTTGGCTCATATTCTTGGTTATAGAGTAGCATCTTTGCCGATGAAGTACTTGAGTCTTCCATTGGGAGCTTCATATTAGGCTACTTCTATTTGGAATGGCATTATTGAAAAAAATCGAACTGCAGTTGGCTGGTTGGAAGAGGCTTTATTTGTCTAAGGGAGGTAGGTTGACTTTGATAAAAAGAGTAAATCAAAAATAAAAAAAAATAAAAAAACTCTTTCTAACTTGCCTACTTATTATTTGTCTCTCTTCCCCATTCATGTAGGCGCAGCAAATATGCTTGAAAAACTTCTTGAGGATTTCTTATAGGGTGGAAGTGGTGATGATTTTAAGTTTCATCTAGTAAATTGGTCAAGAATTTAAGTTCCTTATAGGGTGAAAGTGGTTTGGGGGTTAAAAACCTGATTCAGTTTAATTGAGCACCTCTGGAAAAATGGTTATGGCATTACACCCCGGAAAGAGAGGCTTTGTGGAGATCCATAGTGGAAACTAAATACGATTGTGTAAGGGGAGGTTAATGTTTTAAGGTAGCGAGGCCCTTCGGTGTGGGAGTGTGGAAGTACATTAGGAGGGGGTGGAAAGTTTTCTCTAGATTTGTTAGATATGAGGTAGGAGATGGGTCCAAAGCTAGGTTTAGGCATGGTTTTTGGTGTGGAAATCAGTCGTTAAAGATTTTTTATCTGAACTTGTTTAGTATTGCACGTTATAAGGATGCATGGGTGGCAAATCATATACAGATCCGAAATAGCAGACCATTGCATGGATTTGGTTTCTCCTTTCTTTGAGTTGTTGTATTCTCCAAGAACATGAGGATAGGATATGTTGGATCCCTTCCAAAAAGAGTTATATTATCATGTGTTATCCGTTTTTGCTAATGTCCCTGTTTCCTTAAAAGAGTATTTAGAAAGTTAAAACTCATTCGAGAGTGGCGTTCTTTGTATGGATGGTGGCATTAGGGGAAAAAGTGACTCTGGATAACCTGGGGAAGAGGAACATCATAGTTGTAGATTGGTGTTGTATGTGCAAGAAGAGTGCATTAATCATCTTCTTCTTCATAGTGAAGTAACTAGAGATTATGGAGTTCGCTTTTCCATCTCTTTGGTATTGATTGAGTTATGCCTAAAAGGGTGAGAGAGTGGCTGGTGTGTTGGAGCAGTCAAGTGGGAAATCATAATGTTTTGGAAGTTTAGAGGTTGGCTCCTTTGTGTTTAATGTGATGTATTTGGACAGAGCGGAAATGCATGAAGCATTGAAGATCAAGAGGCTTTGGTGGTAGAGCTGAAAAATATTTTGTTGAAATCCCTTTACACATGGATAGCAACGCATATTAATTTGCCTTTTTCTAGTTTTTCTGGGTTTTTGGTTTTTTTGTGCTTCTTTTTTTCCTTAATAGGGGGTTTCTCTTATATACTTCATGTGTACTAGGATTGCGTCCTCCTACACTATTCTAATGAGATTACATTACTTATTAAAAGAAGAAAAGATCAAGGACTTCGACTATCTTTATAAAATACGTGAACTTCAATAAATCATAAACATCTTCAAACATAAATTTATTTTTCAGATTTTACCTTTAGTATCCCATGAAAAATTAGGCCAGAACCTATGGCAGATCGAGCAGTACCTGCTTCTCCATAAGTCATCCATTTGTACCTT
The DNA here is from genome assembly GCF_901000735.1 of Corylus avellana. Classification (NCBI taxonomy): domain Eukaryota; kingdom Viridiplantae; phylum Streptophyta; class Magnoliopsida; order Fagales; family Betulaceae; genus Corylus; species Corylus avellana. The sequence goes on from NC_081541.1 coordinate 10,177,779, forward strand.
GAAGGGTAAAAAATGTTTGTTAATGAATGGGGAAACAATATTTGTAAAATTAAGAGCTTAGCTTACATACCCAAAGAAAAAGAAAAAAAAAAAAAAAAGAAACATACTCTCCAACCGTCCCGTCAACCCGGATTCGTGTTCCCAGATATTTGTAATCCCGGAAAGTGTCAACTGAGTGCCTATGTTTACAAAGAGGAAACTGTTCAGCTAACATGTAAATGAAAAATAAGACAGTGCTATTTGAAAGTTTTCAATCATGAAAATATTTTCCATGACATAGAACAGCCTAAGAAGGATTTTAGCCAGAACTCGTTGGGCGATGCTCACACAAAATTATCATGCAGTGTACCAATTCCAGGATGATCAGGGAATCTACTCACAAGCTTCAAAGGAGAACGGGCTGATCTGCCATAAAGAAAAAGAACTGGCAAATAGTTATGGCGCAATATAGGGCAAAATGGCAATCTAGAGCAAGCAAGCCCAAGAAAGTGGAAAATTCCAACCTGTACACATTCCACTTCCCAGTTTGCAATTTCTCTGGAAGCACAACACTATACCCCTGCTCTGTTCAGGATTTTATGCCAGCATTAGCTATATTAATAATTTATTCATACAAAGTATATAACAGAAAGAGTAATTCTAAATATTCAGCTCTCATCCCACTCTCATCTCAACTGGTTTGATATGGCAATGTCCATCCGCCCCTGGTTTTTTTCTTCTTCTTTTTTTCGTTTTAATAAACGTTGATCCAAGGGCCGATATTGGGCACTGCAACATCAGCTTAGTGGCATGGGAGTTGAGTATGTAGCATTACTCATAACATAAACATGATTACAAAAGTCAAATTTAGGAAATCATTGTAAACTGGATGGCCACTTCGAGACTCCTGCAATATACTCTCTTAGGTGAGAGTGTGAGATTCCTAATGAGGACAAGGTTATGAAGTTTCCTATTTTTGTCATCTTCACTTTCCTGTTGAAAGGTTACGGCAAAACCTGCCTATCCAAGCCGGAAGCGCCACTTAAGGTCTACCAGTTTCCTAAATCAACAAACTGGAATGAACCAAATGCTTTTGCCTATCTTTATCCGACACCACGAATAGTGGTGGGTAGAAATGCACAGTTGGGGGACAGAACAAGGAATAGTTGCTTTCCAGTTTCCACATCACAACGAGGAACTAATGCCCCTCCTTAAAAGCTCAGGAAAAAAAAAAAACCTTTTTAAGAACCAACATTCACCCAATCAACAATGAGATTCTTGTGGCTTTTGACGCTTCAAAAAATATATTTATCAACATTCAAAAAGCCATAGTAGAATTAAACCCCATCAACATCCACTCTTTATACTACACCTACCATTGGTCCATTGCAATCTATTAAAGAAAAAGGGTCCACCCAAAATTCCCTAGTTCTTTTTGCACATAAAAGAAACAACCTTCACATAAACGAATCTTCCAAATCAAACCGCTCAGCATCGCAGATCAAACACACGCGCACAGAGAGAGAGAGAGAGAGAGAGAGAGAGTACCGAGGAAGAACTCGCCGGCGGTGGGGTTGGGCCGGAGCTGAGAGTGAGACTCGCCGTTGGCGGCGAGGTGGCCGTGAATGGCTTTAAGACGACGCTGAGCTGCGCTGGAATCCATAGCTTTTTTTTTTCTCAGGCGAAAATTTCTCTGGTTCGGTCCGTGAACTCGCTTATTTAGTGAGGTGAGTAGGGACAAATTTTCAGTTTGTTTCTCGTGAATCGTGAAAATGAAATAGAAGGAAATGCGTGTTTGAGAGATGGGCAAGGCACGCTTCCCTATGCGGATCACGTTAAAGGTTAGGCTGTCAGGTTAACTGTACGTAACTGTACAGAGAAACTGTGAATTGTCGCTTTGCCATTTGAATTAATTCGGTAATCGTTGCATTAATACTTTATATATATATATATACATATATACTGCCGGGGGACAACAATTCCTCTTCCTCTTAACACTTGAAATGGAGAAGACTGATTGGTTTTGAATTTGATACGTAAGTTGTTAATGTTTGAAATAGTCAAAAAAGTGTGAAACTCTAGAGTTACATGAAAACTTGGCTTGTAACATTCAGGATGGGCGGCGGCTGTTCAGAATACTAGTCAGCTAGTTTCATGTTGATTTTCAGCGTTCACATTGAAAGATAAATATATTATTCTTAAAAGTATGATATAATTATTATTTTTTTGTCGGTGAGGGCTTATGATATAATTTTTTTAATAGAAAACAATAATTACTTAGATGTGACACCTTTCACCTATTTTGCAAAGTGCGGGTTTTTGGTTGAAATTAGCCTTTTGTAGTTTGTATGAAGATGGATTCTTGGTGGGAGTTTCACATTGTCTGAGTATTAAGAAGATGTGTTATTTATAAAGTGAGAAAAACTTTAACTCTTAAACTAACTTTTGGGTTGAATTAAGCCCAAGACCCATTTATAATATGGTATCAGAGCCAGATTCAATTGACTACGACCCACCGTCTCTCATTATTACACGTGTTGACTTGAATGTCCTCCCGTCACACGTGCCTAGCCCAATTAGTTGTGACCCACTGTCACCCATTATCGCACGTGTTGGCTTGAATGTCCTCCCACCACACGTGAGGGGACGTGTTGGAAGTCTCATATTGTCTGGGTATTAAGGAGATGAGTCATTTATAAAGTGAGCGGAAACCTTAACTCTTGAGCTAACTTTTGGGTTAAATTAGACCCAAAACCTATTTTTCCTTTTCAGGCAATTTTATTGAGTCAGAATAGAAATGTGATTCATTTGTGATCAGGTTAAAAATTAATTTTTATTATTTAAAAAATTGTGTCAAATAAAAAGCTAATCTATTAGATTAAAAAAAAAAAATTTAAGCACCTTTTTTATTATTATTATGAAAATTACCATAACACACTTTAAAAAAAAAAACCTTAAGATTTATATTTCTCAACGCAATCACAAACATACTCTTAATCTCTTAGAGATTCATGTATATAATCAAATTTGGCAATTGACTAATGCTAAAAATGGTATTTTTATCCTCTTTTTATTCTCTCCAAATTAATGTAACTTTTAACATCATTATTAAAATTAAATAAATCACTATTAAATTTCGATTCAATGATAACTTTAAATGCCATGTAAACTAAAAAAAAAAAGGTCCTAACATTACCCCCTCGGCAACCTCATCTTTTATTCTCTTTTTTTAAAATATCTTATGCACATTTAGCAGAATATACAATCTTACCATTCTTCCAATTCGAAATGTCCTCTCAATGCGAATGTGGTCAATTTTGAAATTTATTTTGGGGACCCAATTCGTTAGGGTAGGACTTGGCACTCGTAGAACTTTTCTTTCTTTCTTTCCTTCTTTCATCCGGATTGACACCCCACCCCTTTCAGCTCCCTTTACAGGACGGCACAAAGAAGAGCAACAAACAGAAAAGACACTTTTTTTCCGTATCCGAATCATGACGCTACATGTAGGATTCCGTAAGCCGTAAATGAAAAACAAATAAGGAACAGATTCCTTTGCAACATCTGCTATTACAGTATAAAACGCATTAAACCGCAACTCCATCTGCTACTTGTAAATCTAGTAATCCCGACAGTAGTCCCGTTACGAAGGTACTTCGGTTGACCTCCATTTACATGGAAAATAGCAAGGAACCCATATAAACCAAGATTTCTTTTTTGGCACAACCCAAAATAAGAGACCTAAATTTGTAATGAAACCTGGCACTGAAAGAATATCTTTCAAGAAATGCTAGGAGAGAAGTGGCCTACCCTTTTTTTTTTCTAAAAAAAAAAAAAAAAGCACTTCAATAATTCTTTTAACGTGTAATTCTACCACCAGTCCTTGAAGAACACATGGATCATCTCCTCTATTTTTGCATACTGGTCACTGGTGATCTTTATCGTTCCATCAAAGTCATCAAACCTTCTTGCACCACAACCTAAACTATACCGATGATTGTCTTTATCATTATTTAATAACTCAAATGTCACACGTTACAAGAATATTTACCCACGGGACCTGGAAAGTAACATCAACATGCAGCCTACTAGGGTTCTGCTAGCCTTCTCAGAAGAGCTCCATCAATTGCTGCGATACATCTGTGCATAACAATCACACATAGTTATCATCTACCAATATAGGATGGAAACAAAACCTAGTAAGGCGGTTCCCATATCTAGAAGAAGGTTTAATATTGATAAGGGCTCACAGGACGCTAAACAATAAGCACAAAATCATTCTTCAATGTCAAAACAAAAACAATATTGTTAAATAGACTTTTTTGATCCATTTGAATAACATACTAGTTTTTTAAGTTGTCAGATATATTCAATAGATGATGAACTTCAGTATCCATCAGAGAGAGAAGGGCGAGATTGTAAAGTTTTGCATGCACTCAAGTTGTCAAGTTCATGAAATCAAACGCAATGACAGTAATGCCATTTTGGTACTTAAACCTCCAACACAATTTCTGAAAATAATTATGGAAAAGGTTATACCTTGAATAATTGCTGGTGTTGTTTGAAACTCTTGCCATATATTTTGATAGAAAGCAAGATTCAAATTCAGAAACTTAGCAGCAAGGTAGACAGCTCCAGCAGCAATATGATGAGGTTTGAATTGAAGCCACAGTGAGCTTCGAAGCCTATAAAACATACATTCAACAACTTTAGAAGGTGATATAAACGCAGCAGCAGCACCACCACCATTAATCAGCACAGGGAGAGAGATCCATGAATAATCAAACCAACCATCTGGCGCTACACAAAAAAGAACATTCATTGCCTCGTACAACTAACATACATTTCCACATTGACAAAATTTATGTCAGCTACAAAGATACAACAGTTATCTATAGCAAAAGTTAAAAGTACAACAATATAATCAACCATTGGTTTCAAGTGAAAAGAGCAAGACAAGTTACTTTTCCTTACCAACTAAAAATGCAGCAACTCAGGTAGAAAATTTCCAAGAGTCTCTGCAGGATTGCTGATAGAGTACCAAAACTATTGCAAACAAGTTATACTCATCTACTGAACACACCAAACTCCAAGGAAAAATTCTGCTGCAGGGGCTTCTAACTCCAGAGATATATGCAATTCAAATGAGAAAGCAAATAGGAAGTAACTATTGCAATCAAACCTCTCAAAGTAAATGCCAACATCTTCTGCTTCTGGACAGGCTGGTTGACACGTGTGCTTTCATGCTACTAGAGCATGCATACAATCCCAAATATAGAATACCACCCAAAATCCTCTAGCGGAAGCGATATTGCAGGCTTGAGATAAAGCTAGAAGCATCATTCATATCATAGTGTGAAATATTAGGCACAACTACTAAGTATATATGTATATATATATATATATATATATTTTAATCTTTCTTATACTTAAGTAATCTGTGTAGCATAGGGTATTGCAAGACTTGTTGATAAAATTTTAGAAGAAATGAAAATCATGCTGCACTACGTGCAATAGCATGGTTCTTAATTAAAGTTGCTTTTGCAGAAAGATGCAAGGGTTTCTGTAACATGTGAGAAGAGATGATTAAAAGGATGGCCTGAACAGAAGTTCCCCTCAGGTGAACTATCAGAGGGATCTCTAAAAATTTAGATACCACCTTGAAAGTAGTATGGCTTCTTCATATTGACTTCTCTTTTTAGGGGTAGGGTTTTTTTTTTTTTTCTTTTCTTTTCTTTTCTTTTCTTTTGTATTATACAAGATCAAATATAAGCAAATTTACTACCATGCTATTACCAGAAATGAAACCTCACCAACCCGGTTTTAAAATGCAAATACAAAAAATAACTCACTGAGAAGAACTTTTAAAACTTAGAACCCCCCATCCCCCCCCCCACCCAAAAAAAAAAAGGTTTAAGGATAGACAAATATGGCTTGTCAATTTGAAAAATTATAGACGAGTATATCATGACATTCAACTCCCTAAAAGTGTAAGCTTCCACAAATATGCGAACTTTAAAAAGGAAGAAGAAGAGCGAGTAACACTGTAAAATAATTTTTTTTTATCAAAAATAAAAAATAAAAATTTTATCAAAAAAAAAAAAACACTGTAGCAGAATGACACAAGTAAATAATCATAATATAATTATAACAGTATCCAATCATTGAAATCATTACAATATTATGTGAGTATATTTGGAAAACATATTTTAGAATCCAAAAATTAAAGTGAACGCAATAATAATAATAATAATAATAATACTAATAATAATGATGATAAAGACGAGGACAATGATAATAATAATAATAATAATGTTACTCAATATATCTAAAAGATTATTGGTGATTTAGTTTCCAATATTAACAACTTCAAAATTTTATCACGCTATTTATGGAAAAAAGAATTATTATAGAGTATTTATAGAAAAAGAAGCCGTAATAGAAAATTTGATGATGATTACAATGTTAAAGAAAAATAAAAATATGACATCAGTGCCAGCAATAATGATCAAAATGAATATAAGATTTCTGAGGTAATTAGGAAAGCATACTTAAATAGCATAAGAGGACTAATGTTACTCTAAGTATATTATCTATTCTTCAACGACATTTTAATACTAAGACATCCAAATCATGAAGTTATCCAATCTTGAAAGCTGGAGCGGAAAGGTGGGAATAGTATGCATTAGATTACCAAATGTGAGATTACCCTCAAAGAATCCAAAACGACCAGGGGGGAATAAGGATAATAAGAGGAGCTTATGGCACAAGGTTTATTTGGTGTGGTAATAGCATTAACAAAGCAGTGTGAACAACACCAGCAAAACTTGACACATCATGATCAAGGGATGAGGTAGAACCAAAGACGTCATGAAACTTTAGGCAAGCAATAGCAACAGCCACCAATATACTTATTTCTTAGTTTCTAATATAACAATAGGAGTGAAGAAAAGAAGCAGAATAAGAGTCTCACTTTATGATTACACCTTTTACAAGAGAACAGAAGAAAAAGAAAAGAAAAAGAACAAAAAGGAGAAGAGTTTTAGATATTAAACTTGTTATACCATGCTAATTACTCTCCCTCTACCCCTCTCAAGATGCAGGAAAAGACATACATCCATATCCTCCAGTTTCCTCTTTCTTGAAGGTAATATTGAAATGGCCAAGTGGAAAATTTTTAATTATTGAGTTTTATGAAACCCAAAACCATGCATAGATTTGAAATATACTATTTGATTATGCAAAGACTGAACACTTAAAAACCTCCCCTCTAATCTATTAAAAGCTTTGCCTAAGCTGTCATTTATTCCCCATGAATCTCAACACACCAGATCTAAATAACATCAATATAGTTTATGCAGAAGATAATGGCCTCAACAACATCCACCGAATTAGAGACAAAATATATAAAAGAATTTCACTTCCTAATTAATCTACTCTAGAAATCTTGGACCCAGCGGCCCTGTTAAGCATCAGCACATTGCTGCTACTGGAAAAGACCATCCAATTTAATTGGGCTGGCATCGCTCACTTAGCAACCACTAGCATCTAAGCAACAAACCCTGAAAAGTAATAAAGATAACAAAGACATGGAGAAGGGATAAGGTTTTGCTATACATCCAACTCGACTTAATGTCAAAGATTTTATGCTGTTTCTTTCCAATTTTCCATTTCATGTCTGTTGCATTAACTAATCCTTTCAGCACCTATCCATCCCAGGTGAGTTGTACTAAAGCATATTTTAATGTCTATCATTTGTTTACTGGGAAAGAGAACTTAAATAATAGAATCAAAATCCGACTCAAACCGCACAAAAATATATCAGATGCGACACTTCTAAATTGGTGCAAGCTCCTCACTTTCATAATGCTTGGTTGAAGCAGATGAAGTTCAGTGATATTTAAAAATAAAAATAAAAAAAAAATAAAAAAATAAAAAAAATCATTTTTAAGTACTAGGAGTTACAAAAGAATACATTAGTTGAATTTGTCAAAATATCCGAACTAGTTGGAAAAAAAAAATCATTTTAAGTACTAGGAGGTATAAAAGAATACATTAGTTGAATTTGTCAAAATATCCGAACTAGTTGACAAAAAAAAAAAAAAAACTTAAATTGATGTTTCAAAGTTTGGGAGACAAAAACTTGGCAGCACGTCTGCCAACAACCCTAAAAATCACCCTAGCTACCTGAAAGTATCCTCACCAGGTAGTCAAAAAAATCATAGGAAAAAAGAAGGGAAGGGAATGACTATCCATGAGCATGAAGGTAAACCAATCCTTGCCCAGTCAATGATTTACCTCCAGGTCAGTAAATGGACAGCAAGTGCAAGTTGCCATGTCTCAAAAATCATTCGTTTGTCTAAGAAAACTGGAGGACTCCTCTCAAATGGATACCACAAAGAAAAAGTGGGACTGGAAAAAGAAGAGTGTTTAAAAAGGTATAGCGAAACTGGATTTGCAGGGTCCATGGGCTATCTTTAATAGCCAATGACCAAGTTGATGGGGTGTATTCATGATAAAGTCATCAAAACCACATCGGCAGTTCAACTTCAGATGTAAAACAAAACTTTCCATGAACAGCATATCAATCCGCCAGCTAAGAATATCATACATGCGAGCACGCTAATCTTGTGTAGACCCTGCAATTATATGCATGCCAAAAGTATCAATATCCCATACCAGAATAACTACACAGAGTAGTTGCTCAAAGAAGAAAATTATTGACACAAGCAAAACTCATTTTTGAACCTCCCCAAAGAAAATGGAAGGAAACCACTGTAGCCATCTTGCCAGTCGGAACCACTTCCAGAACCCAACAAATTTGCAATTTGGTTGAGCATCTTCTAACACCCACTGTCTAGATCCTGTTTCCTACACTATGTTTTCAGCTGAACTACTTTGTAAGAAAACAGAATTATTAACATGGACAGTCTCGCACCACAAGCGAAAGATACAGGGTCAGAAGCATTGCAAAACATAAGTCAACAGGTTCAAGAAGGTGCACACTTCAGGCGCAGTTCAACATGAGCCAGCTTGGTGTGCCAAAACTAAACAAAACAGCCAATGCAAATACATTGCACCAGTAGAAATCACAACATCCCAGAGAGAGAGAAAGAGAGGAAAAATATTGAAAGCTTTAAACTTACCCTTCACTAACCAAGCTTAATGCCAGATTGACCAAAACAGATTGTGAAAGACCTAATTTGTTAAGAATGGACGTAAGAGGAGCATATGGATGCTGCACATTAAGCTCAAAATTTAGAGTAGTCAGTATCATGTTCTCAGCCTCAATTACTCGCTCTCGATACTGCTCGAACCAATCCTGTTCAACACAATACATGTCATGTCAGAGCAAAGAAAAATTGTAGTTTCAATTATTTTTAAATAACCAAAATCCATTTAGAAGCATATTAATGGACACAATGAAGACCATTAGACCAAGTAGCCAGAACAGTTTTCTTTAGATCCAACACCTTAAATTTGAAATTAAATGTAATACAGGAAATACGATTGAATGTAAAAGGAGAAAGGTCAAAGGCCTATAGTGTGGTTTTTAACAAATTTTTATAAAACTTTGCCAGGGATAGCATAGAAATATCAGAGTTTTACATTCACACTTAAAATGCAAAAGATTTTTTTCTTTAATAAAAAAAACTTACTGCAGAGGGCAGATAGGACAAGAAAGATATATCCTGCTTATGGGAAATTTCACAAGATGCTCTCAGCACATTGTTCAAAGGGCGTGCAGTTTCCTCAGACTTTGCAGCAAGAAAAAGAGCAGCAGTAGCAATCAACTGCAATAGAGCCAGATCAGAATTAACAATTGATTAGCAAATGTCACAGTATAGAAGGAAATGACTCAGCCACTGGTCTATGGACAAAATGGCATCTCCACCCTCTTAAAACAAGGAATGGAGAGTGAGATCACAGGTTCAATCCTGTATGGATTATTGAAAACTTAGATCAAGATCATATGAGTTATTGTCACTAAAACAAAATTTCAAGGAAAAGAAAGAGGATTGTACTTTTTCCACATCATTAAAAAGATTGATATAGAGACAAACAAATCTACAGAAAATAATAGATGGTATATAATTCTTCTAAAGAAAAAAAAAAAAAAAACAAAAACTTTACTCTTAACATTTCAAGCATCATCTTCGAAAAATTAAGGTCAACGAAGTTATATCACCCAAACCATGAACCACATAATCGTTCTAAAAATGAGCACGCCACCCTTCCAAAAGATGACAACATCATTGCTGGAGATGAATGTTCTAAATAGCACACATTCCGAAACATAATCATTTTCACACAATTCACTAAAATAGAACAAATTTTCCTAAGAATACAGCATTTCATTAAGTTGTAGATCGTCTAATCTATTCTGAAAATTTACTCATGAAAATTGGGAAACTTACAAATCTATCATGGGAAGCATGTGATTGTCGAACAAAAAACCGGTGGCATAGAACCATCGCAGTGCCAACAGTTGTTTGTGGCCTGCAAGATACATGTCAAAGAATGTCAGTCATATCAAAGAACCTTGCCAAAAAGTAAAAGAACTAAATTTATAAATCAGAAGCAAAACAGCATAATTAAGAAACAAATTTGAGAGGAAGAGCTTACACTTCAAGTCGCAATCCAAGATTCTGAAGGAAGGTGCAATATGAGTACCGCAAATGTGCTTCACGAAGTGCGTCAATACCATCCTTCCTTGACGGGGAGTATCTCTCAATTTCTTCCCTTGACATGAAGACTGGTTCATCATCTTCTAATACTGAGCAGTCACGTTTACAGCTAGTAGACGTAGAGGCCTCCACATTGGATCTCGAGGGAGGAGGGACAGCATAATTGCAGGTTGAAGGGGCTGTGTCATACATGCCAGGCAGCACATAGTGTCTCCCGCTGCCTCCCCATGTAGAAGCTGAAAACCTTCTCCGTTTCAAAGAAGGGGCTCCTGCGCCATTTGGATTAACATGAATGGAATTATGAGGCCTAACATGATAGAAATTATCATAATGCTGCCAAACTTTCCCCAGGTAGTCATTGATATTGGTATGACTCCTATTATTATAATTGTTCCTGCTCTGGTTCCTGTTGTTGCTGAAGTTGCTCCCACTGAAGCAGGACCGATAGTCATCATTAGCAGTACCTCCTTGCGAACGGAAATTCAGTGGAAAAGACATTTTTGTTCCTGCCATATAACAGAACCGACAAATCATGTCAGAAAACTTAAAGACAGATATAGTAATTTGCCTTAACAAGCCAATAATTAGAGACCAAGGTGCAATGACTGACAATCTACCCTTAAAATCTTCACCTTTTGTTAAATTTATGTTCTTGTTATTACACTCTTCTTATTCTAAGAAAGTACACCTTATATTTCTTAGTTTTACCAAGCAGCAAAGCTCTATTGTCAAGTGAATTGATCAAAGTGATTCTTCAAGAATTCTTTCTATCTTCTTCACCTTACATTAAATATTTGTTGTTTATTTCCTCCATTTCCTGGAGACAAATTGCATTTGTCATATTAAGAAGGCATTTTTTTTTTCAGATGAATGAAAACTTCATTAAAAAAAATACCTTAGCTACACTCCAGTTTAAAGCAACTGAACGCACAGCTGCAGAATGCAGAAAACTCCAAACAAACCATGTCATACCTAAACACAAGCTAGCAGGCTACTAATATAAAACAGAACAGATCAGGTAGCTATACAATTCCCGAGCAGCAGAGCACAAGAAACCTGCACCTATACACCAAAACTTCGAACCACCAACATATTAAGAAGGCATGCAGTCAACAATATTCAGAATTTTATCAAATTCAGTTTTGTCTTCACTTTAATGCTTATTTAAACTTGACATTTAAAAATTAATAATCAATTACCCAATAAACTTAGAAATTAACCCAGTTCCGTAATCAATATCTAAATTAATTATGCAGCTTATTACCCAATGATGCTTACAAATACGTGCATATATTCTTCTTGAGAGCTCTTTTAGATCGGGCTATAATGTTGTACCTAAATTCTCTTCCTCTAATCTTGTAGATCTTGTTAACTACTTAGACTTTCGACCCTATTAAGGTGGTGGCTTCTCTTGTGAGCTTTTCCTGTACGTGATCTTTGCTTCTCCTCTTAATAAAAATTATTATTCATCAATATTTATAAACTTTCGTACCAACATAGATATGTAAACCACAAATCTGGTTAACCTGAACCCTGAAAACTCAAGGGCCTTGTCTACAATAATAATTAAAACCTAAAATACTTATCGATAACAACCAGAATAACAACAACAATAAAAAATACCAGACCATCATTAAAATTGAGAAACGAACAAAATAAAAGCAGGCCTAGCTGAACAGGAAAAATAACAAAAGATGATAAAAAGAAACCCCAAGAAACGAAAAACAAAAATTGAAAACGGTGAGGATAACAGCAACAATTACCCGGCTATCAGAGAAGGAGATCTGGGAATTGGGTATGAAATTGGGCTGGGAGAGAGAATTGAATAAAGTCAGGGGCGAGATTAAGATCGGAATTGCGATGAGATTAGGGTTTGGTGGAGGAAAGCGTAAAGGATGTTAAGGGAAAAAAGGAAGAGGGACCTAATATGAAGACAACACGGAAGGAGACGTGTATATAAATTGGAAACCTTACAAGGATGGTACAGATAAAATAGAGTTTGGTTTGTTCGGTATTCGGTCGAGTAAGGTGGAAACCAACGTAATAATCTCCACGTTTACAAGTTTGCACCATTCGACGTGTTATAAAATTTATAGCTATTTTATGATTGCACCTTTCTCCCACGCAAATCATTATTTTTAGAAAGAGTAATATCGACTCATGCCAAGTGTTTTAAGTTTTTTTTTTTCTTTTTCTTATTTAAAGTGATTTGATACAAAAAAATTATTTAAAATATGTCACGATTTCAATCAAAAATAATGTTAAATACACAACTCTTATTATGCCTCATCCGCCCTTAAATTTTTTTTTTTTTTTTAAAGGCGAACCCAAGAGCTTATTGACGCCGTAACATCAGCTCAATTGCCTAGAAGTGGATGCAAGCTATAACGGGCTTATGTAAAAAGACAATTCTTCCCAATTCTTTTCAACTTTTTTCTTTCTTTTTTTTAGTTGATTTGACATTACAAACACTCAACTCAGTTCAAAAATTTTCAACTTTATTCAAAATTTTATATTCTTCAAACAACCCAAACATAATCTCAACTCTTTTTTTTCCTCGATATTCGCAATTTTGAATTCAGTTCAATAGTATATAAAAAAATCGCAAACCCAAACCAGCTGCATTACTCATGTGATAAATAAATTTAAAGAGTAGTATTACTGAGTGTGTCACTCTTATGCCTCTCTAAATATGAGATGGCTCTTACAAAGACCACACAATAGTGATTTTAAGAGCTACATCATTTTTTTATGAACACAAGAGTGATTTATAGAATTACTCGACAAAAAATCATAATCTTTAGGAATAAATGCAAAATTAGTCATTGTGGTTGGTCAAAATTACAAATTACTCAATGTAATAAATAAAATAATTTAGAAGTCTTTGTAGTTGGCTTAAATTACAAATCATTCACTGTGGTATAAAAATAATTTATAGATCCTTAAGGTATGCAAAAATATCAGTTTACTCCCTTAAATCAATTTTTGTCAAGTAACTTGACAAAATCCATTACTTTCCCACGTCATAACCAATTAAAAACGCAACACGTATTATTATTAATTTATGACTTTCAAAAAATGACAATTAGGATTTTTCACATCGTCTTAGGATGACAGCTAAGATTATACATCAGTCCTCACTCCACGTCATATAACTACAGTAAATTAACATAATATCATCAGCCGCTTCACAGGAATATGAAAACGAGGGAGAGTTATACACGAAGTAAAATTTTGGGGATATAAGAAAATAGGTTAATTTATTGTAGCAGTACAACGTGGAGTGATGACTCATGTATAATCTTAGCTGGTGTCCTAAACTAATATACAAAATCCTAGACTCCTAGTTGTCATTTTTTAAAGTTAGAAATCCACAATAACATGTGTCATATTTTTATTAGGTATGACGTGGCAAAGTAATGGATTTTGTTAAATTATTTAACGTAAATTGATTCAAGGTAGTAAACTGTTATTTTGGCATACCCCAAAGACCTATTAATTATTTTTTATATCACATATAGTGATTTATAATTCAGGCCAACTATAGAGGCTTATAAATTATTTGTTATACCAAAGGGAGTGATTTGTAATTTAGACCAACCATAAAGACCAGTTTTACATTTATCCCTAATCTTTATTTGACTGCTTTGTTGGGCTTTCAAAAAATTTGCCTCTTTGATGTTTGTGAGGACTCAAATGAAGTTGGTATCCCACTTTAAAGGATTCTAGGTTGGGTCCATCTCTACTAAAGGTTGTATATGAGAGGATGGAGCTGATTTTTTGGCTAAGGAGATGGATGAATGAAATTTATGTGTAAACTAAAGTTTCTCCTATAAGCATCAATCGCAACCTCCCTCCAAAAACTCTAATCACTTAAGCATATAAGTATCACTTAGATCTCTAAGCGAAGAATTTTTCTTTTCTCTTTTTTTATATCCATTGGGCTTTATTGCTCTATTACAAAATAGTGATCTCACACTGAATCACTTGAACATATGTTCAAACATATTCTCAAACGACAAAATTAAAAGGTCTTATGAGATTTTAAATATAACTCAAATAGAATCGATTATGTTATTGTTAGGAATTGGGCCATTCGAATGATCCAAATGCCAAAATGGGTTGGATAAAATGAGTAGAGTAAAAAGCTTGAAAGGTCACTAAGAGCCTGTTTGCGTTTGAGAGTCCTAAAAGTGCTTTTAACATTCAAAAAGCCGTTTGAATAAAAAAGTACTCGTTTTGTAAAAAAATTAAAAGTGCTTTTAAGGGTCAAAAAAGCCTAAAAATGACCAAAACGCACTTTTGGCAAAAGCTTAAAAATGAAGCTTTTACTCAAAAGTTATTTTTGACTTAAAAACTCTATTTTTCAAACGCAATCCCAAACAGGTTCTAAGACTCAAAAACCAAACCCAATGTTTATACAATGAGTCAGTGTGAATGGCTTGAATCCACACGGATAATTCAGACACGCTGATAATAAAATTCTCGAGAATCATTGCGTTGCTCAAAAATAAGACACAATCTTCTGTTAGTTTTTAACATAATGTCCAACTTCTGGAATTTTTGGGATCATGCCAATCCCGATAATCAGAGGATTTTATCTGATGTTAACTATCACACCTTTCTATATAAAGAGGCCTTCATTCAAGTAAAAAGGATTGACTCTTTGACATTTTTTATTTGAGTTATAGTTCATAAAAGATTACTGGTTTAGGTATCAGAGCTATCCCCTGCCAGTACTTCCCGACAAGCTCTTTTGTCTAATTTCTTAATTGTTTTGCATGTATCCAATGGTATTCACATTATTCGGAAACTGTTCTAACATATTAGCTTATCAATAAAAATAATAATTATAATTACATTGGAGTTCATCGTCACTTATACTATCAAGCACTGTCGAATTGAGCTGAAGTAGCATAAGACCAAGAAAGAAAGAAAAAAAGAAGAAGCTGAAATAGAGAAACGAGGTGATCAAATAGAGAAACTATACCCAATGAGCAGAGCATGACTTTCAGAATAAAGTGGGCTTTCTTAGAATGGTCATAACGTATGGCCCACTAATTAACAGTAGGATGTGCTGCCACAAGTTGAATTGTGATGGGCTTTTAATTAACCTAAGCCTCATTTATGCCCCGAGTGATTTTTTTTTAAACCAAAAACTAAGCAAATGAGGTGAGAGGTTAGACGGTGAAAATCACATATACTCCTTCAATGAGAATCAAAGTGATTTACACTAATCAGGCATGAAAATTTCTATTGCGGAATTCGAACTCATATCCGAGTACTGCCGCCGTCCACCGCCTCCGGCTGCCCAACTCCGGCCACACTCCGGCGACGTTTCCGGCGACCAAACAAAATTTTTTTCCTTTATTTTTCCAACCTCAATTTTATACATTGAGTTTGAGGGGAGATATTATAATATTTGATATTATTTACTTTATTATGTTTCATTACAACCATAAGTAGATTGTTTATTTGTTGACTTTATTTTAAGATTACTAGATTAGCTCCCACCTCGATTGCAACGTTTGAGATGCGTTGTTTGTAATTACATCGGAGGAAACTCTCATACTAATTCACTTTGGTCTTGACTGAACAAACATTTATTTATGCAGAAACTACATATTTTTTCGTTGAGAAATAACTAGAATTCGGAGACTTTTTGGACGCACACCCAAAATCTAATTGTAATTAGATGATTAAACCTTCAAGTTTCAACTATTGCTGCTGTGCATGTACCCCAAACTCTGTTCTATACAATTAATATGTTACCTCTAAACCAGGTAACCATCTATTGACAGCTCAATAATGATCAACATCAGGCTTTTATAGACTGGATCTTTGGTCAAACATGCACAACAGAATGTACTCATACCAAAATTCTCTAAACATCAAGTCTTAAAAGTATTTTTTGGTGCCATTTTTCTTTCCAAATTTCCACACAAGTTTAAGCTTCTCTGCAAACATTGGCTTTTCAATGCCATGGACAGCTCTTGGCATCTTGATGACATGGTCAGTAGTGTACCACCTACTTAGGGTAGGTCGGTTTGACCAGAATGCTCTCTAGGCTCGTACGTCGTACCGAAAGTTATAAAGGGTCGGTTGGACCAGATGCCCACATGCTTTTACAACAAACTAATTCCCATCAAATCATGTGCTATGCCTTGTCAATTATGCTAATGTCCCGTTTGATTTGTAGAATAGGTTTTTAGATTAGATTAGTTAATACTTGATATAATTAGTTTTTTTGTTTAGTAACACTCTTCTTGGTCTATTTTCATAGGATTACTAATCTTATACACACAGGGTTAGTTATACCACCTCGTTTGATTCGCGGAATGTCTAGTCCATCAGAAAATGATTAGCTACTACAGGGAATAGAAAAGTGTGAAATAGATTAGCTATTCTTATTTATTTATTTGGTTGTAATGCTGGAATAGACTAGCTAATCTTATTCCTTCGTTTGATACAATACAATATGTTGGTGATTTGAATCATATTGTGATCAAATTTCCTAAAATACCCTTATAATACAAATATAATTTATATTATTAAGGACTTTCATTATTCTTTTTTATTTTTAAATATAAACAACTTTACTATCATTTTTTTTTTTTTTAAATTATGTCAGGTTTGTAGCCTTTTTCTTTTTTTTTTGCAATTATGCTACAAAATTATTTATATTAAAAAATATATATAGTTGGAGAAAACAGAATCAAACCCAATCTTGAAATCAAAAAAATATAGTAAGAGAATTAGGGGTGTCAAAAATAGCCGGGAAACCGGAACCGGGACCGGAAAACCGGGAAACCGGGAAACCGGAAACCGGAAAACCGGGACCCGGTTCCGGTTCCGGTTCCAAAAAAAAAAAAAACCGGGACCCCGGTTCCGGTCCCGGTTTTTGGCACCCGGTCAAAACCGGGAAAACCGGAACCGGGTATTATTTTATTAAATAATATATATATATATTTTTTAATTCTTTTACTCTTAGTATTACGCAATAATGCCAATGCGTCTTTTGAAGGTTTTCGCCTTTCGGTGTTTTAATATATATATATATATATATATTGTTTCTCTTTTCTCCGTCTCTTTATATCGTTCTCTCTCTTTCTATTTTCTCTCTGATTCTTCTGGTACAGTTTTTCTGCAAATGCAAACGAAATTATTTTTTTTTCTCTATGCCATCTCCCTTCTCTTTTTTTTAAAAAAAAATTCTGATTTTTTATTTCTTTTGATTCTCTGTACCGTTTCTCTATGATTTTCTTCTCTCTGTTTCTCTGTTTTTTTTATTTATATACCTTTTTTTTATTATTATTATTATTATGTTTCTCCGAATCTCTTTTTTCTCAGTTTTTTATTTTTTTTCTTTGACGGAAAAGCACAATCTGCATGGTTTTTATAAAATACAAATATATAATCTGTTTTTTTATTTCTTTTGATTCTCTGTACATTCTCCAACTATATTTTTTTGATTTCAAGATTGAGTTTCCAACTATATATATATTTTTTTATATAAATAATTTTGTAGCATAATTGCAAAAAAAAAAAAAAAAAAGGCCACATACCTGACATAATTAAAAACAAAAAAGAAAAAGAAATTATCGTAAAATTGTTTATGTTTATTTTTTATTTTTTTTAAAAAATGAAAGTCCTTAATAATATAAATTATATTTGTATTATATGAGTATTTTAGGAAATTTGATCATAATATGATTCCATTCACCAACCTATTGCATTGTATAAAACGAAGGAATATGATTAGCTAGTCTATTCCAGCGTTATAACCAAACAAAGGAATATTAATAGTTAATCTATTCCACACTCTTCTATTCCCAGTAGTAGCTAATCCTTTTTCAATGGACTAGACATTCCGCGAACCAAACGAGGCCTTAATCCCACAGGAAAGGATTAGCTAAGCCACTCATTTTTTAGTGGCTTAGCTAACCCTGTGTGTATGGAATTAGTAGTCCCATAGGAATAAACTATTCCCAGTAATAGAGTGTTACCAAACAAAGGACTAGCTATACCTAGTATTAGCTAGTCCAATCCAAGGGTCTATTCCGCAAGCCAAACGGGGCCTAAAAAATGAGTGGCTTAGCTAATAATTTTCTATGAGATTAAATTAATTGTGTAAATTGCCACAAAAAATCCCACTTGTGTGATTAAATTTCGTTCTCTCTCTGATTCTTCTATATCTCTCTCTCTCTCTCTCTCTCTCTGTCTATATATATATATATATATATATATATCTGTTTCTCTTTTATCCGTCTCTATATTTCGTTCTCTTTTTTTTTCTATCTCTCTTTTTATTTTCTCTCTGATTCTTCCGATACAATTTTTCTACAAGTGCAAACAATTTTTTTTTTTTTTAATTTTTTTTTTAAATTTTTAAATTTATTTTTAATTCTGTTTTTTGATTTATTTTGATTATCTGTACCGCTTCTCTCTGATTTTCTTCTCTCTGTTTCTCTGTTTTTTTATTTATGTACCTTTTTTTTTTTCTTTCTCCGTCTCTCTTTTTTCTCAATTTTTTTTTTCTTTGACGGATAAACATAATCTGTAAGGTTTTTATAAAATACAAATATATAATCTGTTTTTTGATTTCTTTGATTCTCTGTACATTCTCTAACTATATTTTTTTTGATTTCAAGATTGAGTTTGATTCTGTTTTCTCTGACTATATTTTTTTTTTTTTATATATAAATAATTTTGTAGCATAATTGCAAAAAAAAAAAAAAAACAAAAGGCCACACACTTGACATAATTAAAAAAAAAAAAAAAAAGAAATTATAGTAAAGTTGTTTATGTTTAAAAAAAAAAATGAAAGTCCTTAATAATATAAATTGTATTTGAATTATAAAGGTATTTTATGAAATTTGATCATAATATGATATCATTCACCAACATATTGCCGTACCAAACGAAGGAATAGGATTAGCTAGTCTATTCCGGCATTACAACCAAACAAAGGAATATGAATAGTTAATCTATTCTACACTCTTCTATTCCCAGTAATAGCTAATCTTTTTCGAATAGACTAGGCATTCTGCGAACCAAATGAAACCTAAAGGGATTTGTGGTTCGATAAATATCCTTTACGCACTTGTGCAAACAATTTATCATTCAATTTATTATATCCTCACTCTCAAGCAAGGGGAAATAAAGTCCCTTAAAGACTTCATGGCCCGCATGCAGCTCCTTCACATGAAAGGGATTTGCCCCAAGAACTCCCTCCAACCTTCAACAATTCATGTATACAATATATATAACAGTTGGCTACTTGATTTCGATGTATTTAAGGTACAAATGATAATTAGTTAACTATTAGATTTTGGATACCTAAAGAGACTGCATGCTTATGTTGGGATTATCGTGAAGGCTTGAGAATCTAATCTCACTTGTAATACAATAACTGTCCCACCTAAATTAATTAATCTTCCTTATTTTTCTTCTCCCTCACGTGAAGTCTTTTTAATTTCCTCGATATATACTGCGATAATTTGCACATCGTTATTTTAGAAGGCTAATTAAAGCTGTACGTAGACTAAATCGATAAAATTCCAAAATTAATATTAAAATAAATTAATTAGTCTCCCTTATATGCAAAGCATCTAAGTTAATGCTGGGGATCCACGGGTGAAAGCATCGATCTGATCTCCCATTTAATTGATTTCACATAAAACCATCCGAAACTTTCTCATCAAGTTCTGTAACGATCTAAAAAAATTATATATATGAAGAACAGTGGAGAATTAAAGAGGCTAATTAGTAATAAACTAGCTAGAAAGTCACGTTGACCCACATCCATGCATGCAATATATATAATAATAAAAGTCACCACTTACTAATTATCAGTAATCATCATAAAAATTCACATTTTGTAGAGCCTAAACAGCTGTGTAAACTGTAAAGTGCCTAAACTCACCAAAAGATTATAAAAAATATTCTTGTTTGATCTGAGCCAGCACATTGCTCACACTAATCAGTAATTAGAGCACCCTCCCCTTGCTTTTGTGCCATATTATCCCTACTTAATTAAATATTAATCTCAACCTTTTTAACCCATGATCTCAGCCCCACCTTTCACGTTTAAGGCACGTGAGACCTAACTCTATGTAATCACGACACATGACTCTATCACACACATAGCACAGCCCCCACACACACACAGGGAGAGAGAGAAACGTTTCAAAATCAATCCCATGTGAATATGTGACCCATTTGAGAACCCAGATCCAAAAATCTCCAAGACCAGCAATATAAAACGTACGAAAGTAACAAAACACGAAGACTGGTGGCACGTCGTGTCCAAGCCCCCACCTCTGCGCGTGGGGCAGCAACAGAGTAGTACGCTACTCAAAACCATTATAAGAAACGCCCATCTGGTCCCTCTCAAACTTTGCTCTCAAAAAATCCATCGTCTCTACAAAACCCAGGCTGATAATGTCGTAGCATCAACGATGGGGAGGAGAACAGAGAGAGTCACGAAATCCCACACTCTCCCACCCTCGCCATCCCACTCTTTCTCGTCCTCATCATCCTCGGACTTCGAGTTCACCATTTCCGTTTCCCCTCGCAAATCCTCCACCGCTCTCTGCCCGGCCGACGAGCTCTTCTACAAGGGCCAACTGTTGCCTCTCCACCTCTCCCCACGCCTCTCCATGGTCCGCACGCTCCTCGCCTCCTCCAGCACGTCCTCCGCCTCCGACACGACGGCCTCGCGCGACTCCACCGGCAGCTCCAACGACTCCCACTCGTCCTTCAACAGCGACCTCGCGTTGCTCGCCGAGTGCGACTCGTCCCGGCCCAGCTCGGCCACCGAGGACGACGAGTTCAAGCGCCTTCACAACAACCACAACACACAGATCAAGAAGAGCAAGTACTTCTCACTCTCGCGATTCTCATCGGTATTCCGAAAAGAACCCAAGAACCGCGACGCCGACAACGTATCCGGATCGTCCGTTAAAAGAGTGAGCTCGACGGCTAAAGAGGTTATTAGGAAGTACTTGAAGAAAGTCAAGCCGTTATATGAAAAGCTGTCGCAAAAGCAGCAGCAGCAGCAAAAACTGGGAGCAGTTACGACGACTACTATGCCTTTGTCAGTGAAAGCGGAGAGATCTGCGAAAGACACGGAAATATCTGGCAAAAGCGCGAGCAAAGAGAATGGCGGTGGGTTTTCTCACTCTTTCTCGGGAAATTTGAGGTACCCACGAAGGAGAAGCTGCGTCTCGAGCTGCCCGTCGTCGATGCGGTCCTCGCCGAGTCACTCCGGCGTGCTTAGTCGGAATGGGTTTATGAGTACGGGTAGGGTCGGAGGGGTGTACCACGCCGACGCGTCGTCGATGGAGGAGTTGCAGAGCGCGATTCAAGGCGCCATTGCTCATTGCAAGAATTCAATGATCCAGAGCAAGACTATGGTGGTCAGTAATGAGATTTGAAATTTGAGAATAAATATTAACTGATATTTAATTCAGGTTCCTTCTTGTATCGGTGTTCAAAAAAAAAAAAAAGAAAAAAAGTATTTAACCTTTTTTCTTTTTCTTTTTCTCTTTCACGCCTGAGACGTAAAAGATGCATGTGAATGTGAGGGCACTCTCATTTTGGCATCAAAATCCAAGTCTATGACTCTGACTGACTGTTTGTCATTGGAACTCGAAACCTTTCTTGGTTTTGATTCTCTCTTTTCTTTTCTTTTTCTTTCTGAGTTTGATAACAACTGCTGAACCTTTTTATTTATTTATTTATTTTTCGAATCTTTTCTCCTTACGGCATAGTTGTTGGGTTGGCTGAAGCTCCAATCTCCAGGCTGAATTTATTTAGATTTATCTGTATGTTAATATAGGATGTGCATATTAAATTTCTCTTTCCTATTAGAAAAAGAAAAAGAAAAAGAAAATCCTTTCCTCTTTGCTCCTTCAGTCCTTTGGAAATGTTCGTGTATTTTGTGTGTCTTTTCTATGTGGATCTTGAATTTCAGAGAGTTTCTGATGCTCTTTTTGAGAAAAAAACAAATGTGGGGTTTCTGGTGCCCGGAAGCAGCCTCCCTGTGCGTCAGAATTAATGAAGCTTCAGCTTTTCTCGTCGGATAAGACGGTGGTATTATTGTACGGGGGCTGCTGCCATGAACTTTCCATTTATAACATCTTCAACATTGAATTTGAATTTTAAAATAATGTTAGGTATAGAGCGGCGCTATCTGTTAAGGTTGCTACTAGTCCAAATTATTGATCTTTTATATTATCTCCACCACAAGATATATATATTTTAATTTTCCATTAATTTTTTGCTTAATTGCTTGAGTTTAAACTAAGAAAAGTATCTTTGCACATTTGTATTTTTTTATTTAGTGTAATGTGAACCTCAATTGACGGTGATGGGTGGGACTAGTGCAAGTCCCAATGTGTTAAGGACAAAATTTTGCTTTGAAATTTGTTGGGAAGTAATTCTTGAAAATGCACGTGATATTTGAGAAGTACAACATTATCAAATTTTGTCCTTCAAAGGTTTTTGAAAAATATGTCATCACACTCTTCATGATATAAAATAAATGCATGAAAACAAATAATAAATGATAAAAAATATGATCATGTTATATATTTTATGTCTTCCTGATATAAAATAAATACATGAAAACACATAATAAACACCAAAAAAATATGATCGTGTTATATATTTTATGATCTTTGCTTTGCGTTGCGCTTTGCGCCATTAAGTAATGAATCTATACATTAATATAGTGAATAATTATAAATACCTATCTCTTATATTATTTTTAGAAATGGTTATCACTTTAGATTTTTTTTCTTCATTTGTAAGACTACAGTAAATAAAATAATCAGTCACCTCTTGGCACAATCGATCATTTTTTGTCGTTAAGACGCAAAAGAATTTCAACACGTAACCTCTTTGGTGTAACCATTGACGTGTTAGAAGTGCATGATGGGACGTGAATACACGCGCATTTAGGGAAGTGATAATGATGCGGTACTAGTACGGCCAAGTTCATGATTGTGTGTGTATTCTCCAAAAAAAAAAAAAAAAGTTCATGATTGTGTGACGCAATCGTAACCATTCATTTGGCATTGTCGTTTAGCTGCTCCGATTAGTTTCTGTCGGTTCAGATAATCACGATGGATAGCCTGAACAAATCATCATCATAAGATCTTGATCTGAGACCGGGTCCCGGACAAATGACACAGCGGGGGTTCGGGAAAATGCAGCATTGAAATTTAGCCACGTAATCAGTGGGACGTACTTTCTGCGGTTTGGGTGTTACTTGCGGTGGACCAATCATATGCTGATCTTTCTTGGTCTGTCCACATCCCTATGCCCCCACCAAACTTTAGTGCGACCCGGGACATTTGTGTCCTTGGCGGGTCTTGACTGGGTAACGTGCTGCGTGTCGCTTTACCTTATCATTATACTGTTTCTTTGGACTGTGTCCTATTAAACGTGACATTTAACCATTCATAATTATATAATTATATATATATATATATATATATACTTCAACATATTTTTGTGGAAAAATAGGAAATGCGTAAGATTTTGTTTTACATTGGGGCAAAACCAAGACAGAAATGATTAATTAGAAAAGGAAAAAGGAAATTAATTGTGAGATGTTACAAGACCATAATAAAGGTGGAATTTCTGAACAATTATTTTGTTTAGCAATTAGCAGATGTTAACGTCAAAGTTTGGAAGTCTCTCAGCCAGTTGCGGATGAAAAAGGGGTTCCACATGGAGGAGGCAGAGACAGTTCACATGCCTGCAATTGACGTGGTCCACTGTCTTCTCTGATGGGTTTTCACGTGCTTGAGTAATACTGTATATCGTTAAAAAGCGGCGTTTGAGGACCGTCTGATTTCCTCCAAATCACATGCCACTGGTAAATGCTCTCTCCTCTTACTATGAAGCTTGGCCGGACTGTTTAGTTTATGGAATAGATCTTATAATTGAATAGCTATTTAGCTATTTATTTTTCTAACGAAATACTCAATCTACAAACTAAACGAGGCCTAAAGGTGTTGGGTCTGTTGACAATCGACAGTCAAATTGAATTAATACACAAAAAAAGAAAAAAAAAATCCAATGAAATAATTGACCTATAAACTAGTAATCAACTTATTTCAATGTGCAAATTCATCCAATAAAAAAGTGTAAAAGACATTGTGAAAACCAAAGAAAAGATGTTCGCTGCGATTTTAATTTTAGAATTAGTTACTGCTTTTAATGTAGCATAGATAACAAGTGATAGTCGCTGATTGATTTGACGTGATATACCGTTTAATTATTAAACAAAAAGATCAACCGAGTTTATCATATGTTCACAAGTAATATTTACAATACTTTTTAACTAGAAGAGGCAGTTTAATTTTGCATTAAATCACATGTCCTGTAAAAGGATTTAATGGTTCAAATCTAATTGTCCGACAGAAACCAAAAAGAAAGAGAGGGAGAGATAATGGAACCTGCTTTCTATTAATCGACTTAATTTGGGTTCAAAGAAACCAAAGTTCTCAAACCCAAATCAACCAAATATGGTAATTAAAGTTGATTTTGTTCCCTGGTCACCTGTCACCTGTCACCTATTATAATTGAAGAAATTACCCAATGGCTTAATTGGGTGAGACCAAACATCATAATTAATCTTTCTTTCAAAGGTTTTAATTAGCTCATAATAGTGCAACTCCACAAGTAGACACCAGATGAATTGCTACTCGAGAGTTGCATTAAGATGTTTTAAACTGTCTCCATTTGTCACATTCTTGTCCTAATTTCCCCCCCATAATCATAATCCAGCATTAGAAAAAAGCAGCAATCCAATCAATAATTCTGTCCCTGTGGTAATTGTATTTTAACATGTTTGGAAGCATTAGAGATCTTTGGGCGAGACAGCAAGAATGGTCAACTGCTCAAATCCTTGACATTCTTGAAAATGTGCCTGGTTAATGCTAATGGTGATACATTGAGTACGTTGTACAATGAGATTCCTACATTAAGGTTGTTCCAAGGTAATCATGATTGCCCTTTTTTCCAATGGCTCGGATATCTCAGATACTTGCATTGTATCGAAAGTGCTTGCTTTGTAAAATCTATAATAAATATGTCAGAAACTAGGACATATACAAATGTACAAGTCAACTTCTTGATTTTGTTGAATCCGGCGTGGTACAAATAATATTATTAGGAGGGACGAAAATATAATTTTTTATTGAAAGATTTGAAATCATTAATGAAAAATATATTAAAATATAGTGACCAAAGTATAAATAAAAAATATATTATAATTGAAAAATAAATTAGTATATAAAAATAAAATTAGTATATATTTAATATTAATAAAATAAAATAAAATAATTTTTTCTTAATAAATTTCAATTTTAATTCAAACACTTATCAAAATAGAATCCGACTTTCTGTCATAGCCGTGTCGCTTCAGCTTCTATGTTGCCTCTGATGCGTTAAAAATGACTTCACTCGGCATCGGGAGTCTGTTGGTTATGCTTAACTTTTTTAATGACAAATTTGAATATATTGTTGCTTATGATATATTTTAGTTGCTTAACGTTTGAAGTAATTCTATAAGTCACTCTTGTGTCACTCTAAGAGCCTGTTTGAAATTGCGTTTATGAACCTTAAAAGTACGTTTAACACCTTAAAAACTCGTTTGAAAAAAAAAAATCCGTTTAGTAAAAAAATTCAAAGCGCTTTTGAATGTCAAAAAGCTTAAAAATTGCCAAAACACACTTATGACAAAAACTTAAAAATGAAAATTTTTGCCTAAAAGCGTTTTTTTTTTTACTTAAAATCTCTATTTATTAAACGCAATCCCAAACAGGTTCTAAAAATGATATGTCTTTTAAAATCACAATTTAATCAAAATTTAATAATGATCAATTATAAGACCAGTGGTGATTTAAAAAGCCTTACCATTCTTAGATTGACACAATAGTAACTTAGAGCATCTCCAGCAGTAAGAGGTATTCTACCTAGTCAAAAAGCACAATTATCTATTTTAGCTACTGATTTTTTAATATCAATTCCAACAGATTCTTTATATCATTCTCTATTTTTTTTTTTAAATATTATTTTTTAATCTTTATTTTATTTTTTTCACTTTTCTCTCTCTCTCTCTCTCTCTCTCTCTCTCACTCTTCCCTCTCAACCCAAACCCAATCCTCCCATGACCAGCTATTCCCTCTCAACCCAAACCCCCCATGGCCAGCTCTGCAATTTTTTTGGGGGAGTTTTTAGTGATTCAAAAGACTTGAATTTATATTATAAATTCGTGAACAGAGAAAAGAGAAGAGAGAGAAACGTTGAGGGTGGAGAGAAGAGAGAAGAGAGAGAAACGTTGAGTGAGAGAGACAAGAGAGAAAATAATGAGGAATAATATTATATTCAACAATCTAGTGTGCTACAGTGAATAACAATATGAAGCTATTCACTGTAGCAGTTAAGGTATAATAGCTAATATGAAGCTATTCTGTTAGAGCAAAAAAAAAAAAATGGCAAAAATAGCTAAATGTAGCTAATATCTTCATTTTAGCTACACTACTGGAGATGCTCTTATAACATTATTTGTTTGGGTGTAAGGTGATTTTTGTTATAATATGGTCAAGGGTGTAGGGTATTTTTTTTAAATGGGTAAGGGCTAAGCTTGATTATTTTGGCCAAAATTTATAGATAATACAATAAATAGGTTTCAACAGGAGAGACTTGGTAGAAGAATTGGACAAAGATTCTGGATCTACTAAGGTTGAAGACAAGCAAGTCGTTTATCAGGCTGCACATGATGTGTGTAATTTAATTATTCTATAGTGGATGAATTATTTGAATTTGGTTGCTCTATAGTAATTTTACCTTTGAAGAGTTATTTAAAGGATCTCTACTTCACACCAAATTGTTGTGTTTGATAGTTTCCTATTTTGGTTGATTATTGTGTGATTGCTAAATTGTTAATTGATTTAATATTTTGAAAAACACATATTCATATTCACCCCTTCTAATTAAGTATTGTTTGAAAAACATAAGGCCTGGTGCGGGCTCACAAGAAGCTCCTATCTCCTTTCATGCTTTAGAATTTGGCCCAAGTATTATTCACATCTACCCATGCTTTGGTATCACCAATGAGGAATTATATAAATATTTTTTAATATTATGATAGATATATCTTTTTTAATATTAAGAATATACGAACTTAAACAAAACCAAAAAAAAAAACAATAAAAAAAGTTTCACCCCAAAGACTAAAAGAAAGTCTAATTTATTAGGAACTTGGGATTATAGGTGTTAAGTCAACCATGTGGCTTTAAATGAACAATCTTATAGCTGCTAAGTCAACCATTAGGCTTTAAATGAATCGATTGTTCATAAATCGCTAGTAAAAATTTAATAACTCGGGTTTTAATAAAAAAAAAGTCAGCTTTGAACATAAATTTAGGCTCATTTATGAAACAAGACAAATTTGTATAAGTTGGACTCAACTCGTATAACTTATGTGTGTCTAAATTATCACTTTTACCTTTACATTTTTTACCATTTCTTATCATTTAGATATGAGGAATGCTACGATTACAAACATAGTTTACAAAAAAAAATTTACAAACTGATGTGACATAACATGATTGGATATGAGATAAATTCAAATTGTGAGAAACTCAATCATTTTGTGCCACATTAGTTTGTAATTTTTTTTTTTTTGATAAATATATTTGTAAACCTAACATTTTCCTTTAGACATTCATTCAACCTACCTAATACGCTCTTAGATTTTACAAATTTAATGGTAAATATGTTCTAAATGGTGAATATAGTGTCATGTTATTTAATTTCTTTGGAAATAATATGACACCATTAAAGACAATAAAAAAATTATTGACCATAAAATAGATTATATTGCTACATTAAAAGGTCTCCCAAGAATTCCCTTAATTTATTTTTTCTAAGAAAAAAGGCAAGTGAAGGACCAACTGTAGTTATTCTATCTGAACGCAATCATAATAGTCAAAGGCGGACCCACGCTCGTCCCCCCAAAATTTTACAAATTTTCATAAATGTCCTTCAAATATACCAATTTTATAAATTTGTCTCCCCAAAAATCATATATTTGTCCCCCCAAAATATTATTTGTGTCTATTTTTACTTCCTTTTTTAGTTTTGCCCCCCAAAATAATATTTGTGTCCCTTTTAATTATTATTTTTTAGTTTTCAACCCCCCCAAAAAAAAAAAAAAAAAAAAATTTTGCCCCCCTCTAATTTTTTTTTAAAAAATTTATTATTATTATTATTATTATTATTATTATTATTATTATTATTTTGCCCCTCTCTCAACATAAAAACACCTAAAATACCCAATTCATTTAGTTTCCCTCTATATTCTAGTTCACTTATAATCAAAAACTTAATTTGGTTTGGGATTCTCATTGAATATGTGAAAGACAAAGTTAAATGATTTTGGTTCTTTGAGTAGCTTCTAACTGCTAGCAATCAGTTTTTTGAGTGGTAATTTTGAGTCATTTAAGTTTACAATATTTGTTTTGACATGACAAGTTAAATGGTTTACTAATTTATAATTGCAAAATTGTTTGGCTTGACTCTTGTCTCTTAGCATTGTTGCTATTTGGGGCTCTGGATGATTGTTATGAAAAAAAGTTCACACTCAAAGATACATTTTTCTTGGACCCTATAGATTGTATTTAGTCTATTTTGCTAGTTTTTTTTTTTCCTAAGCTATTAATTTGCTAATTGTTTATACTATTGTGTATTTGCGATGACATGAGATTAAATGTAAGACTTTTATGCTTTATTTTATATAAACAGGAACAACCACATATAAAAAGATTATATGTATCTATGTGATTTTAAAGTTACATAAGTCGATCTATTTTTTTTTAAAAAAAATCATCCCCCACACTATAAATCCTAATTCTACTCTTAAATAGTAAGAACCGTATGCGTACTTTCAAACCCGATTGAGCTCAATCGCCTGGGCTGCTTTTTTTTCTTTGTAACAAGCCCTGACTTGTTTTAATTAACAAGAAGTTGGGCAATGCATGGTCAAAGCACTCTCTGTCTTGTCTCTGTCTCCATCTCTCTCAACACCAGTACTACACCAGAGAGTTTATTAATGTAATGTTTTAAAGAATAAAATAGTGATAAATTTACCAGCTGGTATTTGCATGAAACCAGACCCACCACTCTCCCCCAAATACGTGTTGAAAATAATAGAATGGGCAATGGTCCCCCACTCTTGTACAGCTGAAGCCACATCAATGTTCCTTGGAGTCTTTCCCAGGTCTCTCAAATTGAGCACAGTTGAGGCTGCTGAGCTATCTTCTTTTCCATCCTCAAAAGATCAAGAGGGGACTCTTTTGTGTTGTCCCCTTCCGCCTAAAAAGTAACAGAATTAGCTCAAACCCCTTACTCTTTTGTCTCTTTAACAAGACCAACTGTTTGCTCATGTCATTGGGGGTACTATGCCTTTCAGTCTCTAGGACACCACAAAACCCACCCCCCCCCAGGGCCCCACCTTATTACTTCATTTCAGAATTGCATTTTGACCGATCCTCAATATTCCTTTCCAGCTCCACTTTACAAACCCTACGGCTGTGTTTGGCAATGGTATGAAAAAAAGGAAGTGAAATGATTTTATAACAGATTTGATTAATATATATATATAAAAAAAGGGTAAAAATATTTTGTATAAAAAAGTAAAAAATTTATTTTGTAATGATTTTTTTATTATTTAAATAGTAATAAAAAGTGATTGATGTAATATAAAAAGTAAGAATGTTAGAGTTGATTTTGAGAATAATTTTTCTTTTAATATATTTTTGAGTCCAATCCAGTCCGACCCTTTGTCAAAACACAGTTTCTTTTATTATGTCACAAACCCATGTAATTTTATTTATTTATTTTTAAATAGTAGTAGAAATTAAGGGAACCACAACCCCTCAAAGGCTCAAATGCTTTTCTTAAAAGCTTTTTCATAAAGGTTTTGTTAAAGCTATGGTGGCACTTTGTTTTGGGGTGTGCTTTTTTATTTTTTATTTAAAAAAATATTTTGATGTGACTTAAATGTGAAAATGTTTTGTGCATGTTAATGTTTTTAATTAACAACGAACCATGCTCTAATGTATACCGCAAACTTTGTTACCAAATACATGCGAAAAAAGTTGAAAAGGTGAATTTTTTCTTTTCTAATAGAGTTATAATATGATCATTCCTACTCTTTATCGGGTTGAAAAGGTGATTTTAGTGCCTCAAATATGTAGCTAATACTTTGTAGGCCTATAATTTTATTTGGATTATCCGTTAAAAGATCATTATTTATTTTTCAAGATCTCTAACTCCTCCTAATTACTCTTTTTTTTGGGGACTTCTCATAATTCCTCCTTTCCAAATTAAAAAGCTATTTTCTTAACAAAAAACTTGTTTTCAATATGGATTTTTGTTTTTTTAAAGGAATAATATCAGTCTACTGCATCCTTCATGTATGAATCAAGGCTCTCTCTCTCTCTCTCTCTCTCTTAATTTGAGATTAGTGGTATGTTAATCAATGAGAGGGTTTTTCTTTGGGTATTTTGTATATATATTACATGTTCAATGTTTTTGTTTATTCAAGTTCGTTAATCTCTCTGACATTGTTGTCTTCCTCAATTATTGCATGTAGGATACTGTGCTTGCTACTAAATAATCAAAATACCACCCATTTATAATAATCCAAAGAATTACTCTATGTTTATTAGCTGTCTAGACTTAATTAGTGCTGTCCAAATCTTAATTGGAAGCTTTTCCAGGCAACCAACCAATATGATATCTACCACTTGAAAACATTGTCAATGACACAGAAACCCATCCTAAGATGGTAAAAATAACTTAATGCACCAACATTGATGAAGCTCTTCAAAAGGGCAACTTGGTCAGAAAGAGTATCTTTGCAGATATCATTGATTCAGCTTTCACATGGCAAGAGAAATTACTCTCATGTGCCCACATGCTTAGGCCTCCTACCATGTTATAATCCCTCCAAGCAAGGGAGTCAAACTAACAAAGCTTTTTCTCTTTGACCAATGCAAATTTAATAATCAACTGCCACCTAGCTAAAGGATAACCTAAACTTAAATCTTAGCCACCCTATCAATTAACTCATTTGATGACTTTCTTCCCACTAGATATGGCGTGCCTAATTTTTAGCTCTGATATCACTTGTCACAACATTAACTCTTTCAAACTTATAAACCGTAACACCTTTTTAACGGTCCGTCGCAATAAAGTAAGTTGAAAAAACCCCAAGCAAGAAAATGGATGCACTAACATGCAGTGGCTTTTGTGTAGTAGTAGTAATCTTTAGTAATTTTGCTACTCGAATTGCTAATAATTTAGATTTTCCTTTCTTATATTAGGATTTTTCCATGAAAACCCAATTCACCAAACAGATCAGGACAACCCACATTGACCTTTTACTGACTCATTCATGCTGCTGTTTGCTTTTTTTCACCCATAATCAGTAAAAGCCTGAGGTGTGTCATTTACTTCTCACAGATTTTAAACCGTATAAACAAGAAACTCCATGCACCTCCTCGACAACATCATATTACCCTCTTTTATTTTTTCCTTTTCTCATTGTATTATACTTCTCCCTTCCCCCGCCCCTTGCCATAAATTAGGGAACTTTCCTTGATGCTCTTTTCTTTTTTCCTGGAATCTAGAAAAAAAGAAAAAAAGAACAAAAAAACACTATTTTAAATGGAAAAATGCTAGAGATAAAGACTTTTTTATAATTGTTTTACAATTTTGACACTACATGTAATTAGAAGATGTTGAGGTTGTTAAATGAGTACCGGTAAATGTATTACAGTTTTTACTATAAGTCATTTTACAAATTGATGTGGCAGTATATAATTGGTGAAATGATTAAGAAAAAAATTTTGACTTGTCAATTATACACTTTTAATTATTTCACTAATTATCAAGTGGCATATCAATTTGTATGTGAAGAATTATAGTAAAAAAGTTTGTAATAGCATTTAAAATTGCATACAAAAGTAGTGTAAAAACCTCTTTTGTCTTTAGTTCCCAAGGTGTCCATGTGCTGTTCCTATATTCTAAAACACAAACTAGCCTCTCTTGTTTCGCCTTCACCGGACCAATTCATTTTTTATAATCTGACCGTCCAAAAATTTTACTACAATTACAAAACAAAGAGATTAAAAATAAAAAGAAGACACAAAAGCATCTCCTTTCCTTTATAAATCACAAATCTCATGCATCTGATCAAACACAACTCACTAGCCAACCACACAAGACACAACAACCTTATTATTCCCCTTCTCCCTGGATCCACACACAACCAGGATGGTCTCCATAGAAACTGTTCAAACCACCTCTACAGCCAATGAACCACATACAAGTCCCCGGATTTCTTTCTCTGCAGAATTCCTCGATGAACAGGATTTCATCTCCTTTAGCCCAAACTCTCAGGGTGAAAAAGCTAAAGAAAAGGAGATGGATAAAGCAAGAAATGCAGAATTTGAGTTCCTGTCAAGCAATGTAAGTAGCCATGCGATGTTGACTGCAGATGAGCTTTTCTTTGAAGGGAAGCTCCTTCCCTTTTGGCAAATGCAGCAGTCAGAAAAGCTCAACAAGATCAGTCTCAAAGGGAAAGACACCGAGGGAATAAAGGAAGGAACCAAGGAGGAGAGTAACAGGGTAAGTTGGTTTGTTGATGATGACCCATCTCCGAGGCCTCCAAAGTGCACCGTTTTGTGGAAAGAGCTATTGAGGTTGAAGAAGCAACGCGCTTCTTCTTTATCACCATCTTCTTCTTCCTCTTCCTCTTCCTCTTCTTCCAGCTCGCTTGCTGATATAGCTGCAAGCAGAGATGAAGGGAAGGAAGGCAAGGGAAACAGAGAGAAGCATGTGAAGAGGATAAAGAAAGGATTGGAGAGGACAAGATCAGCGAGTATTAAAATAAGGCCCATGATTAATGTGCCCATTTGCACACAGATGAAGAGCAGTGGCTTGCCACCTTTGTTTCCCCTCAAGAAGGGAAGATTAGAGAGGTGAGGATGAGAAAGTGGCAGCTAAAGCCTACAGAGTTGTCCCTTTGATCTCTACAGAGTTGTTCTATATGTTCATCACTCTCATTTCTTTTATTTCATTACATATGTATCTGCTTTTGTGCTTAGATTAATGTTAATTATGGTGGGTTATTGTGGATCTGAAGAGTGACAATATGTAAATGGTGACTTCTATTTTTGTGAGAAATTAACATTAAACTTAGTTGCATTCCTTTTTTCTTATTTTTTTTTTGGCATGTCCAAACAAAAGGGGAGGGAGAGAGTGATTCAAATTAGTGACCTCTGCTTTATTAAAGCATGGTCCCCAGCCGATTGAGGTACTCCTTGGAGACAATTTTTCTTCTTCTATTGCCTAGAAATAGAAGCACATTTTTCTGTCTCCCATGGATAGGGAACTAAGAAGTGAAAAGTCATCCCAGATGCAGGATACAGGGCCTGTATCAGACAGTGTGTACTTCATAGAAGAAAAGGGTCTAAAGGCCATTTGGTCGGATTGTCCTTTATGAAAAATGTTGAACGGAGCTGAAAAAACTATGTTACTGTACATCTAATTATGCAGTTCCGAGTATCTGTCTGGAATTGGAAATTTGTCTAATTCTTTTCATCCCAGTTATGAATGACTCCCTGATTGAGTCCCACGACTAATAATACTATAATAGTAAAACGAACATACTGGTGGGATCTGGAAGGGTTTGAGGCGTCAATGTCAAAGTCTCTTCAGAGACATCCAGAATTATTGGAAACAGTTCAGAGATATATAGAAAATGCCCAACGAGCTACAACGCAAAACCTATACAGCAAGGGAATCAAATCATGTCACATTACAAAAACATGAACAAATATTGTTGTTTGTTTAAGTACAGAAACATGAGCCAGTATGGAGAAAAAAAAGAAAAGAAAAGAAAAAAGAAATCGTAGTACACTAACAGACACAAGACAAGTATTTATAAATCAAAGAATAAGAAATGACTATTGGGAGACAATCACATAAAATTTTGGAAGCATGATCCAAACTGACAAAAAAAGGAATCAGACCGACTGAATATGAACAACCATTTCGAGTATCCAGTTTGTGGACTCTCCAAATTGCTTCAAAGAGCTGTCTCTGCCCAACTACAGAAGTCTTAAGCATGGAGGGCTTTCAATTTCACAGTGGGACAGCTTGCGATAAAGAACTTCCAGCAAAATTTGTGAAACAAAAGTGAGTTTTTTTTTTTAAAGGGAATATATCTATACAGGGATGAATGGTCAGAATCTCCTTTATTGTTGGGTTCATAGATGTACTTGCTCAAGAAGGCGCAGGAGCAGGAGATGCAAAATTATTTCCAGGAGAAATTCTGATAATAAAATTGAAACGATCAGCATAAGCAGCTGTGGATAAGATTAGATAGGGATAATAAAACTAGTGGATGTTCACACACTTACCTAAGGTTCAGTCCAGACTTTCCATCAAGGTTATTTGGAACTAGACCAGTCAGATTATTGTTCTGTAAGAAACTGAAAGACAGAAGGAACAAAGTTAGGTATGTAATACTCAAGAGTTGCCACATTTTCTAATCAAATATTAATATAAACACCAAAAAACATCCAGTAGCATTGTCAGCAGCACAATTGAAAATTTGATTATCAAAATCTTCAGAAATTGAAGAATAAATTGGTGTAATAATGGATGGCATATTAAATTTAAAATAGAAAGGTGAATATATACATCAAAAAGCATTGATTCCATGTTGGTAAGCAAGCAAATTGCTCTACCATATAAACCAAGAGCAGACCATAAGATAAAAGGTGATTGCTGCCCTGGAACAAATAGGACAGATCACATGGAAATCCTACAGTGTCTAGATGTAACTTATAGCACAACAAAAAGCACGGGCTTTTTAATTGTGGCTGTTCTCATTCTGATACGGGACAAAGAAATCATGTGAAGTAGATCAAGTACATGGGTCCAACCAAGTTAAGATTGGGCAGCAATTAGATGGTTAATTACAAGATGAATTATATATGCATGCATAAATATTAAATACATATATTAGGGCCAAAAGTTAAAAACTTCCAATACGTATCATATAGACCCATTGTTTTCATAGACTTTTCCATCATAATTTTATTTATTTCCCTCGTTTGCAATGTAAGCTATTGATCTCATAAAATGAGATTGTCTCTGTTCAAATTACACAAAGGCATATTCTAAGTTATCTAGTCAAACTGTCCAGTATTCCAAGCACAAACGACAAAGTAAACCAAGATTTTATATATTCTAAAATGAAGAGAAAAACCAATGTTTAAATGTGAGATCCAAGAAGGGAACAATCAATTTTTGGATTGTTTAGACCGCTGAGGCTTCCATATTCCTTTTCTCAGTTCATATTTGTTAAATTTTAATCCACATAATGTATATTTTCAAGCCACCTAAGTAAAGACAAAAAGCCTGTGAGATCTTGCGAATGTGTATATTGGTTAGCAGTAGCATCTTTGGTGCCTTGAACAAAGTTAAATTTGTAAGGCAGCAAGTCCTTGTCAATGTCTGGTGCTCAATAACACCCCATAAATATGAAGGTTCAACCCCATTACTTTGCTCTAAAAGGGGAAGATCAGAAGAGATTGTAGGGATGTGGGTAGAAGCACTAAGGAAAAATATGATCAGTAAATACACAGCAGACTATATTGGCTTTAAAACGACTCAGCCAGCTCCAATTAATTTAAAAAAAAGAAAAAGAAAATTTATGTAGTTGAGACGAAGGCTTATTAAGTTGAGTTCTATGACTACATTATATATCAAACTGCATTAATATATTAAAGATGGTTAGTTGGGTCAATGGAAGATAGATAGAGCTGAATTGTAGAAAACGATTCAGGTAGCTGATCCTAAATAGTTAGACTTAAGGCTTCGTTGAGTTTAATTAGATAGATATCAAAGTACCAAAGAAAATGAGAATCAGTCATTATCCTTGTACCCAACCACAACTAACTTAGTGAGAGACAGATTTCTAATCTAATATTTTACAATCCAAATAATTGCAGTATGACATGCTAGTAGATAATGCTTATCACTCGTATTATTGCAATGACCGAGTGAATAATCCAATGCTTTATAAGAACCTCCTCAGCTTTAGAGACAACTCAATCTGATCAAAGTTAGTTCTCCTATAAAAATTTTATTACATTACGTCCAAGGACTTTCAGTCATAACTCATAACTGCTCATGATAACTAAGAGCAGGAAAGTTAATAAGTATAGTGTTTGACACAATTTGGATTGGGGTGTAGTATGTAGATTGGGCTGTAGGGTATCCTCCATAGCTATGAAGTACCTAGGTATTCACTTGGGTGCTTTGTTTATTTGGGATGACATCATTGAGAAGGTGGAACGTTGTTTGGCTGGACAGAAGAAGATGTACTTATCAAAGAGTTGTTGCCTAGAAAGTTACAGTGGGATTTTTTGTGGGGTGATATGGGTGAAGAGTTCAAATTTTGGTTGGTTAGCTCGATCAACATATGTACTCTAATATCTGAAGGAGAGTTGGGGGTTTGGAATTTACTTGTATTCAATCGGACTCTTTCGGGGAAGTGACTGTGGCATTACCATTCATGAGAGAGAGGCCTTATGGAAGGTGATTCTTTATTTCAAATATAGCAGTACCTGAGGTGGGTGGTGTTCTAATGAAGTTCATGAGTCGTTTGGGGTGGGGCCCTGGAAGAATATTTGGACGGACTAGAGGGAGCTTTCTAGAAAATCTAGATTTGAGATGGGGGATGACTCCAAAATTCGATTATGGCATGATGTTTAGTGTGGGGATCAAGCTCTCAAGACATATTTTTCAAAATTGTTTAGCATTGCCCGTTTTAAGGATGCTGTTGTAGCAGACCATTTGGAGTTTTCTAGTGCCTCCTATCAGTGGAATACGTACTTTCTCATAGCGGCTCATGATTGGGAGATGAATCTCTTTATCTCTCTCTTTACTTTATTGTATTCCACTAGAGTGAGACAAGGTGGTGAGAATAGACTCTGTTGGATTTCTTCTAGGAATGTTCTTGTTCCCCACGATAACACTCCCTTCCCTTGGAGGAATATTTGGCGGGACAAGGCTCCCTTAAGAGTGGTTTAATTTTGCTTGGTCGGTCGTTTTAGGGAAGATTCTCATCACGGATAATCTAAGGAAACGACACATCATTGTGGTTGAGTAGCGTTGCATGTGTAAGAAGAATGGGGAGTTAGTGGACCATCTTCTACTCTACTATGAGACTGTAGGTGCACTTTGGTATATTATCTTCAGCAGTCTAGGGCTACCTTGGGTAATGCCTAGAAGGGTGGTAGATCTCTTCGCCTATTGGAGAGCACTAAGGGGTAGGTTTCAGCTTGATGCAGTTTGGAAGATGATCCCACCTTGCTTTATATGGTGCCTATGCGGAGGGGAAGACACAATCATAGCTTTGAGGACCATGAGAGGACCTTAATGGAATTAAAGGCTTTATTTTTTAAGATTCTTTCTTTGGATTGCTGCCTTAGATTTTAGTATTTCAAACTTTCATGTTTTTTTAGACCTCTTTTCCGCTACTAGCTAGGCTTCTCTCTTGTATACTCCTTGTGTATTTGGGTTGTGCCTTTACGCTTTTTAGTGAATTTGCGATTACTTATAAACAAAAAAAAAAAAAAGAAAAAAGAAAAAGGATGGAACTAAATCAATCACATAAGAAAAATATAAAAATTATAAAAAGAATGTGTAACATTTGATATATCTATAAAAACTAACGCGCATGCCATATTGGAGAAAAAAAACTTACAGTTCACGCAAGCTGTTAATGTTCCCAAGTGATGAGGGAATTTCTCCACTGAACTGATTATCTCCCAAATCCCTTGAAGAAAAATGGAATTGAAATTAGAGAAGGTCAACATTATTATCCACATAAATAGTCACATGAAAAGGTCCCAGGTTCTACTTTTTTGGGATGAATGAGGTTGCAGGTTCTAACCATTCAGATAATACAATACAAACAATGGAATGGTTAAAATAAAAGTAACTGCCAGAGGAATATGAATTACTTCATCAGACCATATGCACAATAAGTTTCATGTCATTGAAATACATGATACATTACAGATGAGACCCATGCGGTAATAATTTCCTATGAAATCATGTTTATAAGCTCAACAACAAATGATAGTAGGAAATAGGGCAAAAATAGAAAATCCCACAACTTACAATGTCTCTAGCCTCTTCAATGAACTGAGATCAGGAATAGGTCCAGTCAAACTGTTATTTCCAAGCCAGCTGCCAGTAGCATTAGATCGTTAATCATTAAATCCCTGTCCCTCAATTTCATTAATCAATAAATTTATCATTGAAAACCTACATGTCAGTCAATGCTGTCATATTGGCAATGCCAGGTGACAGCGATCCTGAGAGACCCATGCTTGTCAGGTTTCTGGAAACAATGGGAAATAGTAAGCTTCCTGTTAAGGAATACAAAAGTATAAAAATTATCATGATATAGTGGGTCAAGTCTCACTCACAAGGTGATCACACGAATCTGGGGGCCTTCAGAGCACGTAATGCCAGTCCATGAGTACTGGCTGGGCAAACAAGGATCACCATTCCAATCAAGTGGAGGATTTTTGAGACTATCTTTTAGGTCATTCAAAGCAATAGCTGAGACAAGAAAAGCAGTTCTCCTTTAAAAAAACAAATTCATATAATTGATAATGATCAAGATGAAGTGTAATAAACAATGTTGAAAGAGATTGGGCAGCGGGAGAGAAAGAATCAACTCAACACTTTATCCTGGTTAAAAGACACTTCACTTTTCTCAAAAGAAGCTGTTATTAAGGCTAGATTAGTTTGCTGCCCCATTAACTTGATAGGTCACTGCTTACATGAGCTGTACAGCCATTGCTTTGGGAATAAGTATGTAATGCCATAAGGTAGAGAGACCATGATAAACTATCAAGTTTCCTCCCATTACTCACAACACATTCCTATATCTTACTTCGGCCATATATGTTTTAATCTAGCTCATCAAGGAAATAGCCACACTAGCAACTAGTAAACCTGGGAGAATATTGGAGATTTCCCACAGATTACTCCAGTTTCATTTCCTTTTTAGAAGATGCAATATGAAAAAAACATACCATCTCGAGTAGCAGTTCTTCCTCCAAGAACCAGCAAGTCAAAAACCTCTCCGGCATTTATCAAGGGACCAATGTCTGAACCAGAAGGAG
This sequence comes from Corylus avellana, assembly GCF_901000735.1. Classification (NCBI taxonomy): domain Eukaryota; kingdom Viridiplantae; phylum Streptophyta; class Magnoliopsida; order Fagales; family Betulaceae; genus Corylus; species Corylus avellana. The sequence goes on from NC_081541.1 coordinate 10,217,752, forward strand.
GGGTCAAAGTTATCTTAGTAGGACCAGCAAGAAGCCACCGAGTTGCAAAGACACAAGCACCAGCTGGAGTGACATTCAAATTGCGGTAATATGATATGTTATTTATGGTTATATCAAACACCCTTGAGCTCAAATTACGAGTATCGGCAAAGTATAGAGCAATGTAGTATGTTGAGTTTGGAAGGGACACTGGAGGCCAATTCCACTCTATGGGTTGTATTCCATTAGTTGTCTGAGCTGTCTCAAATATCTTTAAAGGAGGAACATTCCAGAAAGCAGAAACAGATACATTTCTGTTGCCTGCTACTGTAGAAGAAATTCCCACATGTGGCTCCCACAACCGATCAAATTGATCATCAGGATACCTGGTGATAATCCAAACAAAAGAAGATAAAGAATATGCAGCAAAACAGCTTAAAAACTTCAACGTTGTTAATAAGCAAATCCCATTTTATCGACAACTTGAAAGCACCCTTTGTCGCAAATCAATTCAAAAGCACATTCAAGTCTTCTGAAAGCTAAGACATATTTCACACACGCACACGCACACTCACACATCAAATCTCTCTATTACAAAATTATTTCTTAGTCATTAAACTATTTATGGGAAACCAGTCCCTTCTAGTTCATGGGTATCTAGTTTTAAATTGTCTCTTCTGTACAGGTTAAATGATTTCTATAAAACAATTTATACATTAAAATTGAATAAATTTTGTTAATTAACACAATAAATAACATTGCTATAGCTTTTAACAGTTGAGAAAGTCAATTAAAAAAAAACGAGCACATGACTTACAGATTAAACTTCCTTCTTGGTCTACGATCCCAAAACTCATACAACTTAAACCAAAAACCATTACACAACCTAGAACAATTGTGTATATACTATCTAAAAAAAAAAATTCATGCAAGTTGCTTGACCAACGAATAATCAAAATTCACATAGCGAGCAATTAACAATTCGCAAATGCAAAAGCATAGTAGAATTACATACCGAATGATTGGTCCCGAGTACCCGAAAGCGTGCCTTGCAACCAAGCTGAGGCCAAACTTGCCGAAATCCGTGGAATTGTAGAGCGAATCGGCGACTATCAGGAACTCCAACGCCGATATAAACGGGTCCGAATCCGTATACGTGTTCGCCCCGATACAGACGCTCATGGTCTTCCCCTGAGCGACAAAAACCCCTTCAAAGTAGGACGACATGCCGTTGGCGTAATCCTCCGTGGTGTTCACCACGCTCCAGAAAGTCCCGTCGACCATCTGATCGAACGCAGGCGGCGAATCCCGGCCGTTGATCCCTCCGTAGAAGTAGGTGGTCCGGATCAGGTACTTGGCCCGGCGGAACACCGGCACGACGTAGCAGAACTTCTTGAGGAGGTTGTTGCGGAGAGGAAACGATCGGACGGTGGAAAGGAAGGGAACCAGGACCGGGGTGGTCAGGTTCCTCGGGGTCCCACCGGTCACGAAGTCCTTGTCGGGGAGCCATTTCCGGCCGTCGATTGTAGACTTGGTAGTTGCACCGCAATCAATCAAAAGACCCTTGGGGAATTCGGACTGGGAGAATGAAACGGAGAGGAAGTTGAAGAGGACGAGGAGGAGGAGGGAGAGGAAGGGCAACATGGTTGAGGGCTTGGCATATGAGAATGAGAAGATATGATTTGGACGAAATAAGGATTGGTTTGAATTTTGTTAGACTTAGTTTTGGATTTGAATGGGTCTATTTCTTTGTTGGCTGATGCAAGCAAGGAATAGGAGGGGCCGGGGGGTTGGAGTTGGGGAAGAGAAAGGTATACGATGGGGGTGACGCGGGAAAACTAGGGCCAGGTCAGGGCCCCTGAGGGCGGCACTTGTTTATTCGGCTTTAGTTGGGTGTTAGGTACGGTAACTAAATGGAGCCGTTAGAGATTTTTCTGTTTCTTTTTTTTTTTCGAACCCCGGAAAAAGCTCCGGCATTGGAGTGTGAGATAATCATGGGCCTAGCACTGAAACTTGGGCCAAACCTCTTACCCGGCCCATTCGAACCTCTGCTCTCAAATCTCAAGCTCATCCTTCGTACTTCATAGGATTCTTTTAGTCCTGGTGGCAGACGTTGACAGCAGGGGCACTCCATTCTCTTTCTGTAAATATTTATATTTGGTTTGGGTTGTGAAAGTAATGCGGGCCCCATCCCCGTTGCTCTTACCAATCGAGATTTTGTGTACCTTACGCAAGTGAACTCGAAGGGACCATAATCAGCATCCGTGTAAAACCAGGTCCTCATATCATCACGTGCACGGCTCCGTCGGTTGGGTTGGTTAGGGCTAATTGATGAGGTTACACCAATAAAAGTCGCGTCAAAAAAAAAATTCTAAATCAATTATTACCCGGTCACACCCGACATCAACCTGACCCGACTCCACCCAACTCAGTCTGTTCCATAACCATTTCATCTTTAAATATCAACAAATCAAACTATTCCATTCATTTCCTTACTTGCAACTTGCCACCACGATGATATGCGCTCCACATTCTCTTATTCCAAACCAAACGTGCAACCAAGCGGACCCCAACGTTCTCGTGGGCCCAGCCCTCCCGCCCAGAGCATGCGGACGTTAGCTAATTTCACTCCCTTTCTTCGCTTCCCGGCGGGAGCGCACGTTAGCCCATTAATCAAATAAGAATAAAGGTGCGCAGTGTTGACCCTCCTCCTACACGTTCCGAAACCGGAAATCATGTGGCCGGTTTTAACCCGACACATTTCACCGAAAAAGAAAAAGAAAAAAAAAAGGGCAAAAGAAAACAAAAGAAGAGAAAACCTGTTTTTTGTTCCCAAAATACCCTCATCTCTCTCTCTCTATCTCTTTGTCTGTCTTCCGCATCTATTCAAATCTTTCATTTCGGATCAGCCTCTCTCTGCTGTTGTTCATGGAGCATCAGAGGCGCCAAGAGGAGGGCCTCCCGGAGAGGAAGGGGCAGAAGAGGAAACTGGAGGAGGAGATCGAAGAGGAGAGACAGATCTCCGTGCCCTCCGGGGACGCTAGGCAAGAGCTACTCGCCGACGTTGGTGCGCAGGTTAATATCCTCAACTCCACCTTCTCTTGGAAGGAAGCCGATCGCGCGGCAGCCAAGCGCGCCACTCACGTCCTCGCCGAGCTCGCCAAGAACGGTATGTATATCCGATCTCGCCGTATTTGCGAGTCCCTTCCCCTTCCGCTTCTCTACTCGCTGGAAGTTTCTGGAGTTCGCTCTTCTTCATAATTATGAATTTCTTTTGCGCTTTTGTTGGTTTTTGACTTTTGTTTTGGTGCAGAGGAAGTGGTGAACGTGATTGTTGAGGGCGGGGCGGTTCCGGCTCTGGTGAAGCATCTTCAGGCGCCGCCGTCGACTGAAGGTGACCGGAGTCCGAAGCCGTACGAGCACGAGGTCGAGAAGGGGAGCGCTTTTGCACTGGGCCTTCTTGCTGTGAAGGTTATTTTTTATTTTTTATTTTTTTTCTTCCAATTTTACTTAATCTTGTTGTTAGTTGTTTGAATTTCTAGCTCTGTGCTTAGTTTGTGATATCCTGGTCTTGATTTTTAGCGATTCAGTGGTATTGATGCGAATTGAAGTTATTGTTAATGGCTTGCGGCCTCTAGTTTTCCACAAGTTTTGTTAAATTTGAAAAAGATTAGTGTAAGAGTAATTAATATTTGGTAGAGGTTACATAGTTGCAAACACATGAAGATTATCGTGAATGATTTCGTAGGGTTTGAATTACAGTGAGAGTAAATCAGTTAGTGCGAGTCTTCTTACTTCGTAGCATACACCGTCTAGCAGCAGTACTTGTATTTTTATTTCTTGGTTGTGGCATAAGTAAGATTTTTGATGTCTTAAAGATTTTTTTAAGAATCATAGGAAATCATACGTGACGTGCATAAATTTCATGAAATTAGATTTAAGAATGGCAAGGATTTGAACAATTGAAATATATATTAGGGTGTCTTTGGCAGTTCCGTGGGAAATCTGTGTGTGCATTACTGCATTTAGTTTCATATATTTTTATTTTTATTCTTTTGTATGTTCTACATCTTAAATGGTGCATTTTTTAATTGCAGCCGTTGAAATACCTTGTGTTAGAAACTTTAGTTGGTGATGTAAATCTCGTGGTAATAGATTTTTTTTTTGTAAGTAATTGAGACGTCATTAAAAGCATAAGCGCCCTCAGGTACATAGGGAGTATTCAAGAGGGAGCCACTTAACTACTAGGAGCAAAAAGAACAAGAAAATCATGGCAACTAATCGTCAAAGGGAAACAAAAGCAGCTGTCCAAAGATACAGGGTGTTGAAAAATAAAGACGTAGTCTCCTCCAAAGTCCTCTCATGGTCCTCAAAACTTCTATCATTTATTTCCATCCAAAACATCTTGTAATAATAGATTTACAGCTTTCATTAGTCAAGATGATGGATTTAAAGCTTCATATCATATTTTAATTTATGAATCCATACAATTTTATTAAATGACGAAGTGTGTTTTTAATCTATTAGTGAACAAAAGTGGTGTAGCTATGTTATATACAGTATTTGTTAATGCATCATAATTGGTGTATAATATGTCTAGGTGTTGTTAAAAATAATTCAATATATATATTTTTTTTTCATTTGTTTGTAAATTTATGTAGTGTTCCTTAGATATCTTAGAAAAACAAAAGGAACGCTGCCCTTCATTTTACTGTTGGTCATACTATTAATCAAACATGGAACTCTGAGGCCCCAAAATCATGGTAGAAGGGAGCGCTAATCCTTAAAGATTCTTAATAATATAGAACTTTATGTTAAATGAACTTGTAACACTGCGTTATTTTAGTTTAGCTTCCATGACACATGAAGCATTAATGAGTAGCTGTAAAAAAAAGTAAAAATTGCACATGCTCTGGGAGAATCTACGAACTGCACTTTATTGCGGCAGTCTTCAATAGGGTACATGCACTATAGTGGTTACTTTTTGCCATTGTACTGACCGAAGTTGATGATGCCTGGTCGTGTCTGGACTCAGCCATGTTGTTTCTGTTTTGTAGGATATCATGAGTGTTGGTTAATTAGGGCTAGTTGAGTTGCCCTTCGGTGACTTCTGCTTCCATTTATGATTTCTGCCATTGATCGACCTGCACCCTCACCTGTCTTCTGTTATCTCTTTGTGTTTGACCTTGCTTGGTTAGTTGTGCTATTGGGCAATTATGATCTAGGATTTATCTTAAAGATAATGCATGCTGTTAGTGTAGTTGCTGACCTGTGGTTGTTTTGTTTTATCTGTTAACAGCCAGAGCATCAACAACTCATAGTTTACACTGGTGCCTTGTCACATCTTGTGGATCTGTTAAAGAGACACAAGGATTGTTCCAGCTCTCGTGCTGTGAATAGTGTCATTCGTAGAGCTGCTGATGCCATCACCAACCTTGCCCATGAGAACAGCAGCATTAAAACCCGTGTCAGGTTTGATTGTTTTATGTGCTTTACTTAAAGTTTGGGATTCAACCACATTTCCTTTATGTGACCATCTAGAGTGGATATGGATATACAGGATGGAAGGAGGAATTCCACCTCTTGTTGAATTGCTTGAATTCACTGATACAAAGGTGCAAAGAGCTGCTGCTGGGGCATTGCGAACCCTGGCATTTAAAAATGATGAAAATAAGAACCAGGTAATGGGCCTTTCTTTCGTTGAAACTTTGGTTTTACGAGGTTGCACATTGTTAAACCATATAACATCATGACTTTGCAGATAGTTGAATGCAATGCGCTTCCTACCCTCATTCTAATGCTTCGATCTGAAGATACTGCTATACATTATGAAGCGGTAGGATATGAAGAGGATGCAATTTATATTATAAACTATTGAAATTTATAATAGTGTGGAATTTGTTGCTTGCACTTTACATCATCTGCAGCATCAGATCATTTTTTTATGGCTCCCAGGTTGGTGTGATTGGAAATCTGGTGCACTCATCGCCCAACATAAAGAAAGAAGTTCTTCTTGCTGGAGCTTTGCAACCTGTTATTGGACTGCTTAGGTATGCCCCCAACTTTGGATTCTCTGAATTATTGTATTTTTTCTCTTCTTGTTTAGCTTTTATTTATCCACCAGAACTTGTACTGTTAAAATAAAAAGAGAGAGAAAAAAACACTTCTTAAGTTTTTATGCTGTGTAACAGTTCCTTCTGCTCCGAGAGTCAAAGAGAGGCAGCTTTATTACTTGGACAATTTGCTGCAACTGATTCTGATTGCAAGGTAGATTATATATTTGCATTTTGCTTGATTTTCATGTTTAGAGTTAGTTCCTTTGTTTTTTTTGGGCCAAGAAGACAGGGAAGTTGAACTAAATGATGGGCTACTGAATTTTTCTAGCTGAGATGGTTGTTTTATAACTCCAAACTTTTTTGTTCCCTTCTCTCTGTATTCTTAGTTGATAAGCAGAGCATCAGTCTTTCCTTGTTGATTAATTATGGCTTATTATTTTCCTTCTTTGCTCCATACCTTCTCTGATGATGCATCAATTGTTGTTATTTATTATTGGCCCATTTGGTTTCCTTTTTGCTTATCTCTTTTTATTGAAAAACTGAAAATTCTACAGGTTCATATCGTACAGAGGGGTGCTGTCCGACCTTTGATTGAGATGCTTCAATCTCCTGATGTACAGCTTAGGGAAATGTCAGCTTTTGCATTGGGGAGGTTGGCACAGGTTATCATTTGTCTATGCATTTTTTAATTTCTTCAAATCACAATTCATGGATACTATTTGAGTGATTGAGAGGCATTTAAGGTTTTCAAGGGTTTAGGAGAAACTCTTAATTTGACTGGTAAACTAAGGACCTAATAAAATCCCAATAAAGACTAACATGGACACAAAGGAAATAAACCCAAGACACTTAGACATGTATAGGAGTTATAGACTTGACTCAATGATCAAAATGCCCTTAATTTGAATGGCTTAGTAAAAAATTGCAGATCTGCCTCTATTACAAAATTAATCATAACTCATGAAATAGAAACCCAAATTAGGAACCCCGTACCCCTCTCCCCGAAAGCTGGAGCACTTGGGCATCAAAATCCGACATAGCCATACCCCGAGCTATCGGACAAGAAAACTCGTTTATGCACCTGCTTACTAGTGAGCAGAGTCTCTTTGATTTTCATGACCTTTTATTGATGAATTATTATGTTTTGATAGAATTTAAGTTGAATTCAAAGGTTATATGTTTGAGCGGATGAATTCACCCTTAAACTGAAAAGCATATGGAAGTTATTATACTCTCTCCTACAGTTACAAGTTCTTCAGGTTTCTAATGGTATTGGAATTTGCTTGTTTATGTTTTCTGTTGCTTTCTAAATTCGGTAACCCCTCCCCCCCCAAAAAAAAGAAAAAGAACTGAAATCCTCTTGGGTTGCGCTCTTGCGCATTGTAATGAAATTCAATTACTTATAAAAATAAGTAAATATGATAATTCAGTAGCATTTTTCGGCCACCTTTTATCCTTGATCCATCGGTGGTTGACATTGCCACCTCTCCTCTAACCAAGTATTCAGATTTGGTAGAGACTTCGAAGGGGGGTGATCAGCAAGAGGGAGAGTCAAGGTTGGATGGGGCAGGTGATGCTGAGAATGGACAGAGGTGGGTGATTTCAGCTACGCCAAGGTTGTGCAATGTTTGAGGGAGATCTTTCCTATTTTGGGGATCTCATGTGGGGGTAATGAGAAAAAGCTTTGGGATCTTTTGACAGTTATTGAAGAGGAACAATGTCATGAGGTTTTGGTTTCTCCTTCAAAACCGAAAGGAGGGAGGGAGCTTAAAAACTTGGAGTGTTCTATAAATTTTGGTGCTAGAGGTGACTGTTCTAGCCGGGGTAAAGGCAAGAGGGTTTTTCATTGTTCTGATGAAGCCCAGGGCTCTTGTGCGGGTGTCAGTTTGTGGGTGTCTTGTTTTAGTTCTGTTGGGACTTAAGAGTCTCTTTGTAGCTCCTTTCTTTTGGGTTTTGTGGGTGTCCTTGGCTGGATTATCTTTGCTCTTTTTGTTTTGCTTTGTTTGTGTTCCTTTTGTATACCTCCCGTGTACTTAGGAGCGCCTTGCGCTTTTTATAATATTTGTTGATTACCTATCCAAAAAAAAAAAGAAAATCTTCGCATCATGGTGGCAACTAAGTCAAATCATGTATAATGCGTTGAATTTTTATATAGCTTTTAAAATGCATGTGCTGAAGCAAATTGGCTTATGTTGGTTTTCTGCAATATATCATGTGTAACATATGTTGCATTGTTGTCGCTAAATGTATAATTACTAAACTATTTCGATTGTGAGCATTTTTTTTAAATGATAATAATCAAGAGCTTTTTAAGATAATTGCTTCAAGTAAATTTCCTGTTTGCAAGCTTTGATAGGCATAGTTCTTTTTGGCTTGATGGGAGTCTCTACTTTCAGGATGCACACAACCAAGCTGGCATAGCTCACAATGGTGGTTTGGTGCCGTTATTGAAGCTTCTTGATTCCAAAAATGGGTCTTTGCAACATAACGCTGCATTTGCTCTTTATGGCCTTGCAGATAATGAGGTATATTACAACTTATGAATCCTTATATTGTAACGGCTTAGAAAATTGAATTGCTTCAACTTGTCATTAGTAGACACCATTTTAATGTTGTATAGTGTCTATTCATTTCTCCTGTAGGATAATGTGTCCGATTTTATTAGGGTGGGAGGTGTTCAGAAGCTGCAGGATGGAGAGTTTATAGTTCAAGTATGTGTGTGTCTCTATTTATTTACAAACCTGAGCTGTTTTAATTAGGCTTCCTTTAAATGCCTCATGCTACTGATGGCCTATTGCAAACAAGAGCTCAATACGGTTGCTTCTTTATCATAATGATCATAAGAACCTGGGAACATTGCTGTTTTTTTTTTCCTCTTGCCTGGTGGGGCACCTTAACTGTATCGAGTTGATAATTTTATCTGCAGGCAACAAAAGATTGTGTAGCCAAGACATTGAAAAGATTAGAGGAGAAGATTCATGGACGTGTAAGTGTCTTATATTTCACTTTACTTATTTTAACTTCGTTGTTTTGTTCTTCTTCTTGTTGTTATTATTTGCTTTCAGACTACCAGGCATGATAGTGTACCAATTTGTTCATATGTATCCATAAATATCTATGATCAATATGTTTGAGAGGCTGATCCTTAATTTTCTCCATGCAGTTATTCTTTACTTTTTTCTTATCAAAAAAAGATTTCTCCATGCAGGTTTTGAACCATCTGTTATATCTTATGCGTGTGGCAGAGAAGGCTGTCCAAAGAAGAGTTTCTTTGGCTCTTGCCCATCTTTGTTCCCCAGATGATCAGAGAACCATATTTATTGATAACAATGGCATGTCATATCCTCAGTAATCTCCTTTTGTCTATTTTAATCAATTTTTTTCCTTGCACAGAAAGTTCTTTGTAGAATTATGTTCATGGTGTTTCTGATTATACTACACTTTCTTGCAGGGATGGAGTTGCTTCTTGGGCTTCTTGGTTCTACTAGCCTTAAGCAGCAACTTGATGGTGCCATGGCTCTATACAAGTTGGCTAACAAAGCCATGGCTCTTTCTCCTGTTGATGCAGCTCCTCCATCTCCAACCCGGCAGGTAGGTTTCCTTTTTTAAGCTTGACTTGTTCATGCTTTTTTGTCATAACATAAATCATATCAATGTGTTTTGGTCATAATGTAAACGGTAGCATGGCAAGAGAATAGTTTGTCATACAAATTTATATGGATTGTGTTTATTGTTAGAGCAAATAGATGCAGCCTCTTAAATTTAGGGGCTTCAACTGTTGGTCAGTATGTTTGCTTATTAACTCAACTCAACTCACTAAGCCTTAAATTGGGCTGTTTGCTTATACCATTTTGGTCGCTGATTCTAACTGACCAGTGACTCTACCCCTCTCTATAAAATGCTTGTGGTAGTTTATTACTGTACTAGGACCCATTTGGCATCATGATATTAGTTAAACTGCTATGGAATGCACTTGGGGATCTGTTTTTAAGGACCCGACCTACAATTTATTTGTTGGCTGAAAATTTATGGAAAGGTTGGTGATTAGTTATGTAGTTTTCTTCTGCTTTCCTTTCTTCTTACACATAATGGTTCACATAATTTATCGACTCACAGTTGCATTTGTATCTCTTATGGTGTATAGTTATTATGATTTTCTTTTTCTTTTTTCTTCTTCTAGCCAGGTATTTTCTCCTGTATAATTCCTGGATACCTTGGTGCGCCTTTCGCTTTTAATGATATCTCGGTTACTTAAAAAAAAAACATAATGGTTGGACAATGAGCTATTAAACTGGATTGAAGATTCATTTTGGGTGTGTAGTATCATTTAGGGGAGTCCATGTCGATCTCCAAGGATATTCCACAAATTGAAAAAGAAAAATATCTTGATGCCTACTCCCTTGTGCATGTTTGCCTCCTGCATGAGTTCTGGGGCATGGCACCTCCAACTTTTGTACATGCTGTTGTTTCATACTTTTGAGAATTTCTTGAAATTTGACTTTGGTTTGAATTGCCTATGATGACGGACAATACGTTCCTGCAGGTCTACCTAGGGAAGGACTATGTAAACAATCCTACATTGTCTGATGTTACATTTCTAGTTGAAGGTTTGAAAAATTATTATTTTCATGAGTTTGATCTACTTCAAGCTGTGCTGCATAATTTTGGGAAACATTCTGAGTAATGTGATTGCAGTGATAAAACTTTTGTTAGCACTGATGAGCTCATTGAATACTTAGGTGTCTTTGCATTTTCTGTTGCAGGTAGACGGTTCAATGCTCACAGAATCTGCCTACTTGCTTCTTCAGATGCATTCCGTGCAATGTTTGATGGTGGTTACCGGGTGAGTATCTATATATTGTGTTTGACCATACATTATTCCTTCCCCCCAAAAGAGAGCTGCATTATTGAACTTCCTTTGGTTTCACAAGTGACTTGATGTAAATCCGGATGATTCTGGTTTTTGTGCTCTTTAAGCTTTTAGTCTCTTTCTTAATGTGAATTTGAATGTAAATTTTGATGGATGTGTTGGTTAATACACAATTTAATGTATTCCGTTACATATGTATTACAGGAAAAGGACGCAAGGGACATTGAGATTCCAAATATTAGATGGGAGGTTTTCTACTTGATGATGAGGTTTAATGCACTGTAGTTTCCTTTTTGATAAAACTGTAATTGGTGAGCTTTTTTAGTTTACTGACTTTTCATTTTCTACAGATTCATATACACTGGATCTGTAGATGTTGCATTAGATATAGCACAAGATCTCCTCAGAGCTGCTGATCAGTATCTCTTGGAGGGACTTAAGCGACTTTGTGAGTATACTATTGCACAGGTGAGCTAGGGATGTTGGTTCACACACAGATACACCTATATATATATATGCGTTTTTGGAAGGTGAAGTGGCTGTTTTATGACTATTCAATATAAATCTCAGGATATATCATTGGAGAATGTATCAAGCATGTACGAACTTTCAGAAGCCTTCAATGCGATGTCATTGAGACACACATGCATCCTGTTTATCTTGGAGCAGTTTGATAAATTGAGTGCTAGGCCTGGGTATCTACTCCTTTCAACCTGTCTTTTTCCTGCTTTTCTTAAATCTTCCATTGGCAATTTCAAATAAACAAAAAACTATAGTGTTTGTTTCTTGTTTACTATTTAAATCATTGAGAAAAAGTTTGAATAATTTCGGGAACTTTTCCAAGTTTTATGGGAGGTAATCATATAAAGAATAAGATCATTTAATGAACGCCTTTAGCGACGTGTGGGTTCTAAGACTGCTTTTCTTCCCACGTACTTGCACATGCACATAGTCCTAGCTACATTATTGCTTGTGACGTTAGCTTGCTCACCGGACATTAGTTTAGATCTTAAATGTCAAATTATATTCCTTGAATATATGTAGGAAGTGGTGAAGCATGCTGATAGATATTGGAACTTTTTGAATTGGTTATGCTTTCTGTTTTGAAACGGAGATCCAATTGAATATATAGGTTTGAGATACATTTCATCCCTTAAAAAGAGAAAAGAGAGAAAAAATTATGTTGCGAAAAAAGATGGGAGAACAATTGGGAGATGGGAAAGAAATAAACACCCATGATGAAAGTTATGGCTAAAGCTTTGTTATAACCCTCATTAGTTTAAAACTTAACAGTAAGAGGGTTTGTTTGTTTTAGTATAAATCAAAAAAGAGAGACCGATTAAAAATTCAATAAAGCTGTTTTTATAAATAGTGACAAATTCCCAATATTGTTAAGAATTCTAGCATATGTAGTATCACAGAAGCTAGGATCCTCAACTTTTAGCTGGCAAGCCGTAGATATTTTGAACTTTTCGATTGCATTCCATGTATAGAATGATTGCATAGGGTGTGTTTGACAAACGTTTTTGATGGCATTGGTTTTACACTGTAACAAAAATTGATTGATGTGAAAAAAAAAAAAAAAGTAAGAATGTTTTTTTTAAAAAAAAATAAAAAAGTAAGAATATTTGGTATGAAAAAATGAAAAAATTTTGTTTAGTAGTGGTTTTTTTATTTGAACAGTAATAAAAAAGTGATTGATGTGACGTAAAAAGGAAGAAAATGTTAGAAAAATAAATAAGTGGGGTTGCCTTTGCCTTGCCAAAACCCTTCATCAAACGGACCTAGAATTTATATTCATCGTCAGCTAAAGCTCTAGACTCAAATTTATTTGGCATCTGCTTAAATTGTCCTTAATGCTGGAATTTGCAGGCACTCTCATCTGATTCAGCGTATAATACCAGAGATTCGTAATTACTTTGCTAAAGCTCTTACTAAGCATAACCTACATGACTTGCGGCTGTAGATTGCTGCCCTTCTATTCTTGATCTCTAACCAAATACGATGTACAGAAATGGTAGTTCTTGTTGACGAGCCAGTCGAAGGTTCTAATTTGTTGATTGTAGTGAGGTTCCTAAACTTTCTGAGGCCAGAGTCCTGTTGCTTGTGAATACGCTGTAAGTTTCTTGTGTGACAATATTACCTTCACGAATATTACTATTTTTATGCACTATGATAGTTATATGACTTAATGTGTTGTCTCAAGTGTAGGGAATTTGGCATCTTTGTGCAATAATAGTAGGCTGCTTAAGTTCACTTTGAAGGCTACCTTTATAGTATTGCCATTGATTTCTTCTGTAAAGATTGAGAGAAATTGTTCGGAGAGAATTATCAATTAAAGCCCCAGCGACGGAGTCTATTAGGTTCCTCAATGCTTGGGATATGATGTATTACGTTAAACATTATGCTTATTCTCCTGAAAGACATTTTTTCTCTGACTCCATTTTTTTTTTATTGAGAACCAACAAATTAAGAATGTTAAGAGCAGACTAATCCTGCGTCCCAAAGGCACTAGAATCCTTGAAATTGGAGAGCAGTTTTGGGTTTTTATTTTGGAAATAGATTTCTGAGTTTGCATATTGAACTTAGTAACGGGAAATACTGCACTTATTCAGTTAACTAGGTTGAAGTGATAGTGTCTATTAAATCTTTTGAATTCTTCTTTTAACAAGTGCTTTTTTAATGGCTAATGAACACTACCACATTAGTTCTAGTTCATGGGATGATGGGATACGAGTAAAATAATTGTGAATTTTTTATGTTAATAAAATTAAGTTCTGCATTTAAGAGGGGATTTTGGTTCCATGGACTCGTGGAGTGATCTAACTTACCAAGTTAGAAGGTGCATAATAGAGGTTTTTTATTATTTTTTTGCACCTAATTTTTTATATAAGCTATATATATGTATGATGTTTTGTCATTTATCTTAACCATGTGGCATTATGTACGTAGTTAGATTTGTAAAATATAATCTTAATCATAAAATGACTTATTTTCATTTAACTTCAAATAGAGTGGATCTTATTTACATTCAAAGTAAATGAGTTTCATTTGCTTATATCCAAGAATCAATAAATGGGTTTCTTATGGTCGTCTTGGTAAGTAGAATGTTTTTCACATTGTTGACCACTGTTCGAATTCCTTGGCCCTAGTGAGGAACAGTTTAAATGTTCCCCTACAATGAGCTAATTGTAAATCAGGTCTACCACATACTGATTTTGCATTTTTTGTTTCAAGGTTTATAACCAAAATGATAAAAGGTAAGAATGAAATCCTATAATCATTGTCAAGTTAATTGCATGAATACGAAAAATCAAAATAAGATCCTCCTAACAATACGACTCTTGAGTCAATTTCATTGATTTTGAACAATTTTTTTTGTTAAACCATTCTTTCTTCTTACTTCTATTTTCAAAACAATAATTTTTACAAGCAACTCAATACACAAAACACTAAAGAAACTACTTTCATTTTTATATCACATTAAAAACAAAAAGTTAAAGAAATTGGCTATACCTAGCTCTCTCACGACCTCCAACCACCATACTCCACTACCTACTTCCAATGATATGAACCAAATAGTCCACAGCAAGAAAAATGATAAATGGCTATTTGAAGAGATCCTTAACCTATAATATATGAAAAATGTTAGGCTTATAAACACATTTTACAGAAAAAAAAAATATTTACAAACTGATTTGGCACAATATGATTAGATATGAGATAAATTCAAATTTTGAGAAACTCAATCGTGTTATACCACATCAGTTTGTAAATTTTTTTTTGTAAAATGTTTTTGTAACATTCCTCATAATATATTGGTAAAGGATAATAATATTAATGATGATTTTATTCTAGCACCAACTTTCTTGATTTTCCTTTCTGTTTTCTCCCTATGTAAGAATAGCCGGCTTTAGGTTGAATAGATAAATTTTTTCTACTCTCTCAATTTTAATTCTCTTTTGATTTTTCGTTTTGGCCATTTATAAAATAAAAAAGTGAAAGAAATATTTTTATAATTTTTTACTAAATATATTCGATTTTTTGTTTGGGACAAATTTTTAGGTACTAAAAATATTTTTTTAAATTTTAACACAATTCTAAATAGACTCTTAGTAGTGCTCATCTCTACCTACTTCGATGAATTTCCTTTGTGTAAAAAGGAAATATTGAGCGGTAGCCATGCACTAAACCTATAAATCTTACACTCATCCTAGAAAAATTAGGGAGATGGACTGTGCATGAACAACATATTAGTTTGTTGAGGATATAAATGATAGGTGAACCCACTCATACACCATACTACTTTGAATATAATTGTGCAATTGATTAAACAACATCAACCCACCCCATGACAAGTATCTAAAGGCCATATATAGTAGCCTCTCAAGTTAAAAAGGAACACTCTCTTCAAAGAAAGATGAGGCTCAAATACTCTCACCATTGGTTATTTTGTCAAACAATGTATATATTAACTTTAACATCTAAATGTTTTTTGTCCCCCTGACAATTGATTAATTTTTAGTGACTATTTTTCCTATTTTGGAAGTGCTCATCACCCACCTGTCCGGCCGTCCAAAAAAAATTTCATCATCACAACTATACCCTTATTTGGCTGGATATTTTATTTATAGTTGAACTTTTATATTTTTCTTGTCCATTCTGAACCCTTCTTTTTTCACCTAAAATTAAAATCCCATGCTACCTTAAAAAGGCGATATTTTTTTAGAAGCAAATTAGGAAAATGTTACATGGGATCAAAATAAAATAAAATAAAAAGGAGTTGACTCCTAAATAATAAACCCAAAACAAAACAAAAAATACAATTAAAAAAAAAATCCAAATATTTAAAAATTGGTAAAAAATAACCTAGTCCTCTCTAAAAAGACCGCATTACTAGAGCAACGTGAAGGGACACGGGAATTCTGTTGGTCAAAAGTGTCTCAAACTTGTTTTCGATCAATCGAAGACTTTTAGAGTTGACAACTTGACCAACTTCCACCGTCCGGAATCTCGGAGAATTATAAAATTCTAGTACAACAAACTTTCAAGGCCTTGTTTTTTTTCTCTAAAAGGCATCAACTTTCACGTACGGATGCTAAATCTTAAGGAGAATTGGGATATAGGCAGAGAAAGGTAGCTAAGGCTAGAAAATGCCCGCCAGGCGCCAGGCTTTGCACCCCCAGCTATTATATATTGTATAACTGCAAACCTTCACATTCCCCGTACTTCAACAGAAATAGAATCAACACCTCTCTCAAATGGGTTCCATTCCGAAGGAGCTAGACACAGAGCTTCTCCCTTTCGTCCGTATCTACAAGGACGGCTCGGTTGAGCGACTCATCGGCACTCCTTATGTGCCCCCATCGGCTCAAGACCCACTAACCGGAGTCTCATCCAAGGACATCACCATTTCACACAACCCCTCCATCTCCGCTCGTCTCTACCTCCCTAAACTCGACCAAACGGCTCAAAAGCTCCCCATCTTGGTCTACTACCACGGTGGAGGCTTCTGCATAGAATCCGCCTTCTCCTCCGACCACCAGCAGTTCCTCAACAGTCTGGTCGCCCAAGCTCAAGTTGTTGCTGTCTCGGTGGAGTACAGGCTAGCCCCCGAGCACCGCCTCCCCGTCGCCTTCGAAGACAGCTGGGCTGCCCTCCAATGGGTCGCTTCAGCTTCCGCTTCCAACTCTACTGACGACAACAATGATGTCAATGAAGAGCCGTGGCTGGTTAATCACGGCGACTTTAAACGAGTTTTTATTGGCGGTGACAGTGCAGGAGCCACCATCGCTCACAACACTGTCATGCGAGCCGGCGCGGAGAGCTTGCGTGGAGGTGTTAAGATTTTAGGAGCTTTTCTTACCCACCCTTACTTCTGGGGGTCGGAGCCGGTAGGGTCGGAGCCTAGTGAAGGACATGACAAAGCTTTGCCGCAGGTTGTCTGGAACTTTACTTACGAAGCGGCGCCTGGCGGTATTGATAATCCGATGATCAATCCGACCGGCCCGGGAGCGCCCAGCTTGGCTGGACTTGGGTGTTCACGGCTGCTGGTGGCGGTGGCCGAGAAGGATGAGCTGAGGGATAGAGGTGTTGTTTACTATGATGAAATCAAGAAAAGCAAGTGGGAAGGAGAAGCTGAATTTGTTCAAGTGGACGGGGAAGATCACGCTTTCCATGTCCTGCTATTTGGGAGTGAGAATTCTAAGAATTTGATCAAACGTTTGGCTTCCTTCTTGAAGTAATTGCTATTTTTTTTGGGGGGGAGTTAATTAACTGTGTACTTTTATTTTCTTGTTCATGCCTAGTTTGATTTATCAATATGTGGTTTAAAAGATTACTTATCCATTTGAAGTTATATATATCCTTTAATAATTTTCTTGTCCCAAATTGTCAAAATCTAACTAAAGTTGTGGTTGAAAAATTGGGGGTGTCAACCCGGGTTCTCGATTATTGGCCAAAACTAGGAATTAGAACTAGGGTTAATAAAAAAATCGGAACCGGTTACCCAGTTATACAATAACCGGCCGGTTCCGGTTAGTAACCGGTTATTCAAACCAGGTAACCGGTTTCTTTAAAAAAAAAAAAAAAAGGCTTATTTTAGGTATTGTGCATAATTTTAGGGCTTATTTGAGGTTGAGTCTAATTTTTGTGCTTAATTTAATAATTTTTTGCCTATTTTTTAAAAACGCAATTAGCATTTTTGTCCCAATAAGGTGGGATTTGTTGTGATTGTTCGAAGAAAAAAAAAAACCTAAAAGGATCCTTAAAAAATCACTATTTTTGACTTTTTAGGCCTAAAAAAAATAAAAATCCAATGTTTAAAAATGTCCTAAAACTTCATTGTTTAAAAATGCCCTTAAAATCCAATGTTTACAAATGTCATAAAAATTTCAATGTTTAAAAATGCCTTAAAAATTAAAATAAAAAATAAAAAAAATATATTATTTTATATATATACCTGGTTATCCGGTTATAATCGGGTGCCAAAAACTTAAACTAGAACCGATTTTCTAGTTACCCGTTGGTACCTGGTTTCCCAATTGGTACCCAATTTTTTTTTTTTTTTGACACCCCTACTATTGATTGAAAAGTCCACTCAGCTTTGCTGAAAGACTAGAAATGCTTTCTCCTTCCAATGAATGTGTTTCCTATGCCAAGAGCCACTATCATTTTCCAAGGGATTGTATATTGGTTATCACTTTTTAGGTATTCCTACTTGCATTCACATTAGTATAAATGATTATTAACCGCATTTGCATGGTTATTGTAGTTATTGAATGCAGTTATTATTTGCTATCTGCATATTATGAAATGGAATTTGGCTTCTATGCGGTAGTGAAAACTACCGCATAGATGCTGTAGTTCAAAACGGTACAGTTTTGAACTACAACAGTTTTGGATAGCGCGCCTGCAATAAAAACAGTACTACAACATTAATTAAAAATTGAGCTCTTTTCCACGCCGGGAATCACGCCATTACAGTGCAAACGGTAATGTCTTGTGTTATTTTTTTTCGTCCAAAGGCTCTAAAACTGCTCCCAGGTCTTGTGTTTTTTGTTTTTTTAATATGCATATTCAAGGTGAATACAAGCAAAAGAATGGCATCGAGTTTACATTGCTCATACTCTCTATTTCCAGCTACCCAGCAAAATTACGATGATTTTACGTTTGATGTCATTACAACTGTTTCTCTACAACAAAAATTATGATGATTTTATGTTTAGAGTTAAGTGTGTATAGTTTGTGCCATAAAAAACATTGATAAAATGCAATTGCATTTTTTTCTGTTAAAGTCAAAAACAGAGAGCAAAGTTTTATTGAGGCAAGTAGTAGTTGCCTCCTAGAGATCGAGTGAAAATAACAGAGCAAAGTTCCAGAGGAAGAAACCTGCAAAAAAAAAACAAAAAAAAAAAGGCCGACTCTGAAAATTCCTAAAAAAAACTAACAGAGACCAAAGTGGCAAAGTTCCAGTGAAAATATCAAACTTTTTGCACACATAAGAGGATTCTAAAAGTTCTTAAAAAAAATTAAAAAATGAAAAAAGAAGGAGGATTCTAAAACATGGTTTGCCTCTTGTGAGGACTACTGGTAAGCTTAAACATGGTTTTCCGTTTGTAACGGCGTGATTCCAAGCGTGCAGAAGAGCTCCAGGCGTGCAAAAGAGTTATTAATGCTGTAGTGCCGTTTTTATTGCAGGCGCAGTACCCAAAACTGTTGCAGTTCAAAACTGTACCGTTTTGAACTACAGCATCTATGCGGTAGTTTTCACTACCGCATAAAAGCCAAATCCTATGAAATGTGGCATTTTGTTTATATTTTAGTCTTTTGAACCTTCTTTGAGTCTCTATTAGGACATATTTTAAGTGATTTTAAAAATAGTTTTGGCATGGTTTTAATGTTTTGAATTAATTTGTTTTAGTTTTTTTAAGTCTTAATGTTATGGCATGGGTATGGGTGTGAGTATG
This sequence comes from Corylus avellana, assembly GCF_901000735.1. Lineage (NCBI taxonomy): Eukaryota > Viridiplantae > Streptophyta > Magnoliopsida > Fagales > Betulaceae > Corylus > Corylus avellana. The sequence continues at coordinate 10,237,125 of NC_081541.1, forward strand.
TGAGATACGAGATGAGAGAAAATAAAAACCTAAACATAGTTCTATACCTAATCCAAAACCTTGTCTTTTGATATTAAACACCAAAACAAAGTCATGTTGGTGATTTATTAATGTAAATGTGTGGTGATATGATTATTAACCGCTTTCGCATACAATAAAATCGTTATCCGCATCCGCATATACGAACAATGGATAGCGAATAATTGCGATTAATATCCGCTCGCATGGTTGAAATTGAAACAGTTAAAATGCATTTCATTAGGTTTAGTCATGTCAAAGAAAAATGCTTTCCCGTTATGACAGAGAAATGTTGGTTTTTATTTTGTTCCTATCATTTAATTTATAGGAATATGACTTATGTGAGTTCCACTTTAATAATAATTAAAAAAAAAAAAAAAAAGACTAATAATTCGTGGGAGGATGATACCACATCTCATTTATACTTTAATAATGACTTCTATAAAGGTTTGGCACAACCCAAGCCTTTTGCACCCTCCAATGAGAACATAACAAGTCAGGTTGGACAAAAACAATAAAATGTTAACAAAACACCGTATCACACCAAATCTAACCGGCATCGACTAAAAGATCTCTTCATTTACCTTTTATTCTCTCACCTCTCTTCAGACAATTTCATAGAGAAACCACCTGCCACCTGAGAAAAATCCATCTCCCATGCCAGACCCACCGCTATTATGGGATAGTTTCCAAAATTCACATGATCTTTGGACCATTTGTTTCCTTATTATTACGAGAAATAGTACTAAGCATTCTCAAATATCCATTTTTTTCAGTATTCTTTTTGTTTGTTTGTTTGTTTGTTTTTTTTTTTTTTTAATTTTTAAAAAATGGATGTAAATGTGCAACGTAACAGAGAATGCTAAAAAAAAAAGGATATTTGAAAATAGTGAGTATCATTTCTCTTATTATTATTATTTATTTACTATGTTGGTCCAATTAGAACTTTAGAAGCATCCACCTCACCTTTTAGAAACCTCTTCAAGGCTCTAGAGCACTCTATAGCCTAATGGACCTTACTTGGGCTCATTGGCCTACACATTAATCGTTTGGCCCCTATAAGTCCAATCTCTTGAAACCTTATATTGTTGGGCCAAATTTTATATTTCCAAATCATTCTAGCTCCAAATTTTGCCCTCCAAATCAATTGGACTGTAAATTTAACCGTAAGGCCCCATTTCAATTCCTCTGGCCCAAAATTAATTCCAAAAAGGTATTTTCTAGAGAGTGCATCTTCGTGTGGATAACCCACGGAATGAATGACAACTCAACATGTAGCAAAATAGAAAATAAGTATGCCTACATCTGATTATATTTTCATCAATTCATCATAAATCAAAACCAACAAAGAACAATCCTTCACGCCTAACCCAGTTCACCGTCCTTCACGCCCACGCCCAACAGCCACCACGCCCAGCCCGCCCAACCCGCCCAGCAATCAGCACCACGCCCAATCAACCGATAAGCTCCCGGCGGACAGAGAGGGAGAGAGATCCGGCGGTCTTCTAGGGTGGCGCGTGGCCACCTCCGGCCAAATTTGGATGGCATCATCTAGGGTGGACCGCGTGGACACCCCAGGCCATTGGGTGGCCGGCAATGCTATGGCTGTTTTGGAGATCCACGATGCCGTGGGTCTAGAGGTTCAGCAGTGCTGCAGCCGTTTGGAGATTAGCAATGCCGCTGGTTTGGAGGTTCGGTGATGCAGCGGGTCGACGATCGGCGATGTAGCGTGGCTGGGGCTTCGGTTGTCTAGGGATTGGTGGCTTTGCGGGCGTGGAGATTGGCAGCGTTGCAGTCCGGTTTGGAGGTTTCATAAGGTGGCTTGGGTCCTTGGCAGTGGTGGATTTTTTCTACTCTCTCTCAATTTTAATTCTCTTTTGATTTTCTGTTTTGGTCGTTTATAAAAAAAAAAAAAGTCAAAAAAAATTTCATCGTCACAACTATACCCTTATTTGGCTGAATATTTTATTTATAGTTGAACTTTTTTATTTTTCTTGTCCATTCTGAACCCTTCTTTTTTCACCTAAAATTAAAATCCCATGCTAACTTAAAAAGGCGATATTTTTTTAGAAGCAAATTAGAAAAATGTTACATGGGATCAAAATAAAATAAAATAAAAAGGAGTTGACTCCTACATTATAAACCCAAAACAAAACAAAAAATACAATTAAAAAAAAAATCCAAATATTTAAAAATGGGTAAAAAATAACCTAATCCTCTCTAAAAAGACCGCATTAGTAGAGCAACGTGAGGGACACGGGAATTCTGTTGGTCAAAAGTGTCTCAAACTTGTTTTCAATCGAAGACTTTTAGAGTTGACCAACTTTCACCGCCCGGAATCTCGGAGAATTATTAAATTCTAGTACAACAAACTTTCAAGGCCTTATCCTTTTTGTTTTTTTTTTTTTGTTTTTCTCTAAAAGGCATCTACTTTCACGTACGGATGCTAAATCTCAAGGAGAATTGGGATATAGGCAGAAAGGTAGCTAAGGCTAGAAAATGCCCGCCAGGCGCCAGGCTTTGCACAATTGCACCCCCAGCTATTATATAGTATAGCTGCATACCTTTACATTCCCCGTATTTCAACAGAAATAGAATCAACACCTCTCTCACATGGATTCCATTCCGAAGGAGCTAGACACAGAGCTTCTCCCTTTCGTCCGTATCTACAAGGACGGCTCGGTTGAGCGGCTCAAAGGCTCTCCTTATGTGCCCCCATCGGCTCAAGACCCAGAAACCGGAGTCTCATCCAAGGACATCACCATTTCACTCAACCCCTCCATCTCCGCTCGACTCTACCTCCCTAAACTCGACCAAACGGCCCAAGCCCAACACCAAAAGCTCCCCATCTTGGTCTACTACCACGGCGGAGGCTTCTGCATAGAATCCGCCTTCTCCTCCGACCACCAGCGGTTCCTCAACAGTCTGGTCGCCCAAGCTCAAGTTGTCGCTGTCTCGGTGGAGTACAGGCTAGCCCCCGAGCACCGCCTCCCCGTCGCCTTCGAAGACAGCTGGGCTGCCCTCCAATGGGTCGCTTCTGCTTCCGCTTCCGCTTCCGCTCCCATCAATGAAGAGCCGTGGCTGGTTAATCACGGCGACTTTAAACGAGTTTTTATTGGCGGTGACAGTGCAGGAGCCACCATCGCTCACAACACTGTCATGCGAGCCGGCGCGGAGAGCTTGCGTGGAGGTGTTAAGATTTTAGGAGCTTTTCTTACCCACCCTTACTTCTGGGGGTCGGAGCCGGTAGGGTCCGAGCCTAGTGAAGGACATGACAAAGCTTTGCCGCAGGTTGTCTGGAACTTCACTTACGAAGCGGCGCCTGGCGGTATTGATAATCCGATGATCAATCCGACCGGCCCGGGAGCGCCCAGCTTGGCTGGACTTGGGTGTTCCCGGCTGCTGGTGGTGGTGGCCGAGAAGGATGAGCTGAGGGATAGAGGTGTTGTTTACTATGATGAAGTCAAGAAAAGCAAGTGGGAAGGAGAAGCTGAATTTGTTCAAGTGGACGGGGAGGTTCACGCTTTCCATGTCCTGCTGTTTGGGAGTGAGAATTCCAAGAATTTGATCAAACGTTTGGCTTCCTTCTTGAAGTAATTACCTTTTTTTTGGGAGTTAATTAATTGTGTACTTTTATTTTCTTGTTCATGCCTGAGTTTGATTTATCAATGTGTGGTTTAAAAGATTACTTATCTATTTGAAGTTATAAATATATATCCTTTAATAATTGTCTTAGCCCATATTGTCAAAATCTAACTAAAGTTGTGGTTGGGAAACCATATCATTATTGATTGAAAAGTCTGCTCAGCTTTGAGAGTGCTTGAAAGACTAGAAGTGCTTTCTCCTTCCAATGAATGTGTTTCCTATGCTAAGAGCCACTATCATTTTCCTAGGGATGGTCATTTGGGTAGTCATTGTAATTATTATTAGTTATCTGTATATTAAGTAATGTGGCCTTTTGGGTATATTTTAGTCTTTTGAGTCTCTATTAGAACATATTTTAAGCGATTTTAAAAATAGTTTTGACATGTTTTTAATGTTTTGAATTTGTTTTAATTTTTGTTTAAAACCTTATTATTACGGCATAGGTGTGAGTATGTAGATATGAGATGGGAGAAAATAAAAACCTAAACATAGCTCTATACTAGATCCAAAACGATGTCTTTTGATATTAAACACCAAAACGACATCATTTTGGTGAATTTATTAATGCGAATGTGTGGTGATGTGATTATTAACTGCTTCTGCATATAATAAAATCACTGTCAGTATCCGCATATGCGGATAGTAGTTTTTGCTAATTGTGTCCGCATATACGAACAATAGATAGTGAATAATTGTGATTAATATCCGCTCGCATTGGAACAGTTAAAATGCATTTCATTAAGTTTATTCATGTCAAATAAATAATGCTTTACCATAATAAACCGAGAAATGTTTTTTTTTTTTTTTTTCTATCATTTAATTTATAGGAATAGGACTTATGTGAGTTTCACATATGTAATAATAATATATTTTTTTTTCCAGGGAAAAAAAAAAAGAAAAAGACCAGTGATATGTGGCACAACCCAAGCCTTTTTGTCCTCCAATGAGAACTTAACAAGTCAGGTTGGACACAAGAAAATCAAATGTTACGAAGACACCGTATCACACCAAATCTAACAGAGATAGACTAAAAAATCTCTTCATTTACCTTTTATTCTCTCACCTCTCTTCTGACAAGTTAATATAGAAACCAACCTCCAGCTGAGAAAAATCCATCGCCCATGCCTGACCCACCGCCATAGTGGGACTGTGTATTTATAGGCATTTATAGTCCATAGTTTCCAAAATTCACATGATCTTTGGACCATTTGTTTCCGTATTATTACGAGAAATAGTACTAAGCATTCTCAAATATCCATTTTCATTATTCTTTTTGTTCTTTTGTTTTAAGGTTATTATTATTTATTTGCTATGTTGGTCCAATTAGAAGCATCCACCTCACCTTTTAGAAACCTGGCCTCTTCTAGAGCACTAGCCTAATGGGTCCTTACTTGGGCTCATTGGCCTACACATTAATCATTAGGCCCCTTTAAGTCCAATCTCTTGAAACCTTATATTGTTGGGCCAAATTTGATATTTCCAAATCATTCTAACTCCAAATTTAGCCTTCCAAATTTGATATTTCCCATTTCAATTCCTCTGGCCCAAAATTAATCCCAAAAAGGTATTTCTAGATCATTATAAATTCCTCTTAAAACTCTACCTTTCCAAAACTACTAGAATGCCCTTATCCATATCAATATTATACTTATATATTCCCAAAAGGTGTCTTTCTTTTTTTTTTTAATTGTTTAATTCTTCCCATTTCAGGTTTCTCCCACCATCACACGTCCCTTTAATTTCCTCATCACCAAAAGCACACGGTCCTATCATCTATCGCCTAATATTCCTCTCCTTTTATTCCAAAATATTAGGCTTTCTTTGGCAGTCTTTTTTTCCCTTTGTTATTGTTCACATTTGTTTTATAAAAAAAAAAATCAAACATCAAAATATTTTACTTTTTATATTACATCATTCACTTTTTATTATTATTCAAATAAAAAAATTACTACAAAACAAAACTTTTTCACTTTTCCATACAAAAAATTCTTACTTTTTTTTTTTTTTTCACATCAATTTACATCAACTATGGTATCTAAGAAAAATACTTTGCCAAACAAAGCCTTAATTTTACAAGGATTTTGGTAGCTAGTTGAATTTTCCATTGATTCGTTCAAGTGGTCAAGAGTCTTGTGCATAACGTGCATAGCTAATGTTTGCTAATTCGAATTTCTATATTCTATCTGCTGATGGGTAGTTGGGCTCAACGGTGATCCAAGGGGTGGAGTAGGTGCATGTACTTGCGAAACAAGATCACCTAATCTTTGTTGTAAATTCCTTTAAATTTTGTATGAAAAATATAGAAATAATTAAGACTGGTGGGTAGGAAAGGAAATGCCAGCCAGAATAATAAGAAAAGGACGTACATGATCATCAAGCTCAACAAGCAACCCATTTCTTAATTTCCCCTCTCCCAATTAAACATGGCCTCCATTGACAAGAAGGTGACTGCTGAGTTTCTCCCATTCTTCCGGGTCTACAATGACGGTTCCGTTGAGCGGCTACTGGGCTCCCCAACTGTCCCTCCCACGCCTGAAGACCCTCAAACAGGAGTCTCATCAAAAGACATCACCATTTCCCAAAAACCCGCCATCTCCGCCAGGCTTTACATCCCAAAACTTACCCAACCCAACGAAAAATTTCCCATCTTGGTCTACTTCCACGGCGGAGCCTTTTGTGTCGAATCCGCCTTCTCCTCCGACCACCAGCGGTACCTCAACAGCTTGGTCTCTCAAGCTCAAGTCCTCGCCGTATCAGTGGAGTACAGGCTGGCTCCCGAGCACTCTCTCCCTAATGCTTACGAAGACAGCTGGGCTGCCTTCCAGTGGGTGGCAGCGCACTCGATTTACAATGGCGGGGTCGGTGAAGACGCTAAAGAGAAATGGCTGTCAGATCACGGTGACTTTAAACGAGTTTTTACTGGCGGTGACAGCGCAGGCGCCAACATTGCGCATAATATAACCATGCGAGCCGGGGCTGAGAAGGTGAATAAGATTGGAGGCATCAATATTTTAGGAGCTTTTCTTACCCACCCTTTATTCTTTGGTTCAAAGCCAATCGGATCGGAGTCGTGTGAAGGACATGAGAAGTCATTGGCGTGTTCGCTTTGGGACTATATGTATCCCGGAGCACCCGGCGGCGCCGATAATCCGCTGATGAATCCGGTGGGTCCGGGAGCGGCGAGCTTGGCCGGACTTGGGTGTTCTCGGTTGCTCGTGACGGTGGCTGAAAAGGATGGGCTCAGGGATCGGGGTGTTTTTTACTATAATGCGGTGAAAGAAAGTGGGTGGGGAGGAGAAATGGAATTGATTGAAGTGGAGGGAGAGGATCACGCCTTTCAGATTATCCATTTTGGAACTGAAAATGCTAAGAATTTGATCAAAAGGTTGGCTTCTTTTCTCCTCAGTATTATATATATATATATATATATATATATATATATATATATATATATGCATGGCTGCAGCCTGCAATATATTCTCTTTTTTATTTTCTGGCTCTGGTTTTACGACTGCTTGGAAATTCATGCTTTGTGATGCTTGAAAGGCATGCATTATATTTAGGGGTGCCTTGTTTGCACGCAACTTTGTGTCAAAGAGGGACTATAGAGGGAAGATTATTGAGTTTTTTCAAATGTGACGTGATTTTAAAATTATCATCGAATTGAAATGATTATTATTATATTTTAATTTATTGATGATTTTAAAAGTAACGTCATATTTGGGATGATACAAAAAGAACTATATATAGTCTTCATTCTATTATTACTCGCATGTTAAGTTGTTTTATGTATGTGTTCTTGTGTGAAGGAGCGATGTTTGGGACTCCTGTAATAATAAGAATGAATATTAATGTTTTGTTCGATTGTTTCAATTTTATAATGCTATTTGATTGAGATCAAGAAGGATATCTGTATCTGAAAAGGAAAATGTTTGAGTACTTTTTGCTATAATTTTTTTATAAACTCACGTAACAGTTTACACATAATATGAGAATAGAATCTTCTTTATTTTTTTTATTTTATTTTTTTTGCAAAGGTAAAGGTTTCGAAAATTTGAATTTACCAAAAGCGCCCTAGCCGTTGGGCACCCCCAAAAAATAAAAGGGAACCTACCCCACGCACCCACTAAACTACATTACAAAAAACAACACATTTTTAACCCTAAATTAATTGAATCCCCATAAAGTAGCAGCTTAATACAACAAATATCTTTGCCATGCTACAATATTTTATTGAGCCTCCTGCCGTCGACACCGACTTCTCCAACTTTTTCCCTTCCAGAGGGTACGTGCAAGCCTCGTAACTGGGATCAGTGGTGGTGAGGACTCCGGTGTGAGTGAAATCACAGTCATAGTCGTGGCGACCAACGGTCTGATAGTAAGCGTTCATAGAATCTTCTTTATTTCAAATGAAATGAATAATTTTCATTTATTAAAGAACCTTATAATATGAGTTTAAAAAATTAATTAACAAAGTTTAATTATTTAGTAACTTCATCAAAGTTTACATGTTTGCCTTATGAGATGCTGTGTTAATGTGTTATAAAAAATGATAGTAACCTAAAGCTACTCATATAAAAAACGGCTTGTGGTAATTAGGTTATTTATTTTTGGGTTCTGATTTGTGATAAGAGCATTCTCATTCAACTTTTTAAATTTCTTCCTTATTTTAGATTAAAAAAAAAAAATCATTTTTCCAATTTTTGCTACCAATATTTTCGAGGCACATACATTCGATTCCTCAAACTAGTAATTCACTTTCACTATTCTATTTAAATATTATTTTTAAAGATTTATTTATTTTTGTGAGGAGAGAGAATGTCAAACAATTAAGGAGAAATAATTGCGAAGAAAGAGAATATCAAACTTTTAATATATATATATATATATATATATTATGATTTGAGGAGTGAATAGTGATCATGGTTCATGCTTCCCAAATCTTCCCCCAAAATAAGGAACCCGTTAGATAGTAAAAAGTGAATTTGTGGGGAAACTTCACTTAAACTCCTTAAACTTTCATCATTTTTATATATAATTACCCATAAAGTTAAAAAAATTCTCAATTTAGTGTATTGGACTTCTAATTTATTGTAATGTCACTTATTCGTTAAGTTTTTTCATTAAATCCTAATGGAGGGGGTGTCAAAATTACCAAAAGAAAAAATGAAAGAAGAAAATTTTCAAATCAAGAGTTGGTCATGATTTAAGAGAATTTGTAAAAATATCAATACCTAAATCTTTGCAACTTTTTTTTTAAAAAAATTATATTAAAAAATAAGGGTATTTTGAAAATTTTCTCATGATTTAACGGAAAAATCCAATTGATGAGCGACATTACAAAAAAAATAAAAGTTTGATACACTAAATTAAGAATTTTTAGACTTTAGAGAGGTAATTATAAAAATAATAAAAGTTCACAAGAATTAAGGCTCCGTTTACTTCGACGTAAAATGGTTTTCTTCATAAAATATTTTCAGGAAAGCTATTTTCCTTGAAAATATTTTTCGTCGAAAACATTTTACGGCATTTACCTTGTACACAGAAAATAATATTTTTTTTAATATATATTTTTTCCAATAAGGTCCCCGTTGGGACCTGCACCGGACTTGTTCGAAACTCCGCAGGAACCTGCCTGGGACTTGACCGGGACTTACCCGGGACCCGCCCGAGACTTGCCCAGGACCTGCCCGGGACCTAATCGGAACCCGTTCGAGACTTGCCCGGGACCTGCCCTGGACCTGACCAGGACCTGCCTGGGACCTGACCAGGACTCGCCTAGGACCTGCCCGAGACCTGACCGGGACCTGCCCGAGACCTGACCGGGACCCGTCTGGGACCTGCCCGGGACTTGATCGGGACCCGCTTGGGACCTGCTCGGAACCCCAGTGGGACCTGCCTGGGACCCCGGCGGGACTTGCCCGGGACCCACCCGGGATTTGACTGAGACTTGATCGGGACCTGCTCGGGACCCTCCTGGGACCCAGTGAGGTCCCGGGCAGGTACCGGTCAAGTTCCGAGAGGGTCCCGGTCAGGTCTCGGTCAAGTCCTGGGCGGGTCCCGGGCAGGTCCAGGGCGGGTCCCAGTCAAGTTCCGGGCGGGTCCCAGTTAGGTCCCGGGCAAGTCCCGAGCAAGTCCCGGGCAAGTCCAGGGCGGGTCCCAGTCAAGTTCCAAGTGGGTCCCGATTAGGTCCCGGGCAAGTCCCGAGCAAGTCCCGGGCAGGTCCTGGGCGGGTCTCGGTCAAGTCCCGGCGAGGTTCTGGGTGGGTCTTGGCAAGGTCCATCGATTTAAGAATGAGATGCTTATAGTCGGAAAATGATTTACGGTTTTCAAAATCGTAAACCATTTTCCCAAAATTAAAGAAGAATTTTCGGTCAAAAGGAAAATATTTTCCGTTGACCACTATTTTACGTCGAAGTAAACACCGTAAAATACAGAAATCATTTTAAGTAAACGGAGCCTAAGTGAAATTTTTCCACCATTTAATTATTTCAACATTTTGGCTTCCTAAAGTAGGGATTTTCCTAAAAATAGAGTCTGATGAAAATATTCTAAGTTGGTCAACTATTGTTTTTTAAGTCAAGAAAAAAATTGGTAGGGACCATTCCAAATGGTAGGAGGCTAATTCTCTGTATCAGACGGTCAGACCATCGTGTTCTGAGTTGGGGCCGGTTTGTTCAATGATTGATTCTCCAAGTTTGTGGAGGACCAGCTATTATCCATTACATATAAAGAAAGAAAAGGCTCATCAACTACCTAACATTCTTGGAAACCTAAGATTGGTTGGCTTCCTTACTTTGTACTATGATTAGTTTGGAATTATAATCAGCCTACAATTTAAATAAAAACATTTAGTATACCATCGTTAAAATTTTGCTTTTTTAGAAAATAATATGTACTTAAGACTATGAAAACACTAAAAAAGCACTTAACATTCTCCTTATAACATTGAACAGTGAGTTGTTGGAAAATGATAAAATTGAAGATGAGGAAAAGAATTCAAATTTGAATAATACTTTTTTTTTAAGGAATATTATAATATTTATTGTCTCAAAAGATCCAACAAAAGATCACACAAGAAGGGTGGTAGGTTGTTCCCTTCGTACAATATCACCTATACTTGGCGGGGCATTCTCCAACCAAATAAACATAGTGACATAGGTGGTAGCCAATTTTGCAAGCATATGTGCCGCAGTATTAGTGTCTCTCATTACATGCCTGAATCTGGCGTTTTCCAATGAGACTTGAACAGTGAAATACAAAGAAAAACAAAATGAAAAGTTAAAAAGAGATTAGTTTACACTACAAAAATGGAGTGAAATTTTAACTGAGTTTTTGACGTGCGCATTTGACGTTTCTCAACAGTTAAAACGGGGGTGTCAAAAATTTCAGGTTTTTGACGTGTCTACAGTGCCACGTCAAAAACTTTTGACGTGCTGAAATTTTTTTTTTTACGTGGCACTGTCGCCACGTCAGAATTTTTTAACGTGGCTGATTTGCCACGTCAAAAATTTTGGCCATCTTTTTTTTTTCAATTAAAATAATATATATATATATATATATATATATATATTATAATTATTTTCACCCCAACCGTTTTTCTCCCTCTCTTCTTTTCTCCCCGCTCTCTCCCTCTCTTCTTTTCTTCATTTTCTCTTCTTTTCTCCATTTTCGTTACTTCCCCCCAGCTCTCTCCCTCTCTTCTTTTCTCCATTTTCTCACACTCTCTTCTTTCCTCCATTTTCGAAAACCAAAACCCAAAAAATCTTCAAAAAAATCAAAAAGCAAATAAAAAAATCAACCTGAACAATCAAAAATCCAAACGTGAAACTCAAAAAATCTTCAAAAACCCAAAAAAATCTTCTTATCTTCTATTCTTCTTCTTCTCTTATCTATTTTTTTTTTTTTTTTTGCAGATCTGCTTCTCTTCTCCTTTTCTATTTCTTCTTCTTCCTCTTCTTTTTCTCCTTTTTCTTCTTCCCTCTAGAGGGAGCTGGCAGGCTAGGGAGACTGAGAGAGGAGAGAAAGAGAGTTGAGTCTGAAAATGAAAGAAAAAGGACAAAAAAGATGAATATATAAAAGAATTATAAAGGGAAAAGAAGAGGGAAAGAAGATAGAGAAAAAGCTAAAAATTCCGCTCATTTTTTTTAGTGACGTGCCAACATTTAACACATCAGAAATTTCTGACGTGCTAATTTTAACACGTTAGAAATTTTTTTTTTTTCCTATATTACTGCATTGAGAATAAAAAAAATTTTGAGCAGAAATAATTTCTGACGTCTCCTTTGCTCACAAGGCGGCGTTACTTTTTTCAGTATCCTGTTTCCAATATCATCCAAGACATCACCTCCTTTTCTTGCAGAGATAGGCTTCCTCCCCTTTCTACCAGAGCTAGAAGGTTTTGATCTCACTTTACCATCTGCATGCACACCAACGCCATCACCACCAAATAAACATTTCAAATTAAAACTTCCAAGATAAAAAGTAATGGCAACATATGTTTCATGAATTCATGTCCATAAATCAAAAGTAGGGACCTTGTTTCTTCCCATCTAATTCTCCTGCATTGTCCCCAGACTCATAATTTGGATCCATTCTAGGATCAGTGGAACAGAAATAATTTCTGACGTGCTGGTTTTGGCATGTCAGAAATTTCTGTCGTGTCAAAACCAGCATGTCAGAAACTATGTAGATTTTTAATAATAATAATAATAATAATAATAATAATAATAATA
>NC_081541.1:10249687-10343309 GCF_901000735.1 Corylus avellana
TTCTCATTTTGAATGAAGTGTAAAATGTAAAGGAGAATAAAAATTCATTTTTCTTTGCTTTGTTTCAAGAATGGCAAGTGACTCCAATCAATTTTTAATTTTTAATTTTTAATTTTTTTTTTTTTTTTTGCCTTGTTTCAAGAATGAAACATTTATACCTAAAAAAAATAAAAAGAATGAAACATTCATCTTCTTAGCATTTAATCCAATATTGAAGAATGACTTCAGTATTGTTTGATTCGATCTCTTATTTAATGCTATCAATTTTTTTAAGCCTTGTTTCAAGAATGGAATGTTAGAGAATCAATTTTTAATGCTACTGATTTTTTCCCCATTTTGAACGTGTAAAGGAGATGAATGGGGTTTTTCCATCTTCTTATAGTATTTTAATACAATATTCAAGAATGACTCAAATATCTAATATTGTGTAATTCTCTTATTTAACGTGATCAATTGATTTAAAGCCTAGTTTAAAAGAATGAAAAGTTGAAACTTGGAGAACCAGTTTTTAATGCTACTGAATTGATTTAAGTTTTTAAGAGAATCAAATGATATTAATTCTTTCTCTAGTTACTTATTTATCATAATTAAGGGTCTTAAATAAAGAATATTAATTGTAATTAGCGCATTAATTTTTCCTTTTTATGAAATAAATTTGTTATTTAGTAATCTTAATTACTGGCCTTATAAATGAAATGGAGATGATCATAATTCTAATTCTTACAAATATGCCATGGATCATTACTTTTCCCGGATGAATTCTGGAAAAAGTGGTGATCCTTAGCATTTTTTTATTTTGTTTTTTGTTTTATTTTTGAAATAGGTGCTCCTTAGCATTAGCCTAGCTAAAAGATCTCTGACAATTTCATTTTACCATAATTTATGATGTAATTTTCTACGTATCATAGGGATTAGAGTATAGAAGGTGCATGTAACCGCAAAAAGAGTTCAAAATTTGAAAGGACATAAACTTATTACCTAGAGGAAATCTTCAAGTTTAAAAGGAAAATGATAAATTTCTTTCCCTGTATAACTAATCATTTTTATAAATTTAAGAAGATATATATATATTTAGCGGCACCCGATTTGATATGCTCTGCAATAAAACATGCAACGTATCTTTCATGCACCGACTATTGGAAATTCCTTCAATGACTTTTCTCTCTTTCCTTATCTTGCTAGGGTTTTTCAAGACTACCCTTCTCTGTGTTTGTTTTCCAAACCGAACACCCAAAAGAATGAACATATAGAAATATATAGTGGTTTCTTTTCTTTTGTTTTTTCTTCTTCTTTTTTTGTTTGCTGGTTGGTTGTTGCCTTTTGTTGTTTTGTTTTTCCGGAGATTTATATACTGCATAATCATGCGGAAAAAACAACCAACCAAACTGACGAGAAGAGTAGTGGAACCAAGTTAACATGGCAAGTTTAATGTTCCAATATTTTTGTTTTTTGGTTTTGTATGCAACCCTTCTCGATCCAACGGCCCACAGCTGCCCGGGTACGCTATACCTGCCACAAAAACATGTTGCCTTATTCATCTTCGGGGATTCATTTTTCGATGCTGGAAACAATAACTATATCAACACCACTACCGCTAGCCAGGCAAATTTTAGTCCCTACGGTGAAACCTTCTTTAAGTACCCCACCGGTAGATTTTCCGATGGCCGTCTAATCCCAGATTTCATTGGTAACATATTGCTATATACGTCTCATTTTCTTTTACATATTGATTATTGTTAATTAAATTAACTCTAAAAGCTTTGTTACAGCTGAGCATGCAAAGTTACCGTTGATTGCACCGTTTCTAGATCCTCGTAATCATCGTTATACTGATGGGGCAAACTTCGCATCAGCCGGAGCTGGTGCTCTCCTTGAAACTCACCAAGGATTTGTATGTGATCTTTCACATTAGCAATGGCTCCTTGCTTCAATTATATATCTTTTCTGAAATAAATTTTCCTTTCCCAGGTGATAGACCTAAAAACTCAACTAAGTCTTTTCAAGGACTTAGCAAGGCTGCTTAGGAGGGAATTGGGCGACAAAAAAGCCAATATGTTATTGGGAAGAGCAGTTTATTTATTACACATTGGAGCAAACGATTATGGAGTCTTTCCCACTACAAATTCCAATGTTCTTTCTCCAGAAGAATATGTAAATATGGTGATCGGCAACGTGACAATTGTGATCAAAGTAATAAAACTATTAAATAATTCTTCTCTTTTCCTTTCCATCTTGGTTCTCATCTTATCTTATGTGCTAGGAAATACATAAGGAAGGAGGAAGGAAATTCGGGTTTCTGAGCATGCAGCCATTGGGTTGTCTCCCATGCAAGCGTGAGATAACCCCAAAAACGGGAAATAATGGTGCATGCGAAAAGGAAATTACAACACTAGCAAAGCTGCATAACAAAGCTTTTTCTGAAGTCCTTGAAAAGCTAGAGCGGCAACTCAATGGATTCAAATATTCAGTAACAAATTGGTACACTGCTTTTAGTGAAAGAATCAATAACCCGTCAAAATATGGTATGTCATGCCAATTTTTATCGTACAGAATAAAATTTATAAATTGGTATTTTATATAATAATTATAAAATCTTTAATTTGCTCTAATTATGTTGTGAAGGGTTCAAGGAAGGGAGGATTGCATGCTGTGGAAGTGGTCCGTACAGAGGAATAAATAGCTGTGGTGGAAAGAGGTCTGTGGAGAGGTTTGAATTATGTGGGAATGCTAGTGAACATGTGTTCTTTGACTTTTCTCATCCATCCGAAAGGGCAAACCAGCAATTAGCTGAGTTGATGTGGAGCGGAACTCCCGATATTACTAAACCTTACAATCTCAAAGCTTTGTTTGAGCTCTGACAAATGTATGTTTCTGAATTCAAATAATATAACTAAAGATTAAAAGCATCTTTGAGATTGTGTTTGAAAAATAGAGTTTTTAAGTTAATTTTTTTTTTTGAAGATTTCGCAAAAGTTTCAAAAAATGCGTTTTAGTCGTTTTTTTTCATTTTTTTGGATTATTAAAAGCGTTTTCAATTTATTTTTAGAGGAAATTATTTTTTCCCCATGAACTACCATGCGATGACCATTTTCCCTCCATCAACTACCAACTTTACATTACGATTCCATCGAACTACCATTTCGTTACTAAAACCTTCCTTTCGTTAGTCAAGGTCATTAAATCGAATGGTCAACATGTGAATAGTGGCGTAAACAGTATGGTCAACGTGTGAATAGTGTCATGAACAGTATGGTCAATGTGTGAACAGTGTCATGAACAGTACCATTGATCGTTCGACTTAACGGCATTAACTGACGGAATGAGAGTTTTGGTAATGAAATGGTAGTTTGATGGAATCGTAATGTAAAGTTGGTAGTTGATGGGGAAAATGGTCATCGCGTGGTAGTTTAAGGGAGAAAAAGACAATTTCCCCTTATTTTTACCAAACGAGTACTCTTTTTTTTTTAAATAGACTTTTTGAGAGTTAAACGCACTTTTAATATACATCTAAACAAACCCTAAGTTGAAGTGGATGTGTTGTTGAGTTTGAGTCAATCCTAACCAAGTTGTTGAAAATAAAATAAACAAAAATCTTCCTCATTTGATCCCACTAGTATTCATTGATGGTCGCTTTTGGGAATCACTCTCAGCCCAGCCCAGATTTGAAATCCATAGGCTCAAAGGATTCCCTCCAAATGCATAGATGCTGCAAAGCCCGAAGATAAGCACATGCCTAGAAATTTCAATTTATCAGCCCAAAGACCCTTTCTATGTAATTTTTTTTTAGAGAGTAATGTTGAAGATTACATTTTTATCCTTTAATTATCTCATAATGTTGATATAATAATAGTTTCAACCAATCTTTGGATCAGTCTTCAATTAAAAAAAAAGAAATAAAGAAGAAAAAAAAAAAAAGTTTACGTATTCCCCTCACACCACTATCCAATTGATAATATCCAAAAAAAAAAAAATTATGATTCTTATCAGGAATGAGTACGGTCATAGTTTTTTTTTTTTTTTTGGTAAGTACATAAAACAAGGATTATAATAATAAAAAATAAATAAATAAGAATATTGAGCAATTCAATAGTAAGTCCGAAAACATATAAAGTCAACATATAATATATATCAAATGAATGACGTGGCCCTATGCATTCTTTATATGAAGTTTAAGAATTTTGGCTACCAATAAAGGTAATTAAACAAGGCACAAGCAAAGGCATGATCGTCCAAAGACCCTTTAGCCTTATCAAAACTCAGAGAATGGGACGTAAATAGGGACTTGATCCTCAAGATATCCCTCAACCCTATCTAAACGCTTGTTGGGTAACAACTACAACAGAAACGAAGAAACAGGGGAAGGGAAAGACAATAAGAAAGAAACAAGAAAAATAACAAACAATAACAACATCAACGGAGGGCAAGGTGGAAGAATGTAGTGTGAACATGGTGAAAAGTCACCACACGTATGAGTCACTTGCCGGCATGTGAAAAGCATGTATCGGCAGTGACCGATGTGAGCCATAAAGCGTCCTTTGGAAACCGACTACAAAGGTGGAAGGTGGTGGATGGGAGGGAAGAGGCGTCACACACAATGGAGAGCTACCCACGTGTCAGCGCATGTAGGACACGTGCTAGCAAGTGAGATATACTTGTAGATGCGTGTGGGACACTCGCTGGTGCGTGGTGGGTGGATGGAAGAGTTTATAGTGGTGACTAGAAGCATAAAGGCTCAGGAGTAAGGTGGAATTGTGCATGTGGGAGTGAGACTTCCTGAAGTAAGCAGTTTGGTTTTAAAAAAACCAAATCCAAAAACTTAAAAAGGAACTAGATTTGATGCTAGGAACAACTAGAGGAGGCGAAGACCAGGTGATCTGGGATAAAGGAAGAGACGATAGAGCTATTGAGACAGGATAAATTACCAAGGATAGTGAGTAGGACCTTCGAAGAAGCAAGTAGGGCTTTTAAAAAGACAGTTTGAGCCTCAAAAGAGGCAGGAAAGAAAAGAAAAAGGAAGAGAGGAGTAGAAGGGAAGGGTGAGACTCCCTCCTCCCATATGGCAACTAGAGTTTTTCACAAAAAGAGAGAGGCGTTAGTGTGTTTAATTTTTCACAAATGGCTCGATAATTAAGAGTCAATTACTTATTTATTTTTTTTGGTAGTTGATAAGATTCACAAGTTTTAATTTTTTTTTGGTAGATGTTACTTTGTTACTCTTCATCCCATTAAATGACATCATATTTCACCCTATTTAGGGCCACGTATCATAAATTTAAGAAAAATGTTTAGCTTCATTAAAAATTTGTTTTTTTATCATTTTAATTTTAGGTGGTATGACATATTTTAAAATTAATAGATTTTAATAGGCCATACCACAATAAAAAATGAAAAAAAATCATGCCACTTAAGATTAAAAATGACCAAAAAGATAAACTTTTTAATAAAACTAATCATTTCTTTAAATTTAACTCCAGCACCACGGATGCCCCATGTGGTACCCAGTCACCCTATCACCAAATTCCGCAACGAATCGCAGCCGTCAATCGACTCCAAATCCCCGCGCTTGAAAACCCTACCACCAAACCCTAAAATACCCCATCACACCCTTCTACGCAGCCCCCAAAGCCTCGCCTTAGTGTTCCAAGAACAACACCACCTAAGCAATCACGCAGAGACCAGCAACAACCATGGCAGCGGCAGCACCAACGGAGTCGGTGCAGTGCTTCGGGCGCAAGAAGACGGCGGTGGCGGTGACGCACTGCAAGCGCGGCCGGGGACTGATAAAGATCAACGGGTGTCCGATCGAGCTGGTGGAGCCGGAGATCCTGAGGTTCAAGGCATACGAGCCAATCCTGCTGCTGGGACGGCACCGTTTCGCGGGTGTGGACATGCGGATCCGCGTGAAGGGCGGGGGTCACACGTCGCAGATCTATGCCATCAGGCAGAGCATCGCGAAGGCCCTGGTGGCCTTCTACCAGAAGTACGTGGACGAGCAGAGCAAGAAGGAGATCAAGGACATCCTTGTCCGCTACGACCGCACCCTACTCGTCGCCGACCCTCGCCGCTGCGAGCCCAAGAAGTTCGGTGGTCGCGGCGCCAGGGCCAGGTTCCAGAAATCCTACCGTTGATTTCGTATGCTTTACTTTTCTACGACTATCCCTGTCTGTCTGTCTTTTGTTTCTGATCGTTCTTTTTTGTTTTAGGGAGATTATGATTATGATTATTACTACGGCTTTGAAATTTTGGCAAGATTTTGGATTCGCTGTTATTTAAGTATTGGGATGTTATTGATAGTCTTTAATTCGCGATGAATTGGTTGCTTTTGGTTATTTATCTTTTATGGTTTATGGTTGTTTTGAGGTGTCTTTATTTTTTGGGGGGAGGGGGAGAAATGCCGGTGTCTCTACGTTGTTTGTTGTATGGTTAGCCTTTCGATTTAAATATACTTGTTCTAAATGCAGATAAAGGACGTTTGTGTTAATTTTATGATATTGTTAACTTGAACACTTTGCCGTTTAGAGACAATTTAGTGTCAGGATATAGCCAAGTCTAGTAGGTTGATCACTGTTGGTGGCAATTTATGCTAGAACATAAGAAGTGAAGTATGACCCTGCATCAGACTATTGTCAGATCTAATTTCTCTCAAGGACGAAAATACATCATTCCTGTTTGTTTTGGCTTCTAAAGGCAAAGCATCTGGTTAGGTTTTATGGGTAGGCTTGCTTGTTTCTGTTTTATCAAAACTTATTTTTGTTATGAATTTGAAGTAGAACTTTTGCCGCAAGTTGTTTGAGGTCATGCAGATGTGGTGCATTGGGTGTCAGGAACTCTTACTAGGTTTGTTAATTTTGGCTTCAAAAGCCATAGCATCTTGTTAGGTTTTATGGGTTGGTGCAGAGATGAGCTTCTCTGGTTAAGGCTTGCTTGTTTCTGTTTTATAAGAACTTATCTTTTGTTATGAATTTGAAGTAGAACTTCTGCTGTAAGTTGTTTGAGGTCATGCAGATGTGGTATTTTGGGAGTCAAGAACTCTTGGGGCATGCTTGGTACGCTAAATGTCTATTCCATTTGAAGGAATGGAATTAAAAAAAAATAAAGCTTTTATTATGAAAGGAAGAAGTGCAATATAATAGCTTTTAAGGAATAGTCATTAGTCACTCATGGCTATCTTCTTCTATTCTTAAATATAAGCTAGGGCAGCTTAACCGGCTAGGAAACATGCCTCATGAATTTGAGGTCACTAGTTCAAATCTCTTCTTCTCTTTTCCCTTGGAGACAAAAAAATATTTATCAAAAAAAAAAAAAAATTGCTCAGCATAGTGCCATGTTGTCCATCGAAATGAATGGGTGTCTTAGTTGTATGCATTTCATCAGGTCATCGTCAGTAAAACTAAAATTGGATTGCGCCAGTGAATCTTGAGATATATGCCATATGCTGGATAAGCTTTCTGCTTCAAAACCTGTTTTATTTTTTGTTCTTTTAAGTACTCTTTGGTTGTGTTGCGTGAATTCTTCAAGATGTGAAGGGTTTATGTGCTTGATTATTAGCCGACATATCTAACACTCTCTTCCACCTAAACAGAACCTCTCTCTCTTTTCGTTTGGGGCTTGTTTATATCTCTTTGCCTCTACTGTTTCTCCCTCACAGTTACATTATGGACGAGACCAAACGCCAGCAGGTTCTCCCTGCGATTAAAACCAATCAACGTCACAAGATCAAAATCAGACCAACAATAACCCATGAGTTTGCCTCCAAAAGGCTTAGCTTTGTTTGGTAAACCCCTTGTCATTGGATAATGTAGTTGAGTGGATTGATGTGAAAAAAAGTAAGAATGTTTGGTATAAAAAAAAGTAAGGAAAAATGTATAATAAGTTCCTGAGTCAACCCTCAAAAATTTATAATTCCATGAGTATTTTTTTTTTGTTTGAAAATTTATTTCCTTGGTCAATTGAAATGACAATAAAGTTTTTACTGTCAAAATTTTTTAACAGTTGTTTAGGCCACTCAAAACGCACTTTTTTATCTGATTAAAATATTAATTTTTTATTAATTTAATTTTAAAAATTAAATCTAAAATTTTTTTTTAAAAAAATTTGAAATGAGTGATTTGTAATTTATAGGACCTCAAAATAACAATTTGAGGACCTATAAATAATATTTTATATCACAATGAGTGATTTGTAATTTAGGCTAATTATAGGAACTTATAAATTATTTTTTATACCATCTGGAGTGATTTTTAATTTATACCAACTACAAGGACCAATTTTACATTTATCTCTAAAATTTAAAATCAACCAACCTTTAGAAAAACCATCTGATGAGCCAATCTCCCTACACTTCCCATAGAAATCAATAAATCCGTTCGATTTAGAAACCCAATTTGCATTCATGTTTTTTATGGATGGGATTATGGCCTTTTGGAGTAGCTGATGTTGTAGACTCGAGCATGGGTGATAAAATTTCGTCTCAAAATTAATTACAAACAGAACATTAGCTGCCTGTTAAGGTGGTTTGACATGGTGTAATTGGCGTTAAATAATAAGAAAATCTCTTGAGGGGATCCTAATCCCAGTTTTATGAATTTATGGCACGTACACCAAGAAAATTAGCTGCTAGTTAAGGTGGTTTGACATGGTGTACTAGAGATGACACAACTAGGAGATACGGGAAGGGGTATGAACTTTGAAAGGTCCTGCAACCTTTCCTGAATCCCTTCCCCCCACCAAAAAAAAAAAAAAAAAACGTAAGTGGCATTTTGAAAGACTAACAAAAAGTATCATCAGTTGATAGTAGGCTCTGGCTTGTAAAATCTAAAATTTGGACCCCAAATTTGATGAGGGAGTGACAATTGAAAAATATGGTGTGACAAGTAGACGCCGGTATGTTAGGGAGAAGAGTCACAAAATGGACACAAATAGATCACCAGAGGTGATGTATAGGGACTCAAAAGAGGGGAAAATGTCTAGAGAAAACTAAAAATAAATGGGAGCTTATTTCTCTAAGAAAAGAGAAACTCATTGGTGGAGATTTCATGTAGTAGGGGTGGAGGAGGGAATTACATAAGTTCTCCCCTCCTTTAGCAGAGCAGCCATCTGTGAGCCTTTTTTTTTTTTCCTTAATTTTTTTTTTTTTCATGGAGCTCAAGGTATTTTCAATCCATCATTGGATCTCTACATAAACACGTGTTTGACATCCATAAAAATATGGGAGGAAACGGAAGGAGAGCCTAATCCTAAGTTGTGTTTACTATTTTTTTTTTCTTAACAAGTACAACAAAATAACCAAACTACATACACTCAACATTATAACAATAAAACTAAAAAAAACAAATACTAGCAAATCAACCGAGAAATCCAATCTAATACCTCACTGCTCTAAAGGAAGACCTCCAAAGTAAAAATTGAGTGAAAATGGAGCCAATAAAGCTGATGGTTGTGGGCCTTGTGGCCCACAGGCATCTGCTGTAAAAGTTCGAGATTTACATATCAATTTGAATGTAAATTACTCTCTTACATCCCTTCATAAAATCTCCCAACCACCAATTGGTCCTTGTTGTAGCAACAAGAGATAAGAGTTAATGTGAGGCCCATATGCACAATTGCACAACCATCCACCTGACACTCTCTCTAGCCTCTGCTCTATAATATTCCCTCAGACTCCCTCAAAGAGGGCTGCTTTCTCATTCTCCTCATCATCGTTAACTCTCAGCTTTTTTTCTTTTTCTTTTTCTTTTTACTTTGTATGTAGATAGTTGGATTTCAGTGTGGTGGGTCCGCCAGCTGACAAAGCTACCTACTAATCTTTTGGTGCACATTCAAAAATGATTGCGATCTTAATGCATCGTCATGTGCACTTTTAGGCGCTTGTCAGTCTCTGTTTTTTTTACAACTTCGTTGTAAGAAGTTATGAATCCGGAGTACATACAATAATTTTCAACTTGTTGTGGGACTTTCAATTTCAGAAATGCAATTCTAACCTCAATTCTTAGAAGTTTTTTTTTTTTCTTCTTTTATTTTGTCCATAACCTCATTGCTGTGAAAAACAAGTATGGGAAATAAATAATTAGATTCATTTTATTGTCACAACAACCATATTTAATGCTCAAAATCTCCACATCCCTTAAGTTACAATTGCCAACAAAAAAAAAAAAAAAACCTTGATGAATAGCTCAATTAACAGTGAATCATACCTTATGAAATGAAAGTCATTAATTTATTAATTTATTTTTATTTTTGTTTTAACATACATGTCAAAAAAAAAAAAAAGTTAAAAAAACGACAAGAAACAGTCACTTAGAAACCGGACAAAGCGATGTTACAATGTGGTCGGCCCATCCTAAAGTTTTGTTTCTTTTTTCTTTTTTTTTGGGAAAAAAATTCACTTTACTCTTAAAGTTTCAGGAGTTTTTCAATTCGAACCAAAATGTTTAAAAATTGGTAATGTACTCCCTCATGTTTAAAAAAATTTTAATTTAGACATTTCGTTACTAATTTCTGTCTAATTAAACGAAAATCATCCCACGTGCATTTCACGTGAAATTTTGATGCCCTCTATTCTAATTTTGTACTCATTAAAACCTATAAAATTATGTAATTACTCTCAATTTCATAGGTTTTAATGAGGGCAAAATTAGAATAGAGGGTATCAAAATCTCATGTAAGACGTACGTGAGATGATTTATGTATAATTAGACGAAAATTAGTAACAAATGGTCTAAATTAAAATTTTTTGAAACATTAGGGGGGCATATTACCAATTTTTAAACATTTAAATTCGAATTGAAAAACTTTTAGGGGATAAAGTAAATTTAACATTAAGAGGCTCCTAAAAAGTAAAGTTCCAAAGATGCCAAACAATACTTAAACCAATTCAGTTGCAGCCTGGTACAACTGCGCAGACGGAATTATCTTGCTTCCCAAACAGCGCCTTAAAAAGGTAACGCCCGTACAGGCACATCTCGAAAATATGTAATTCCCATTCCCATTCCCATACCATTTCGCTCTCTTCACTGCCAGTTTCCCTCCACACTTTCACTCGCTCACTCTCTCTCTCGCTATACAATTTGTCTCTGTTTCAGTGAACTGTTTTCATCAAAGTTAAAGCCACCAAGTACAATCTCTCAAGCCAAAATTACCCAAAAGGGGGAAAAAGGGTACCTTTTCTTTATATCCTTCGATTTTTCTTTCATTTCTTGGGTCTGCAATTCTAGGGTTCCATTGTGTTCTTGAGAATCTCTGCCACCTTTTCATGTTCTTTTTGTTAATATAGTAATTCTCTCTGGGTTTGAATTCATTTTCTTTTTGAACAAGTGGGTAATGTCTCATTACGCCTCAGATCTGTAACAATTTGTGTGAAAGATGGATTTTTATGATTGTTTCCGTGATTACTAGGTTGTTTCATGTTTGGTTCTGTTAATGCCGCTACTTATCTAAGATATTGTGTAGGTTCTTTGTGGAATAATATATGGATTTTGGCTTGGTTTGCTTTGTTGGTTATCTTTTCCCTGTTATATTTACCATTTTTTTTCTTCTGTTTTACATGATAGATTCGATTATTTAGGTCATTTGACAAGTCCCGTTTCTGGGTAATAAGAGTTACAATACGAGTTTAGCTCGAAAGTTTACGTAATTCCTGTAAGTGATTTCATATTTATGATTATTTCGAAAGGAAGTTGGGGGATGAAAGGATGGAGAATAAATATAAGAACGTCGTTTTAGTGGGATGGTAGAGACATAGGATATTGAAACGAAAGCTAGATAACAAGAACAATGTGTCTGCAATCCTAGTTACAGCTTTCTTTGTGGAAGGAATTTTTTATTTTGGGTTAAGCTGAGAACCTTGTTTGTGTGGAGGATGTCTTTTCTGATACTATTGTTGGTCTAAGTTCCGATTTGTTGATTTTTTTTATCATGAACAGTTTGATAAGCTACATTGTTCGGCAAGTTTAGAGATACAAACACATTTTCTTTATGTTACTTCAGCGCTGAGTCATGTACTTTGAACAACTTTTCTGGAAATTTAATGTTGTATGCTGGGGTGACAGCAATTTTTCCAATCAGTTTAGTCTTTTTTTTTTCTCACTTGTTTTGTGATTTTTGATGACTTCACCATATTACTCATCAATTGTCTTGAGGTTGCATAGATGATGGAAATTATCATTAATGTGAAAATAGAAGCGCTGTGTATAATGATTGCTGTTTGCTGGTTGTACTTTTGTTTTACGTCGAGATATTTCTGTGAGAGATTATTTCTTCTGCTCCTGTAAGCAATCTACAATTCTAGTGTTTTCATTTTATATGTGCTATATTGTCCTTTACTCTCTTAGGTTATGTATCTTCTCCTCATCAGGCATTAACATGATAATGTTTCTGTCAGTGGAAACTCTTTCCCTGGAGAAAATGGCTTTCTTATAATCATGGATATTCTGCATCATCAGAAACTCAGAGGAAAAATATAATATTTATCTTCATACATAGATATATGCTTGAAAAATTCTGTGTATGCTTCATGGACAGATATGTAAACATTTGTGTCTTTGCTTTTCTGAACTTACTTCCCTTGCCACTGCTTTTTGTTGGTGTCTTTTCATTCTCCTCCAAGGAAATTGGTAAATGTTTCATTTCATAGGAGATGTTCTAGTTTAAGTTATTTGTTTAATGATCCCTTTGATTCTGTATGTATGGATGTATATTCATATATGTTAGAAATCCGACTTCCTATTTTTTAACAATATTGTTCTACTCTGTTTCTTCCCAAACTATTCTTTTCTTTGTCCCCCTGGCAGTTTATACTGTAAGTAATGTTTCTCTTTTGGTCGTCCAAATGTTTTGAGCTTGGACCATAGCATCTTTTAAATATTTGGGTAAATTTAAAACTTAATCTTGAGTAATTGCATCAAAATTTCAATTTGTTTTTCGAATTTTTCATTTCACTTTTTTTGCCCAAAATCGTCTAAAACTGCTGATGTGACATTAACTCTATTAATGCCATGTTAGCATTTTGCCACATCAGTTAAAAAAACACAATTTTCTTTTTTCTTTTTCTTTTTTATTTATTTTATTTATTTTTTACTTTATATATATATATATATATATATATACTATAAAAAATTAAAATCTAAAAAAAAATGGGAGGGAGGCAGCCACCCCAAACAAGCAAAGGGGGTGGCTCGCTCCTTATGGAGATGCATGGTGGCTCCGCCACCCTTCCTTTTTTTTGCCTTTTTTAGATTTATTTTTTTGATAAAATAAAAAACATTTTTTTTAGTTGATTTGGCAAAATTGCAGACGTAGCATTAACAGGGTTAATGCCACGTCAGCAGTTTCATACAATTTTGGATGGAATGAGTGAAAAATTTGAAAAACTTAAAGGAGTTTAAAAGTCGGATTTAACCCAGGGAGAAAATTGAAATGGCGCGATTACTCGGGGAATAAATTTATATTTACCCTAAATATTTTTCATTAGTAATGATTAGGTTATCCTTTTTCTTGCATGATGACTAGAGGTCTTTTTAGCATATTAGGAGTTGGCTAATGTTCTGTACCGATTGAGTACAATATATTAAGTATTTGATACCAGCTAGACAGTTATATCACACCTATCATTTAATTCTTGAAGATTTTATTTTTAACTGTTTATACTTCTTATCCATCTGCTAATAGCTTTTTTTTAGTAGTCTTTGAAAACGGTTAACATACTTGTGACCTGCATTTGTAGGTTTTGTTGCAATGGATGCCACGACATTGAATTCCGAGCGCAGACAATTTTCAATTAAACTATGGCCTCCTAGCCTAAACACAAGGCAAATGTTGGTGGAGCGGATGACGAACAACCTTACCAGTAAATCCATATTTACCCAGAAGTATGGCAGTCTAAGCAAGGAAGAGGCTGAGGAGAATGCCAAACAAATTGAGGATGCGGCTTTTGCCACTGCAAACAAAAACTATGAAGAAGAGCCAGATGGTGATGGTGGTTCTGCAGTTCAGCTTTATGCTAAGGAATGTAGCAAGCTCCTCCTGGAAGTTCTTAAAAGAGGCCCTAAAAGAGAGGTAGACAAAGAGGTAGTGGCATCTGAGAATATTAGTGCACCTCGTGAAACCTTGTTTGATATATCCACGGGCCAACGAGCCTTTATTGAGGCAGATGAGGCTGAGAAACTATTAAGGCCATTGAAGGAGCCGGGAAACTCTTACACTAAAATGTGCTTCAGCAATAGAAGTTTTGGTTTAGGTGCAGCCCGTGTTGCTGAGCCAATTCTGGTTTCGCTTAAGGATCAGTTGAAAGAAGTAGATCTATCAGATTTCATTGCAGGGAGACCAGAGGTAGAAGCTCTTGAAGTCATGAATATATTCTCAGCTGCACTGGAAGGTAGTGTCTTGAAGTCTCTGAACCTCTCAAACAATGCCTTGGGTGAGAAGGGTGTCAGGGCATTTGGGGCACTCCTGAAATCACAGACTTGCTTGGAGGAGCTCTATTTAATGAATGATGGAATCTCTGTGGAAGCTGCTCAAGCGGTTTGTGAGTTGATTCCCTCCACAGAGAAGCTAAGAATCCTACAATTTCACAATAATATGACAGGAGATCAAGGAGCGCTTGCTATCTCTGAGGTTGTAAAGCGTTCTCCTTTGTTGGAGGACTTTCGATGCTCTTCTACAAGGATAGGCTCTGAAGGGGGAGTTACCTTATCGGAAGCACTCAAGACTTGTACCCATTTGAAGAAGCTTGACCTCCGGGACAACATGTTTGGTGTGGAAGGAGGAGTAGCTCTGAGTAAAGCTCTTTCCAATCATGCAGATTTATCTGAGGTATACCTGAGCTACCTGAACTTGGAAGATGAGGGTTCAATTGCTATAGCCAACGTTCTCAAGGAAACAGCTCCTTCACTTGAAGTCCTGGAGATGGCTGGAAATGACATAACAGCTGATGCTGCTCCTGTAATTGCCACTTGTATTGTTGCAAAGCAACTTCTTACCAAGTTGAACTTAGCTGAGAATGAACTCAAGGATGAAGGTGCTATCCAGATCAGCAAGGCATTAGAAGGTCATCCCCAGTTAAAGGAAGTTGATTTGAGTTGCAACTTGATAAGAAGGGCCGGGGCTCGGGTTTTAGCTCAGATGGTGGTTCAGAAGCCTGAGTTTAAGTTGCTGAACATCAATGGGAATTTCATCTCTGATGAAGGCATCGATGAAGTGAATGATATATTCAAGAAGTCTCCTGACTTGCTTGGGGCCTTGGATGAGAATGACCCAGAAGGTGAGGAAAATGCTGACGAAACTGGAGAAGATGAAGGTGATGGGGATGGGGATGAACTCGAATCAAAACTGAAGAACCTTGAAGTCGGAACAGAGGATTAGAGGTTCACTAATGCAAGGTGTTTTGCTCTTGGGTTCTGTGCGAGTAGCCTTAATAATTGTAGGACACATTTACAACATTTTGGGTTGACTCTTCTTTTGAATCTCTAACTGTCTGCGTCGAGCAGCAGGCTGTGGCAATTTTTAGATCAGCGGGATGATAGATGGCATCATTAGTGTTCCATCTCTTCCTTTTTCATTTTGTTATGCAGTGCCTTTTAGGTACTTCTCTAGGTTTACTCATCTAATGTAACGGATTCCTGCTCTATTTTGTCGACTCTCTCTCTCTCTCTCTCTCTCTTTAGATCAATTCGTAACTGCCAGGTTGCTGCCTTTTTTTGGGGCTATTAATTAATATTTTTCAGGACAATTATGAGGTCCTGAAATCCGATGACAACAAAAAATGCCTGCTTTTAGTTCTTTAAAACAAGAATTAATTTGACAGTTAGTTAGAACTAGGAACTGCCTTCTCATCATTGTAAGATTATTTTAGGATAAAAATGTGATCTTTAACATCACTAAAAAAAATATAATTAAATTCTAAAATCTTGAAGATATGTTCTAATTATCACATTTATCAGATACTTCTTGAAGACATTTGATGGGCACAACCGCAAAAGAGTCGAGCACTAATAATTAATGGATTTGCAACAAGAGCCCTCTTATATTTTTCCCTAACGCGCTCTACGCTACCAATATATCCCTACTCTATCTGCACACTGGTTCAGACGTCTCTCTTGGGTTGGCTATGCAAAACCATGGAGAAATAAAAAACGTAAAAAGTACTTTCCATTAATTGGGATAACTTGGCGTTGCTGCTGATATGTGACATGTTTAAAACTCCCAGAAATGACTGCAATTTGTGGAGTGACTGAGCCCACCGTCATAGCCTGAGCTTGGGACCCTTGTATAAACACACCAGCACTAGCAGGCAGCAGCTAAAATGCAATGAGCCTCCCTCAAGTATTGATCTGGATATATCTAATAATATCCATGTTCAATATTTTTCCTTTTTGAGTGATCTTGATCAAGCCCATCCATTTCCTCTTCCATTGGAATTCTGCCCTCTAGAATCAGATGATGCGCTCTGGACAACAAAGCTTGATCTCTTTTTCTTGTGTGTACTACTCCATGTGAACATTTGCCCACTCCAGTTACTTCCTCCAACACCCTGATAGTCCTGTTTCTCAGTATTTGCTCCCTCACACTTGGGTCCCTTCGGGGTTGGGGAGGCATCTTCACTTGTTCCCTCACTTGTCATAGGCTTGTTTTCATTCGCCAACTCTGATACCTTTTCCTCTGAACCTGCATTGTTTCTAATTGATGCAGTTGCCTCGGATGCAACATGATCCCTTCTCTTTCTTTTACCGGAAAGCCTTGACATGTCTTCTCCATTTTCCACAGCCTTCATCCACTGTAAATCACTCAGAGTATCAGCATAAACCACCTCCTTTCTTTTCCGCTTTCCAGTGACATTGCCATTATCATTCTCATCTTCCTTGATTTCAGGAGCAGAATATGCCCACTCAGGTACTTCATGTTCTTCCATAAGACGAGTTCTGTATTTCTCCTTCTGTCTTCTCTCCTCATCCATTTTCTCAAACAGCCAGAATTCTTCATCGGAACGGGCAGCGAGGCGGTTGATTTCTCTCTCACTTGGAACGTCTGTCCCAAGTGAACTTGTGCCCCTACGCATGATCTCCTCTAACATCTGCCTGCTGTCCTGAGCTGTACACATAAAAATTCACCATGTCAACAGTCTCTTCAGTAGGGCAAGGACCTTATCAGAGAATGATCAAAACATGAATATGAAGCATGCAACAGACCCGTCTGTAGCAAAACTTAACAGACGAGTAGCTGTACACATAAAAATTCACCATGTCAACAGTCTGTTCAGTAGGAAAAGGACCTCATGAGAGAATGATCAAAACATGAATATGAAGCATGCGACAGACCCGTCTGTAGCAAAACTTAACAGAAGAGTAGCAAGTTTGAGATAATGCCTGAGGTACTCTCGCTCTCTCTACTTTCACAAGGGGAGGTAATCCTCTCCCATCCCAAATACCTTGTTACCTGGTATAGGCGGGTTAGCTGACACCTCGAGGTAGTCTACTTCGCTCCTATTCATGTTTGGGGATTGACATGCACAGACACTTATATCCAGCACTACATTTTCCTGTTGATTAAGGAGGGGCACACAAATGGCGATTTGGCCCTAAGCCACAAATTTTTCACCAGAATATAGGAATGGTATTCACGGAATAGGTGGCAATTTTTGGATCAGTGATGGCCACCCAGTTTCTCACTGAATATTCTAAAGCAGAGAATGGCAGTACAAAAAATAGAAAAGAAAAAAAGGAGAAACATTTTCACCATGTGAATAAATATTCCCTGCCATTGGTTTCTAAAATGCAAATATTAAGGAAAAAGAACCAAGTATGGCAATCTTCCTTTTTTTTTTTGATAAGTAAGTATGGCAATCTTCCTTAAATAACCTACACTTTATTAAAAGTAAGCATGCCTTAACGGTAGAGCATACAAAAACAAAGAAATAGGTGCTTCCACTTTTAGAAAGTGGATATTTGTTTTTAGATGTTCCAAAAGGGAAAAGAAGACATTTTGGGATGGAGCAGGTAATGATATTATATGACATTGTATAGAACTTAATTAACAAACCTGTGGAAGTTGTATTGAACAGTCCCGCCTGGATGACCTTTTCATCAATGCCCATCTTCTGTTTTGCACGCTCCAAGATAGCCTCTTCAACTGATCCAACAGTAATCAACACAAATACCCTAACTTCCTTTTTCTGTCCTATTCGATGGGCCCGATCTTCTGCCTGTTGATCATTTTGAGGGTTCCAGTCAATGTCAAAAAGTATTACAGTATCTGCCGTTTGTAAGTTCAAACCAAGGCCTCCAGCACGAGTGCTCAAGAGAAACATGAAGTAAGGAGAGTCTGGGGCATTGAATTGGTCTACTAGAGACCCTCTGTACTCAGTTTTGGTGTTACCATCAAGTCTAAGATAATTATAATCGTGAAGTTGCAGATAAATTTCAACAATGTCAAGGAGCCGAGTCATTTGTGAGAAAAGCAGAACTCTATGCCCGCCTCTGTGGAGTTTTGGCAGTAAACGATCAAGAAGTTCAAATTTCCCAGATGCTCTGACTATTTCCTCCTTGCGCCACATATTATAATTTGCCGCAACAAAAAGGTATGGGTGGTTACAACATTTTCTGAGCTGCATCGTCAGATTCTGTAGACCCTTTGATTTCCCAGCACCTGCAAATTGTTTCTCTTTTGGTAAACTGGCGGCAACTTTTACACAACTTAAAATTTAAACTTATACTTTCAGAAGAAAGAGAAGAATAAACAAATATGGAAGATAAGTGCAATAAATTGATTCCAAAAGTAAAAATATAAATACTCCACAGTTCTTTCTAAGAAAGTTGCAGTTTTGAAGATAAAATACAATATTGGGAGCTTTTAAGCCTCTGGATGGCAATAATAAATTGTAGTTTGCTTCTTGAAACAAGATGGTAACTGTGTGTTGAACATTTTGAAAAAACCACAAATGCTTTTGAAAGCCAAAAACTAAGAGAGGTTTTGGTAGTTAAAAAATGGGGTTGTGTGTGTGTGAAAAAGAAAAAGAAAAAAAAAAGGCCGTTACTCATTGTTGATTCCATGAGAGAAGGTTCTTGGAGGGAATATGGATATATTAAACCTTCAGCATTTAAGAATGCTAAAAAAGGTGAATAGCGGAATAACAAATATATAGAAACTTTGAACACACCTACCAAATTGAGAACTTCTCAAATCAGAAGCATTTGGAAACACAGGATTGTTGTTTTGATGGTTTCTTTTTTTTTTTTTTTTTTGGGGGGGGGGGTTATATATTTTAACTATAGGATGAAATGCAGATGCATGGCATGCAGGTGTAGAAGCAACAAACCATTATCCAGCCCAACTCTTCCCACATCTGTAATTTGTTGATAATATGCTTTCTGCCAAGATGATGTATCACATTTCAAAATGACCTGTGATTTCCCAGGAAGAAATTTCTCCACCTCATCTTTTTTCCTCCTCAATATGAATGGCCTTATAACCTGAAATCAAGAAAATATATCAACAAATAAGTTGAGAAAGAATAATAGAATACTCAAATTAGGAGACAATACCCACCTGATGCAGACGACGAATGATCAGTAGCTCTTCCTCATCAGACAGAGAAACATCACCCTTATCTGCAAAGGGTGCATTAAACCACTCCTCGAAATTCTGAACTGAATTGAAAATGTGTGGCAGAAGAAAATTAAGCAGGGCCCACAATTCCTGCAAACTATTCTGTATAGGGGTACCAGTTAACAGAAGCCTCCGTCGTATCTGATAGCTGCATACAAGTAAAAGTTCACTTAAAGAAACCTTTCACACTTCTGACTTCCATATAAAAACTATTTAAAAACTCAACACAGTTTAACCAAAATAGCTAACGAACAACTTGAGAAAATCAATCACAATCATTCTGGTACCAAAATTATCATCAAAACAGTTACTACAAAAATTTCAAATAGCATAGCTAGGATACCAGAGGTAAGACTGAAAGTGTAAGAGCAGCAACTTCTATGAATTGCATATTTTAGAACCTACATATATGAATTTGTATGGCATTTGTAAATTTATGTGATCAAAAGTGATAGATATAATACAAAGCATAAGATAATTGGCCTAATGGTTCAAAGGTAGATTCTTTGACCTATATGGTCGATTCAATCCTCAGCCATACAACATTCATGTTTCTTAGATTAAAAGATTATGGTTGCCTAGTGTAAAATACAGTTAAATCCAGTCAAATCTGTGAATTTCAAATTGTGATTTCAGATGGATTTCACTTAGGAGTAAAACCCACAAAATATAAGGACAAGGATTACAACAATTTTCATCCCAAATACATCTATATTTCTTTAGAAATAATAAATTTCATTTAAAAAGCGCTATAAGGGGCACAAGCCTCGTAAACGTAAGTATACAAGAGAAATACCCAAAAGTAAAAGCTAACATCTCAAATTCAAAAGAACTAAAAACTACAAGTTCGAAAAAAGAGTCAACTAATAGCCACTGTCCATTCATAAAGAGACCTTAACAACAAAAGCTTCAATCTCACTTACCAGTATCTCACTCCCTTCATAAGTGTGTGCATTTCTTTTTATCCAAATAACTTCTGAATTCATAATTGTAGATCAAAATTATGCATAGTAAAATAATTGCCCAACTAATTAAACTAATTATGACAGATGTGTGCTTCAAATTATGTCTCAACACCATAATTTTTATGTGGTCTGCAAGCAAAAGCTGATCTTTTTCCATTATGTTTCTTCAGATGTAAAAGTCATAAACTAGATGCCACTTTGCAACCTTAAACTCAAAAAGCTTTGACATGACTAGGCTTTTACAGTTTACATAGCAGCGAGACTGAATTTTGGTTTTCAAAGGTGAAGTATTTCCAAAAGACAAGATTTAAATAAATAGAAAATCTCCACCCGAAAAGCAGGCAATAAGAAGCAAGTTTGTGAAGTACACAACCATCCCACAAGGCATAGCATAATTTATATAGAAATTGGTGAAAGAAAGAGTAATGCTACATACAATAAATATCCTATAAAGCTGATGTTGTTATAAAAAAAAAATCAATGGCTACTAAACTTTGTCACATCAGCTTTGTGGGATATTTGTGTGGTATGTAGCATTACTCATGAAAGAAACTTCATAGGACAAACATAGATTCATGTCAATGGTCTTAGGACAAAATGACATCTCCTCTCCCCAAAAGAAAGGGTGGAGATTGAGGTCAATGGTTCAACCCCGTTTGGGTGCCTCACTTGTATTTAACAATAAGAAAAAAAATATAATTCATATAAAATGTACATAATAAAACATTGCAAGAAGCAAGGGAAATCATACCCTGAGACAAGAGTCCGTGCAAGAACACTCTCATGATTCTTCAACCGATGCCCTTCATCAACAATCATGTAGTACCAGTGAATTTTCTTCAAAAATGCCTTATCTCTCATGATAAGATCGTAGTGTGTGATCAACACATTAAATTTCCCCTCCCCTAACAAATCTTCTCGCATTATCTTTCTCTCATCTAGACGTCCATCATAAAGAACAGCGCCAATACTGGACCACAAAGAAAATTGAGGAATGATTTAAAAGTAAATTTTACACAGAGATATAGAGAGAGAAAGTGCGCATGCATACACACACACACACACACACACAGAGATGTTGGTTTCAAAGAATGCTTCCTGCATACCTAGGAGCCCACATTGAGAATTCATAAATCCAATTTGGTAATACAGCCTTTGGAGCCACTATCAAATGGGGCCCAGTCACACCCTTGTACTCCATGAGATATGCTATTAACGAAATGGTTTGTATTGTCTTTCCCAACCCCATCTCATCAGCTAAAATTCCATTCAAGTTGTTATTGAACAAGGAAAGCATCCACTGAAGCCCCTCTATCTGATACGGTCTTAATTCTCCACCTTGAAGCATGGATGGTTGCTCCGTTACCTGTACAATTCAGACTCTGTTAGATTCTCTGATCCCATTATAAATGATGTTTCCAGTGTTTTTTTTAAAAAAGTGAATCTGAGTATTATATGATTAGCAACAAAGAAAAAGAAAAGGAAATTGGATGGAATCTGTAGTCACTATTTCCACAACATCAAGCATTCTCAAATGAATTGAAGTACTTATCAAGAATTTAGCAATCTTCAGACTATTGCTAATGCTTAACTTAGGAGTTCAACATATTCATTCGCGCGCGCACACCAAAAAAAAAAAGGAAAAAGAGAGAAAGAAAACAAAAGGAAAGAAAAGAAAAAGGACATTCAGGCAATATATGTCATGAAGGCCACACTTAAAACAGCACCAAGCAGAGACTCTTGCCCCCCTACAATGGAACCTGTTCAAAAATTATTCCTACCCCTCAAATCTACATTGATTTTAGAAAAATAATAAAATTGCAGAAACATACAATATTAACCACAGAAGTTTGATAAGATCAAATGTTAGGACTAACAATACGGGCCATTGGATACTTCAGGAGACAACTGTCAAGGAAGGTTCAATCCCCTCACTAGAAGGGAGTAATATGGACCTCAACTTTGTACAAGTACCATATGACATTGTGCCATTCTTGTAAATTATACAACACCCTTGTTCAACATTCAGAATGCAACCAGTAATTAATGTGCAATATGGATTAAATGGAGAAAGAGGAGGGGAGGTTCTCAAACATAGAAACTTGCAAAAAGAACAAAACAAAAAAAGCTAGCACAAACATGATGCAGATCATAAATTTTTATCATTACCTTTTCCTGAATTGCATGTATGGCTGAGTTATATTGCCGCTGACCTTCAAGTAAATCACTAGTTTCAACACTACGATTAGGATCAATGATGTCTATCTCTTCCTCAGGAAGTAAATCCTGAGGAGTTCCAATTTTTGAAGCATCCAATTCAGGCGAATCAGCTTCTGAGTCTTTGAAGGCCTCTATCCCATCTGAATCTTTAGCATCTTTCTGACGCTGAACAGCAGCTCCCAAATTTGCAAGAAGTTTATTTGTTTCTTCCAGAAGCATTGTCAATCGTTCATTCTTGCTCTCTTTCACCATTCTCATGTATGCTTCTTGATCATCAGCCTTCAAGGCTTGAAACCTCAATTTCTCTAACCGTGTAGCACGTTGCCTTTGCCTTCCATGCCAAGCCTGTTAAATACCTATTAATGGTCCCTTTACCAGAAGCTATAGTAGCAATATTATACACTTCAATGTTCCTTACAAGCGTTGCTTTAAGTGGTAACTGATTACTCAATTAACAATAAATTTTAAGTTATAAGTAGAACAATTATTGCCTTCTGAAGAGAATTTCAGAAGATTGCAGTAACTTGTTTCTTCCAAGCATTCTTCATAGAGAGAGAGAGAGAGAGAGGTAATTTCCTCATCAGCTTGATATATAAATTATCATGTAACTTCTTTTAGGTTATTACATGACACAGATCCCGCGTTTGGTCTACATAATTCAGTTATTCTCATTATCAGGTTGCAAAGTATACCAAAACAAAGTTCTGAGTATATTTTTTCCATTTGATATATGGGTAAATGTTTCCCTGAAATGCTATTCTAAATGAAGGACAAAAACCCCTGGCAACAAAGCAAATATTAAAGTTGCATGGAAGATACCAAGGCTCATATAGCATTATTTTAAAGTTCAAAGTCCTTGGAGAAGTTCCCGAAACCCATGGAAAGCATGCTTACCATAATCAACAAATGGCTTTTTTGTTCTTTTTATATTTCCCCAAACCTTTCCAGCAATGTTTTATTAACAGATCTAAAGGTTCACAATTGCCATCTAACGTATCCACCAATTTCCTGGACATTTTCTAGATGACTCCTACTTAATCAATCAAACTTTCCCAGTAGTTTTTCCTGTAAATTTCCATATAATTTAACAGCAGCATTTCTGACTTCCATTTCCCATTTTAAATATGCATGAAATGTAAAAATGGACGAATAGAAGAAGACAGAATACCTGGACCCCATCATTCCTCTGTTTCCGGCGTTTCATAGATGCTTGAATTTGCAATTGGAATTCACGAACTGCATTGAGTATTTCAGCAAAAAATTTTCTTTTTCTAGTTTCCACTTGATTTTTCTCCTCCTCTTCTAACCTTGACAATCTCTGCATGAAAGGTTTTAACTATGTCAGCAGCATCTAGGTACACAGTACTTCGTTTTTCCACTTTGATGATCCATATTTTGGGTCTTCTGATCTATATCTTATCTGGCCAGGAAAATAAAAAGATTTTTTTTTTTTCTTTTATGTCTATAAACTTATACTTTAAACACATGAAGATCAGACTAACTGATTAGTGGCCCTCTAGGAGTCTCTCAAGCCAAAACTTGACAAGGTTTAATAATTATAACCTGTTATCACTTTCATACAGTACTCATCGACTTTTTTCATTTTAGTTTTCTTTTTTGTCTTAATTTCAGACACTAGGTGGCTAAAATTATCAGATAAATCAAAATGAAGTTAGTGACCTCACAGCTGGGATCCCTCAAATAGAGACTGTAGGCATATGCCAGGATTTGAAGCTGCATTCTCTAAAGATGCTATAAAACCTAGATACCCCAGATTCCCAATTTCTGTGTTCTGAGTATGGATAAATAGCTCAAACAAGTAATGCATAAATTAATAAATGACCTCAGCATCCCGTTTCTTCCTGAACTGATCATCGGCATCCATGGCAAAAGCATCTCCCACACCATAAAGTGGACGACGCAATCGCATCATGCCCCAGTCAAATAATTGCCGGTCAGGTTCTGCACAGTTTACACGGAGCCAGTACTCTGAACTCACATTAGACCGAACCTTGCTTTGCAACTCCGCCAGCTGCTAGAGAAAAAGGTAGTAAGAACCTATGTCATCCCTTGGTATCAGAAGTAAAAACAGAAGAACACATGCATATATTACAATTACAAGAACTCCTTTACCAGCATATATCAGTAAACTGCCAACAAGCAACATAGGAATTTATATGTGCAAATCATTGACTCATTATAAGGCCACATTTGGCTATGCTTCACAGGCAACAGTTCGCAAATTTCTCTATTAAACAATTCTCAGAATCAGAATGTTTGTTTTTCTTGTATCTGGAAGACACAAGAAAAATTGATCTTTCCAACCACACAAAAAAAAAAAAAAAACAGGTTGCTTGAGAAAAGAATCATTTAAGGAAGTACAACCAAATGCTGCCTTACCTTTATTTCACATAACTGCAATTCTCTGTTAACTAATTGTCATAATTTATCGTATCTAGTTTACCTTTAGCCCATAGAGTTCAAGCAAGCACTTTGTCTGCAGGTCCTCGCCTCTATTTGAAGGCAATTCTGATTCAAAACATTAATGCATAAGTGATCCACTCTGAAAAATTGGCTAGACAATTACTTGATAATAATAAAAATTAATTTGTACAAATACAAGATAGAACCACTTCCGAACATAAATTAACTAATGAAACTTGCAAAATCTATTATTTCCTATATTTTTAACATTTCGAAGCATGCAAATGCTACACGAATGCTTTTTTTTTTTTTTTTTGACATGCAAATGCTACACGAATGCTATTCAACAGTTAACAACAAACCTATCAATTCTACATTAAAAATAAAAAGTACCATCTGAAAATAGTGTGTACAAAGAAAACTGCCGAAAGTTAGCAATCGTGTTTGCTCTTTTACTGTTGGCATAGGTTGGGGGGGCTCACATACACCAAAAATATGATACCCAAGGTGAAGGTTCTTTATAAAATTTAGTCACCTTCAAGCTCAGCCAATCGATGCTGAATGTAACTCTGAAAACGACTTTCCCTTGATACTTTCAATCCAACACCCGACACACAATTCAGGCGTTGCTCCAATAGTGCATCCTCAAACTCGGCCAACAAATCTCCTGTGTAACTGCCATGATCTCCCTGCATAATAATACCAAAACATACTGTAAGAAACAACTTTTATCACTCACCAAAAAACTAACCCCAAGAATAGAAGAACAAAAGGTGAAATTCAGGAAAGAAAAAATAGCCAAAAAAGTACACAATTTCTATTACAGCAATTCTAAAATTTAGTGGATAAACATGGAGTAACATCAAACAACAAAATGTCCACAGACAGACAAATCAACGAAGAGACGTAATAAACGCTTCAAAAAAAACAACAAAATCTCAAAACCACCCACAAACAATCACAACCACCCTTCAACCCTAGAGAAACTCAATCTCACTAATTCCCTTCCGTCAATAAATTGAATTATAGACTAAGCATACACACAAAAACACAAAATAGGAAACACAGGCAAGAATTTCAAAAGAGGAAAAAACCCCTAACCAACACAAAACGCACAAATCCCAACCCTAACCCCTGAAACTGCTTCAAATTACCCAAACAGAGACAAAAGCAAGAGAAGGCCATCGCAGAAAATTATTACCAGAGTCTTCTCGGGAACCGCCTTCTGGTCCGAGCCTCCGCCGCCGGCTCCGGTCGCGGAGGCATTGATGGCGGAGTCTTCGGGGGAGAAGCAGATGGAGGAAACGGCGTCGTGGAGGTCGGGAGGGAGGGGGAGGTTGCGGGAGACGAGGTTGAGAGCGCAGATCAGAGACTTGGCGTCGTGGACCGTCGAGGGCTCCAGGGTGGGCTGCTGGGTCTGCCTCTCCAGCTGAGCCATGGCTCGGCCGTGGCGGGAGCCCCGCTTTTGTAACGGATATTTGAAATTAAATATTGTGGGATTAAAAAGCTTTAGAGTAACAAACACAGGCTCTTTCACACACACTCAATAATTCGCTATTTTTTGATTTTGCCTTCGGAAAAAATAAAAGAACCCACCCTCTCTTTCTTCGGCGCTCTCTCAATAAGGAGAAGAATAGCGGGCGTGTGGTAGGGAGGGTCTCTTTCATCATTTTGTTTTGGCCAAACACGGCTTTAGTTTTTCAAAATGACGGAACTGTCCCGTGAAAATTTTGAAGTGACGGCTGGGTCCTTTGCCCATTGGCGCTCACCACCGACCGAGATGCCCTCATTGTTTTTTTTTTTTTTTTTTTGTAAATAAAAGCACGGGACAAATTCATTATGGGCTATTAATAAAATCAAGTGGGTTAAATTGTCCTAATCATGGAATAGGATCCTCTCCAGTCCATAATGGACTGGAGAATATCTAATTTATTCTTAGAAATCCTACAACTACAAATGAGACACATGTCCCACTACAGAAAAAAATAATATTTCAGATTAAAAAAAATAAAAAATAAACTAATAAAAAAAAAGGAGTGGCTGGTCACCCCATCTTGGCCATAAGGGGTGGTCGGACCACCCCCAAGGTTTGGCCTTTGGGGATGGCCAGACCACCCAACAAATTTTTTTTTTTTTAAAGATCTGGCTCTTGGGGGGTGGCTTCGGCCACCCCAGACTGGCGGTTTGGGGAAGCCACCCCCAGCCCCAATTGGGGTGGTCCGGCCACCCCTTAATTTTTTATTATTTTGTTTTATAATTTTAAAAAATATATATATAATATTTTATTATTTTTTTTATTAATCAGACAAATGTTCTATTTATGGCCTCAAGATCTCTTTAAAAAGACCCTAAACATTAACGAGATATTCTCCGGTCCAAAATGGACTAGAGAGGATCTTGTTCTCCTAATCATGGGTCTTAATGGCTGATAGAACAATAAAAGACATTAAAAATTATCTAATACTCTTCCAATAGTTTTAAATATTTAGCAATAATAGATTGTAATGAGTTTGGTTGTTTATAAAAGTTGTTCATTCATTAAAAAAAAAAAAAAAAAAGCAATGATATGATGTCTATTGAGTAAATAAAATGCTTTTAGTACATTTTCATGATTTGAATCTTGAAGTTTAACCCACGAGCAAGCCATGGGTCACCCAACTCATACTTAAAAGTTAAATCTTTGCAATTTTTAAAGAGGATTTGAAATTTTGACATCTTCCGATGGATTGATGACATTGCAAATTTTTAAAAAATAGCGACCCAACGTTGATACTTTAAAGTTTTAAGAGTATGATTGTAAAAGTAATAAAGATAAGCAAGTGATATTTTCCCTAGAAAAGTTAAAATTTTGAATGTAGTAGCATTAAACATATTTTTGGATCGGTTGGCCCCGTAGTGAGCGATCCATACGGACGTGTCACCCACTTGGTAATGAGGCAAAAAATAAAAAATGCGTAATATGTTCCTTACCAAAAGGGATGACCATGAATGAAAGTCTTTTGCATGGCTTGATAACAGGAATCCGAAAGTGTTCTTAAGCCAGCAGTTTTATGTTGGAAAAAAAAAAAAAAAAAACATTCCTGTACAGCATATACCAGAGAACATATTGTTATTTAAAATTCGTTCCAAAAAAACCCTAAAAAAGGGGCCTCGATTTCCAAGGCTGGAGCCCACTTTGGCTAAAATTGAAATAAGACAGAAGGGGATCATTCCTCTAAGGTATGATTTGTAATGTATATTTCCTACTGTCTGCAAGCAGATTCAGATTCTGGAGGATGGTGACTAAATTGAGGACCTCACAAACTAAGACTACAATTACCAAAATTCTGAATTTTTTGCTGTTAGTTGACTTTTGGTAAGTTTAAAGTTCCGCTCTATGCCAATGCTCGGGTTATTGGCTCTTGGAAATACTGAAGTGATATAAAAATTGCTTCCTGCACATAAAGAAGCAAATTGATCAAGATCATGAGTAATTAGATAAGAATTTTCCTTTCTTAAAAAAAAGGAACCTGGCAAATGGAGAATGTACGATTACCTCTGTTCGAATCGTTCGACTCCCCTGATTTGGACATGTGTTCAAGTATGAATGAAATACGTTACGCACATCTTTCCCCTGAAACCAAAAAGGAAGGAAGAAACTAACATTAACAATATCCAGTATTCACTTTTTTTCCCCTCCTTTTGGTTGCTAAACTAGCAACTACACGTTCTGGCTCCAAACCATCTAAAATGAAAGAATTATACAGACTTCCAGCAAGTCCGAAACTCCACCATTACTAAATCTACCAACCAAATGCTCTTTCCTTTTATCATGCTAAATTGACCACAAGTCGGATACATGCTTACTGGAAATATACATATAAGAACAGAACAAATGCATAGGGAGAATAAATCTATTCTTTCAAGTCGCAAGACACGAGCATAAAAATCTCAGTTGGAAGCATTAAATACATCAAATGATGTTCTCCGCTTTCCATTTTCTGTTTTGCAGCTTCTTTCCAAGAAAGATACAACTGAAAACATTGTGTAACCAAAATCTGTTGACATTTTCTGGAGACATGTTATGGGAGTGGTTTCCAAAAAATGAAACCAGATAAGTGTCAACAGAAATTATTTTTGTGTAGTAACATACCTTTAAGTTATTGTCTTCTTCGATGCTCTCTTCCAACCCAGCAAGTCCACCAAAAGCAATCAATAGATGCCTATGAAGTTATACAAACATCATATTAACAAGCATCACGGGTAAATTGAAGTATATATTATCATGATGTATACAATATATCACAATGTCTCGTACCTAAACTTAGGTTTCTAACTGAAGGTGTAAATACTAGTAAGTTAAGAGTACTACACTTATTTTAGCGCAACCCAAGTACACAAGAAGTATACAATAAAAAAGTCTAGGAAGTAGCAGAGAAGAGAATCTAAAAAAGCATGAAAATTCGGAAAACTACAATTTGAGGCACCAGCCCAAACAAAAAGAGTTTTAAAGAATAAATCCTTTAATTCCACTAAGGTTCTCTAGTGGTCTTCAAAACTACGACCGTTTCTTTCCCTCTATAGACACCACATTAGGTAAGGCAAAATCATCTTTCAAACTGCATCAAGCTGAGAACTAGCCCCTAGCACTCTCCAAGATGCAAAGATCTACCCACCCTTCTAGGGCATAATCCAAACCAGCCCTACACTGCTGAAGATGGTATTTCAAAGAGCACTTACAATCTCACAATTGAGTAGAA
This sequence comes from Corylus avellana, assembly GCF_901000735.1. Classification (NCBI taxonomy): domain Eukaryota; kingdom Viridiplantae; phylum Streptophyta; class Magnoliopsida; order Fagales; family Betulaceae; genus Corylus; species Corylus avellana. The sequence continues at coordinate 10,279,632 of NC_081541.1, forward strand.
GATGGTCTATTGACTCCCCATTCTTCTTACATATGCAACACCACTCAACCACAATTATATGCCATTTCCTTAGATTATCCATGGTGAGGATTTTCTCAAAGGTGGCCGACCATGCAAAGAAAGCCACTCTCAAGGGAGTCTAATTCCTCCAAATACTCCTCATGGGCAAGGAGTGACATCATGGGGAACAAGAATAAAAACAAAAAATTAAACTCTAAAAAACAAAAAAAAAAGATCCTGGAAATTCTTGGGGGTGGTCCAGCCACCACGCCGAAGAACTTTTTTTTGTTGGTATTTTGATTATTTGTTTAATTTCAAAGGTCTTTTATGTAATTTTTGTCTCTAAATTTAGAGTATTTGCTTCATTTAAAGTTTTTTAACGAGGTTGACTAATAGAATGAGTTTTTGTAAGTATGCTCACAAGAGAACCCCCTAATCAAGAGAAAAGATGAAAAGAAGTTCCAAAAAAAGACTAGAAAAAAGCAAAGCTATGATGTGCTGCTATCCAAGTGTATAAAATATTGAAATTTGAACAAAATCCCTTTGTCTCTACCACCAAAGTCCCTAGATCTTCAAAGCTCCAAGCATTCTACTATCTCCAAATACACCACATTGAACACGCTAGAGCCAACCTCCAAACTTCTAAAATGTTACCACACCTTATCTGACCTCCCCAACTCGCCAACAACCTTACTTTTTTCTTGTAACCTGTCATGCACCTACATAGCACTCGTCCTTGCCAACCACATAGCACTTGTCCCCACTAGTCCTTATAAATGGGGGAAGAAAAAAAAAAAAAAAAAAAAGAACCAACACCCCTTTGTTTTTAACACAAGAACACATCACCACTCAAACTAGATAGTTCATATGGGAAATGCCTTTCAACAGAATTTTTCTCGAAATATATTTTTTTGATCTCTAAGATTTGAACCTGAACATTACCTCATTCCCACCCCGCCCTTTACCCCCTTAACACTATTGTGTGGGGTGTATCATATAATAAACCTCTTGGGGGTAGGCGTTCCCAAGTTATTAAACCGGCCCACCTTCGCTATAACTGATGCAGCGTGACTTAGTGGGCTGCAGCGAAGAATATCAATAAATAGCGGATAAGTATTTCTAGGTTTTGAGACTATCAAGTAATCAAAGAAATCTTCTTAAAACAATAGATGTTATCTAAGGTTTAAGGAAAAAACACAAAAGAAACTCAACTCTGAGTATTCTTATTGAAGAAAACCATATAATAATCAAAAGCTAAATTCTAGGGTCTATAAAACATGTATATATAGGCCTCCAAACCCTAAACCTAATAATAGTACGAAATAAAGTCGGAATCAGCAAAACTGTGCAGCGCGTCTGCAACCTTGTCCGAACGGGGTTGCGGATGAGCCTCTCTGTGAATCCCAGTGATCTCTCGTCTGAACAAGGTTTCGGACGATCCTCTTTGGTTGCTCCTCGGCTGCAATCTCGTCCAAACGAGATTGCACACGAACCATTCTGCCCAGCCTGCTAGTCTTCTCTTTATGGCCCATTTTGACCTAGTAAACATTAGAATTAGCTAAACCTCATGAAACATGACCTTTTAGATATTTAAATTAGCTTTCCAACGTCATCAAGCTTGCTCCAATCTGAGGTCTAGAACTCTAGATACGGTCTTTTTAGTAGAACTCGTCAGGTGCAAATCATCGCTCTTCTTTATGAACTCCTTAGCTTTCTGGTCTACATCAATAACCCTAAGCCATACCCACTAGCAACGAAGCCTACAAGCCGGCCGAACGTCATCTATATTAGGCCAACCCAGCTTGAGCTAATCTAGGCCAGCTAGACCTAACTCAATTAGGTTGGCCGGACCAGGTTTAACTTGGATAAACGAGCACATAGGGCATAAAGAGAAGTCGCATCCACAGTATCCTAGACCATCTTTATTTTTAGTTAGAAGGATAAAAGTAGGGAGAGAAAAAGAAGAGGGACAAAATTGATACCTTTAGGCCCACAAAAACCAAACCTCCAAAGTTGGATGGATCTGGAGAAGAAGATATGGTAGTTCCAAGAATGACCAAGGAAATTACATTTTCTCCTCATATTGAACCATCCAAACCAGCTTATAATAGTAAAAGTTTACCTTTACAGGCTTTACAGTCTTGTCTAAAACTCTATATTGCCCAGTTGCTGGAGAGTTGCAGTCCTCAATGTTCTATTTATTCAAAGTACAGTGGGTGATACCTAAGATAGTTTATGAATGGTTTAGTGTTGGAAATATGGATTGCTATTCCATTGAGCCTTAAGTGGACGATTTGGAAGGAATGCAATTGTTGGACTTCTGAGGGGATGGAGCATATGGTACTGTCAATTCGAATTTCATTTTTCAGAAGCTGGTATGATTGGATGCGTGCTATTCGTAGTGCTTTTTCTTGTGATTCTGCTTATGATTTTATTGATTGTATGAATTCCTGAGATGAATTAAACTTCCAGCATACTAAGATTGTGGTCATTTTGGCCAAAAAATAAAAACTACTAATACCAAAAAATAAGTTCAGTTTTACAGTCTCCTTCCTATTCCTTCCAATGTATCAAACAAGAAGAGGGAAAGACCATCTCCTTTAATCCCATTTTCCATCCTTATTATGAAACATATTGTAGTCAAGGCCCAGAGACATTGTTACATACAAATCTCTTCTAGTTCTCACCAATTCTCCTTTTAGCGCTTAAAGCTTAGATAGAGATTATCAACTTTTACGTGGCTGAAATTTTGTGGCATTGACATCACGATGCAGTCCACTAATTGAGCAGTAAAGAGCAACATTAGGTCCAGTCACTAGAGAACATCCATCCAAAGGAAGTTATGCTCACAGCATCTGACAAAAACAATCTTACTTGTGATCAAGACATCAAAAAGAAACATACCTGAAGGCAGGTATGGTCAGATCTGATGACTTAACAGTCAGTCCATGCTCTGAGGTACCAACCAAATGGTCATAGCCACCCTATGATTAATATAACATAAGTTTATAGAGGGCCTTTAATGAATGGTTTACCAAGAAATAATCAATGGGTCAAATTGAAAAAAGAAAAAGAAGAAAATCAGCATCAAAGAATGAATACCTTGTATGGACAATCCTTCAATACTGAACTCATATTAGAAGCATATCGCACTTTATAGCCCCAGTACATTCCTGCTTCTTCCCTAGGCTTGGCGGATGAGACAACTTCACGTGGTATATCTAGATAAATGCAATTGTTGAATCATAAACCCCATTATGCACAACTTTTTTCCAGTTGCAGGAAGATTGCATATGGATGCATGAGGGCATAATAAAAATGGAATGTCACCAAAAAAAAGAAATCAGTTAATGCAATGGCATATGGAACACATGACCAATACTTCATCCTGATGCCACAACAGGTTGGATGAATAAAATGTATGTCAAACCAACTTAACTATTATTTAATGCTCAAAAGCATCAAAGGGATTGCAAAGATGAAGGCAAAAGTTCAGATATGCACAATGAATCAATTGAGCAATAGTCAGTGCCCACATGTATCAGCAAACAAATAATGTTTAAGAAACAACTTAGACAGGGCAAAAAAATTCAGAAAACAAAAAGATATGTCTATTCATTACCAGTATCCAGATTGCGGTTGGTTCCCATAGCTACAGTAACTCTTGTTCCAGGTTCCAGTACTTGATCAATAACAAAACTCTGCATAAGTTACCAATGAACCAATAAATTTTCTCTTTTTCTTTACCGGTAAGTTACAAATGCACCCAGTGGGTCTTGAACGTCACCCTCCTCCCTATTCTTACAAGGGGAGGGAGGAGGTACAATTCAAGTTAGAGCTCATTGACACTAATGAAACCAAAATTTATGTTGTGCTGTTATTTATCCTTCTGATTTTTATTTATTTTTGCTGTTGGGGTGGGGAGAACAGAATTTATCCAATCATCAAGTGCAGAGTACACATGGAATGGGTAAATAGAAGAAAGGATAAATATCTTCACTTGCCAATTATTGTATAGAAGCAATATATGTTCTATACATTTTTTTCGATTAAGTAACTTTGCATACATACTAACAAGCACAATCTATCATGTTTGTATTGACAACATAAGCATAGATCAACAAGATCTAAAGGGGAGAAAATTTAACATGATGGACCACATCAACAACACTGGGTGAATTATTTCAAGTCCGAATCCCACTACGTTGTCAGCAGCCCAATGCCAATGGATAATACAGTAAAAAACTAAATGAGACAATGCACCTACATTCCCTCTTGATTAGTCCCTCATCATAAATCAAACTCCACAAACAGTCCAAATAATTGGTGAAAACATAGGGAAAAATAAAAGGTGGGGCTATATACATGTGATGTCTCCCGCAGAACAACGAGGACAACAGCAAGAGCATATGAACCTGTTTACTGAGGTACTTAAATTCCCACTCCCCCCACACACATGAGAGAGAGAGAGAGAGATAAGGTCAAATTTACAAAGAGTATATTGAATTTCAAGTAAACTATAATTTACATCCCAATTAAGCAGAACTGATCCCCAGGAATTAGATACAGACAAAGACTAAGGTTACAGGATCACAGAACTGAATAATTGAAAATCATATGAGTTCATTATTTGTTTGTCACTGCTGAATTCCTTTGGCATGATAATAAATTAATGAGTTCATAGTTATTTGCCATCAGACTTATCAAAAAAAATATGTATATTTGCCAGCAGGTGAGTCACATAAGTCATGTGACATCCAGGTACTTTAAGCCTCTGTCCATAAATAAATGAGTGGACACCAACAATATTGCATGCGTCATCTGTCCATACAAACTATTTTGTTGATATCAAACTAGTTGGTATGCTCAGCATGAAAGAAAAGAACTACAAATCTTTAGATAAAAAGAAGAAAGAGAGAGGGGGGAAGAAACTTTTAGTTAATAAAAATGGTAAGAACAGCTTTAGAACTAGAAGAATTCTATTGTACCTTACTTAAACCCACATCAACGAGTGTTCCCGAGTTTGGAGATCTTTCTTTTAGTGTGACACCTATAAAGTTAATACAGGATATAAAAAATTTGGGCACTGGATTAATACAAAGAAACATATTAAAACTAACATTGTCTGTAAATTTGGGCTAGCTATCAATAATATAGACAAAAACAAAGTCATACAACAGAATCCTGTAATACATGATGTTCCCTCAATAAGGGCAAAGATTTTCTTTCTCTTGTTTGTGACTCCAGCCGTTTGTTATGAATACCAATTCAGTTCATCTCAAGTAAAAGTCAAGAATTGTAACCACCAATTCCATCCATCTTAGGCCACATCTTCCGCTAAATGAATAGTTCCAAAATCACTTTTTACTACTTAAATCCAAGTTATTTCAAAAATTCATCCTTCTCTTAGATTCTTCGACCCCACTCCTATTCAAAATTTCATATTTCAGACCATCTACGTACAGTACACAATGTCTTTTTACCTCTGCAATCCTGCTTAACATTGAAGATGTTCTAAAGTAGCAGTATAGAGTTGTCAAGCAATGAGGCTATTTCTAGGCATCGAAAGCTAAAGCTCAGTTTCAATCACCAGAAAATTTAACTACCCCACATCAAATTTGTTCAATTTGTTACTATATAGGCATACCTTCTCGATATGGAGCCCACTCATGCTTCCGCAGATGGTGTGGAGCATCAAGTGGGGGCAACAATCCCTGTCAAAATGCAAGATACAAACGACTTTAGCCAACTATGAACCAAAAAATCCAACAAAAGAAATGCACTTACTGCCCACAATCAAATTCAATGAATTTTAGCGAATGGGAATCGGTACCACGAATCTTAAACTGTTGTGCTTTGGGAAGAGAACTTTTCTTAGATATTGCGGTGTCTCAAGATACCGCAAGATCCTTATCAGAAAAGCTGCGCCGCTTTCATTCTCATCTGTACAATCCAATGCTGTAACACCGTGATCGTTCACTGAAACACTCTTATTATCAAATACTACCACCTGTTTATACAAGACAAGTTAATAAAGTAAGATACCTATGGATTATCAAGTTATTTAGTCACAGAAATACATGCATTTTTACATCATTAACAAATTTAATCACAAATAATCTAATACATAATTTAAGCAATCAAACACAGAATGGCAAAGTTAATAAGGAACAGCAACGGACCTCGTCAATTCGGAAAATGGTAGCGGCACGAGCAACCTGACCAGCTAACTGAGAAAGTAAAAAATTGAAAACAACGCTCCGTTTGGATGCCGAGAAAATGGGGGGGGAAATTAAAAGAAGAAATTCAAATAAAGGGAAAATAAATATAGAGTGAGAAGAGAAAGGTGTACTCGTGTGGCGAGCTCGAGAGACTGAGCGTTGTTGATGATGGAACCGGACACGGCTATGCTGACTGTGGGTATTTCCTTTGCTTCGTCGTGCGCTTTGTGCTTTTTCTTCTTTTTCTTCTGCTTCTTATGGGACTCGCCGTTTACGAGCTCCACTTCGTTTAGAGGTTCGGGCTTTTGTGCATTCTGTGCGTCTACTTCTGGTTCCGATTCTGCCTCGTCTCTCTTTTTCTTCGCCATTTCTATGTGAGCTTTCAGGGTACAAGGGTTTTAGCGTTGCGCCAGATAGACAAAGGCAAGGGGCCGGAGCTACCGGACTATAACTTTTACTAAAAGTCGTTTACAACTTTTGTTAAAAAGTTATTTCATATAGTCATTTATAAATTGATACGAGAGTTTTATCAACAAAAGGTGGTTTGCATAGACAATTTTCTAAAAATGAAACTACTTGCACAACAACAAATACGTTAAACAAAAATAGCACTGAATAATGATGAATTGGAGTTGTTGAAGAGAAGCTTCACTAAGGTGTTCAATAAAGGCGATACTCGGCAATGAGAGCTTAGTGGACACCAAAATGGGAACCGTAATTGTATCTATAATTCTCTATAGGCAAAAATAAGGTACCAACTTTGGAGATCTAGTAAGAAGAAGAAGAGAGGGAACCAACGATCTCATGTGTAGACAAAAAAAAAAAAAAATGGCAGGGAAGCAGCGGTGCATACTATACATGCACACGGGGGGTGGCGTGTGTTGAATACCCGCTAGAGTAGACAATGCTAACCAGAGTTGAGGACAAAGGAGGAAGTAAAAAATGAGAAGGAAAAAGAAGGGGGAGGGTGTGGGTCACATGAAAAGAAGAGGGCCGGGAGAGATGAGGCTTTCCGGGTTTTTTCTTACCCCGTAGTTTACAGGGGAACACAAGGAAAATGTAGGAAAACATTCACAGGAAAAGGAGAGGGAGAGATGAGGCTCTTCGGGTTTTTTCTTACGCCGTAGTTTACCATACACTTACGTTGTCATTCTTTTCTTTTTTATTTTTTCTTTTTCTATTCAATGCAAGAGAGGGGAGAAAGGGGAACTATGGAGGAGGGTCTTCCTCATAGTTGATCCTAACCGAAGAAAAAAAAAAAGACAAGACATGAAAATACATCCAAATATATGATTAAAAGCGGCCCATTTAGCAATATAATGTACACTTCTGTTGTCATTCACAAACTTCTATTACAAGTTTCCCTTCTAGTGGCATATCAAGTGAACATAAAATATTCATGTTTCACTATTATATATATATATACTCTTGTTTCAACTATTAGAACAAGGCAAGGGCTAATGGCTATTCCGACTAAAAGGTCATTCGTCCATATTACTCTCCATCTGACTTGCTTGGTCTGTTTGCGACTCTCAGAGTCGGAGATCTTTGAAAAACGTCTTGCACGCTAGTTTGCAATTGTAAAATCAGAGTCCATGGGGGAAAAGGTCTCCCACTATACACATCTTGTTGGTCCCTGTGACGGAGATTCCTCTTCTTAACTCATGACACCAATATCTTTACAACACAAGGATCCTGCTTGGAAGCCAACCATTCACACTTTCTTCCAAATGCCCATCTGCACCATACATCTTGAAGCAGCTTCTTACTCTTCTTGAACCAATATCGCTTGGAAGAAGCAGAAAAGTGATGGTACAACAACTTCAAATAACAACAGAAAGCAAATATACTCATTCGTATAGCTAAAACCTTTTTTTTTATTCAAATCAAGAGTCAACTTTACATGAGATACTAGTGGTATCAAAATCTAAGAAAATTATAGAGGTGTTATCCTTTGTTCGCAGTGTTCTAGCCTCACTCAACAAAAAATTAGCAATATTCTCTGCTGAATCCGCGCCCGTCGAGTGTCTCTCCCTTGTCTGTCAAGCATAGAAATTTGGAGATACATAAAAATGACTTGGGAGGGAGAATGAGAAAGATCAAATTCATAAAAATAAATAAATAAAACCCTCAGAGTGATCAAAGGGAACTTAAAATTATGTAAATAGATAATACCTGAAGGACTAGTTGTGTTGCCTTCTTCACACTAATGACATCCCAGAACCCATCACTGTGATTTTTGTACGATCCAGAGTTTCATTTATTAAATGTCATAATACAAAATATAATTGAGAAAGCAAAATATAAAAATTCTTCAATTTCTTATAGTCAAGTATTTCTAAATAATAATGGGACTTATTCAAGAGAATGCGACAGCTATTTGATGGTAACTCTCAAATGGAACTTTTAGATATCCAAAATAAGGCCCATCAGTTAGATCAGTCAACATGAGCTGAATCAAGATCTAGATATAAAACTTGTTATAAAGACAATTATGGCTGAAACTGATGCATTACACAAGAACTACAAAGACAAGATCAGAAGCAAAATCACCTTGCCAATAGTGCAAACGCCCCACTTGCTCGATGAATATGCACAACTTGACTTATATAAGGCTCTGAACTGAAGCGGGAATCCTGCTGTTTAAGAAATTTGTCTCCAAGCATCCGAGCAAGGTTCAAACCTGAATTAGGTAAGAAGAAAAAAAAGTGAGCAATTAACCATTATTTAACAATGTATGAAAAACTTGAGGTCATTTTGCCATTAGGCCCATTACCACAGAGACGAGTTTCCCCATCTTTCAGTGGTTCTCCTGTTTCTTCAATTCGGCGTCTTTCAGAATAACTAGTTATCCTATGGTCTTCAGTCATCTTAATCTGTTTCCCATCAACACTGCCACAACAAAATCACATCTACTTGTGATTACAGTATATAAAGTCATAAGGAAATGTGTGGACCCTAGAGCACAACATAACAAAACCACAAGAAAAGAACAAAATTATTTTATATGATTCTTGATTGAAGAACCTAGCTCTTTTAGAAGCCATATAAAAGAAACAGAGTTCTTTTAGTCAAGAACCATATATATAATACCATATGTTCAAAACTACTAGAAAGAAATTCAAGAGCCAAAAACAATAATACAATATGACAAAGCCACAAAGAACAGAAACTGCAGTGCCACATCATCATCTATACTTGTGGACCCTGGAGTTGCTGTAATATAACAAGATAAATACTAACAATAATAACATATGCGATGATATGTAAAATTGATAACCACCAATGTCCTGTCATATTCCACCACATTCAAATCAAACAAAATTCATTTCAGTGAATGGATTCATAAGATGCTACTTGTAAGCTATCATAAAAATAGTAAAAACCACAGTAGCCACACAACGACTATTCTGTAGAAGGTCAGAGCTGAGGACCCTCAAGTTTCCTGCTTGCCTACCAAAAACCCCATCCAATACACTAGAACACAAGTTTTGATGCTATATTATCCTAACGATCATATGAATGAAAGAATGACAACATGAACACATACTTCATAACACAAGCTGAATCCCCAACATTTGCACATTGCACAAAGAAATTTTCATCACCATCAGCCCATACCAGAAGCACCGTCGCAGTACAACCCTGCAAAGAATTGATTATCATAATGTGCAAATCTGCCTTAAATTACTAACAAGACAAACATTTAAAAGGACAAAGGAATAACCCTTTTCACATCAGTTCTTGTCATGAAAAAAAATATATATATATATTGGATACTCAAAACAGTCAAAACACTAATACCAAAAACATCAATTGGATAAACTCGCATTTCATCGTGCTGTTCAGAATTACTTCCATGATCCAAGTTCCCACTGATTAAATATCAATTACAAAAATAAATTACGAAACACCATAAAAGAGACAAGCAAATAGCATTTAAATCTAATTAAAAAGGCCCTTTTTTCTTTGTCTTTTATCTGCAGGTTAGTCTGGCACTAGTTAGTGCATAACACCCCTAAGGCGTCACAACTCAAGAATTCACCAAGCTAGCCAGAGATGTGAATACTGAGGAAGCAATTCTCCATCTCTCATATATATCAATAGCATGGTCTGCGAGCATTTTCCATGTGTAGAGCTCTCTCTCCTAGTGAACAAGTTTGTAATTATTTAGGAGCATCCATATGCATACATCCCAGAAGCACAATTAAGGTCCCCCCCTCCCCTTAAGACAAGGGCACAATTTCTTCTAACTAGTTACCTTGCATCTCTATGACAACTTCCCCCGGATATTGTTAGATTGACAACATTACTTCATAACACCAAAAAGCCACGGTCTTTAAAGCAAAAGTCTATTATTAATAAGGGCTGTTGTAGTGTATTATTTTTATTTTGTTTAATAAGTAATCGAAATATCATTAAAAGCGAAAAGCACAACCAGGTACACAGTAAGTATACAAGAGAAATACCTAACTAAAAGGAGAAATAGAACATGATAATTAATTTCCAAATGAGTTACAAACACAGTTGCCCAAATATAAAGAGAATAAAAGGACTTAAAGCTCCTCCAATGTCTACTTGCGGTCCTCGAAGATTCGATCATTCCTTTCCCTCCAAAGGCACCACAAAAGGCAAGAAAGCATCATTTTCCACACAACAGCACTCCGAGTGCTACCACCAGTCCATCAACAAGCAAACAAGTCAGCTACCCGACTAGGCATAACCCAGGACAACGTAAAGGGACTAAAAAAAGCATTCCATAAGGCATAAGCAACCTCACAATGGAGCAGATGCTGGTTCACAAACTCCCAATTCCTCTTGCACATACGAGACCTATTGCCCACAATGACATGTCGCTTCCTAAGATTGTCCATGAAAAGGATATTTCCTAAGGCCGCCGACCAAGCCAAAAAAAAAGCTTCTCAAAGGAACCTTGGTCTACCAAATACTCTTTTAGGGAAAAGGAATGCATCATTAATGACATTGTAGAAGGAGCTAACAAAGAACACCCTTTTTTTATGGGACCCACCAAAGCTTGTCTTCACCTTTCGGTCTCTCTCTATAGGAATACAACAAATTGAAAAACAATGCAAGGCATTCGCCTCCTAATTGTGAGCCACTCCAATAAAGCTTGTGTTCCATTGAAAAGAACCACTAGAAAGCACTAAATGTACTGCTACAGAAGCGTCCTTCACACAAACGATGCTAAATAAATCCGGAAAAACTTCCTTAAGGGCCTTCTCCCCACACCACACATCATGCCATAATCCAATTTTGAAGCCATCTCCCAATTCAAATCTAGTACGACTAGAGAACAACCTCCATCCCCTCTTGATATTCTTTCATAAACCCACCTCAAATCGCCCAGGGGTTCAATAGAACACCACCCACCCCACAAACGGCCATATTTAGCATCCATAACTCCTCTCGACCGTGCCTCTTTGTCATGCATATAACACCACAACCATTGCCCTAAAAGAGCGCGATTGAACATCCTGAAGTTCCAACTCTCAACCCTCCCTCAAAATTGGAGAGCAAACATTGGACCAGCTCACCAAGTGAAATTTGAATTCTTCACCTATCTCCCCATAAGAAGTCTAGATGGAGCTTCTCTATGCGATTTGCAACACCAATAGACAGGAAAAAAAAAGACATGAAGTACGTAGTTAAATTGGAAAGGGCATTCTTTATAGGGGTAACCTTGCTACCCTTAAACAAATACATCATTTTTCAACTAACCAACCGATGCTTTATCTTTTCAACAACACTGTCTTGAATAGATTTGGCTAGTGTAGGAGGCCCCCAATTGAGGACCACGATACTTCAAAGGCAAAGAAGAAGCCCCGCAGCCCAAAATGCTTGCCAAATGATAGGGATAAGATAAGGTCGAGTTGGAATGTAATTCCAACTCATTAGGCTTAGAATGTTAGGATTAGATTAGATTAATAGTTGAGTTAAAATAGGATTTCAATTATTTAGGATTAGTTTTATTTGAATATTTGATATGTTATCTTTTAGCTGTTATCATGTTATCAATTGTAGTCTATTTATAGACCATTTTATTAATGAAGAAAGTAGAGAATGATTTAGATGTATGTCTTTGTGGTTTGTCCAATTGGATTCACTTGTGGTTTGTCTCCAGCCCTAATTGGAGTTCATTATCATTATCAATACCATTTCCAATCTCATTTCCACGTTCATCCACTATTCATCCATTTCATCATAAATTCCCTATCAATTGGTATCAAAACAGTTGAATTCCCCATTCAAAATCGCTCAAAACCACCACGAGCCTTCCACCTCAAAGCCAACAATGTCTGTCAAGGTCCCCTTGAATGCATATCAACTAGAAGCAATTTGGGAAGCACTTCTTGCGCAGATGATCGAGCAAGTGAGTGAGTGTTTCAAGCAATTCCGGCCTGACAGCATTTCAGCACCTGCCGTCCCACTCGCCCAACCCAAGACCTACAAACAGCCCCAACCACCAAAAATTAGCAGCACAACCTGTGCCACACCAGCAATTATTGGAGCCCGCGTCCCACGACGCCATCACCACAAACGCCGTTGTTCCTTTCAGCCACCGCCGACAGCCGCACGCCTCATCACTGCTCATCCCGACTGCAAATCCAACCAGACCCATAAGCTCCCACAATGCCAGCCCACAGGCCACAACCCCACGCTGCCACGATTTAGTTCCTCGGATTGTCGCCTACGCAAACGGCCTATTCACGAACTCTATTCAGAACAGTAAAAGAAGAAGAAGAAGACGTTTTGTATTCTTTGTTTGGTCTAGGAAAAAGAAAAAGAAAAAGAATTGTGGTAGAGAAAAAGTCAAAGAAATTTATCCAAAAAATAAAATAAATTGGAAGGATAATTTTCTTTTTAATTCTTTTCTTTTTAATTTTTTTATAATTCTTTTAATTAAGTGGTATTAGTCGGACCTTGAGGACACAGTCTAAGGGGGTAGGAATGATAGGGATAAGATAAGCTTGAGTTGGAATGTAATTCCAACCTTTCAATGCCTTATCACTATTCATACCTTTCAATGCCTCTAGGACTTCACTCTCCTCAAATGGATGCTCTAACCAAGAGGCCTCCAGCTTATCTATAGAGTTGGAAGCATGGCCATCCTTAGTTCTCTATTACCTTTTTTCCTAAAGTCGAACAAGAACCCAACACCAGCTCAAAATTATACTCACTTCAATGGCCACAAACAAGGCCAGGAGCTCCTCTTCAAATCCCTCACACGAAAGCGCCACAAAATGGCAGATCTTCTTCACTGTCTGCAAAACCGAGGCTGATGGCAAAGACCCTGCTTTTTCTTATTTGTACTTGCTGGACAGAAGTTCATCGAAGTGAGCTCCTCCTCCGAGAACATTTCCACCTCCAAACAAGGGCATCACTCCTACCCACTCCCCTTACAGCACCCCTAATTAACTCAGAAAACTCAATACCTTTATCCTTTTTTCCCCAACACAGCCCCACTGCACCACCTCTTTGAAGGAAAAGAAGTCCAGCAGAGGGACCCGCTTACCCCCCTTGTCAGAAAAAGCCCACTTTGGGCTAGTAGGCAGAAAGCACAACTTGGAGAGCACCTCCTCAAAAGAATAGTCCACAAAAAAATTAGAGAGCACTTCCTTCACTTCTGAAGCGCCTTCTTGTAAAACCCAATGAGGCTCACCTCCAAGCACGACTTGTAGTGTATTGATTATGGGAGCGAGTAAATGAAAATTCTGGGGACCACAGCAGAAACCATTCTTGCCGAGTAGCAAGACTGTCAGGACCTGAACATCATGGCAGAAGCTGTCTCCAATGGAACAGTGTAACTCCTGCATCCTTGATCAAGGTTTCAGGAGAATAGTTCAGTCAATCCAACTAGGTAACATGTTGTCATCATGTGTTGTGGATCCTCAAATTATTACTTCTTTTACCTCCCACCACCACCCCCCAACACCAAAAAAATAATAATAATTCTGGAAGCTGTTTCTACAATGCTCCCCAACCATTGCTATATTAACAGAGTAGACTACTGAATTCCAAGAGTGAAGACAACCATGACGTACAAACTGGTAAATCATTGTAAAGAATTCTGGAGACTTATAATGGATATTGAGGTACGAATCATTCAATTTCATTGTAGATACAAGGACCCCAGCCCTACGATCCAAAAAATTTTCCAATTTGTAGCCTGTCAACACTAGAGATGTTACTAGAATTTGATACTGACAAAAAAAACAAATCATTTTGAGATGAACACATCTACCATTTCAATTACAAGCTACAGATAAGAGCATACAAAAGTTGAAGTCAAACAGAAGAAGGAAAAATGCATTTGACTGCAAGTAACAAGAAACTATCATACCTCATAACAATGACTCATGCATGCTTCTGTCTGGGAAAATGCATCCCTCAGAACATCTGAAGCATCACATAGTGATAAAACCCTCTCCCTTTTTAGAGAATCCGACAAAGTGGCAGCAACCATCTCAGGTAGAATTCTAGAGAAGAAAATTAACTAACTGAGATTACTAAAGTATCAGACAACAACCAAGGACAAAAACACCATAGCAGCTTGATGCACATTTTGGAAAAGCAAGAGCAGGGGCAGAATAATCTAAAAACAAAATGAAGAATAGCATCTCAAATGGGGGATCTGTAAGGGCAAAGAGTTGTTTGAGAATCACAATCTTCAAAACAGTCAATTTTGAACCCAACCTAATTTGACCAACAACCAACTGTTGGAGTATCAAATCAGTTGCCGTTGGTTGCAAATATTTTGCCCAAGTACAAAAGGTATTTAGGAAACACAACTATACAAACACATTCGAGCATGCCTATAGAAACAAATATTTATATGTAAGTGTATATGCATGTGTGCATGTGTGCATGTGTATGAATACTTTAAAAAGATCAACCAATTAATTCTACAGTGATTCAAACAGGTATTAACTGGTTGAATCAGGACAACATAATTCCTATTCACATAAATTACATCATGAGCATTAGGGGATTCTTTCTCATCCAAAATTGAAAATTGTGCCAATTGGATTTACACCATAGAAACCATAGAATTTGATACACAGAGAAGGATATAATAGACCTTTTTTAGATAGTAAATGGAGTTCTTTCATTTTATACTATTTACCAGTATTGATCACTGATATTGGAAAAATTGGTTCTTTTCTTTCGTCCCAATCCATACTCTAAGCGAGTCACACATATACCCTAATACATGTTCCTCATTCCTGAGGAAATTCCCCAAGGGGTGAGCCAAATGCAAACAAGTTCTTGGAGTTCCCATAATCATGTCAATATTAAAGAGAATTTTTCACTAAAAAAGAGCATTATATGTATTCAATTTTTTCTTTACCAGATGACAAACACAAAGCATGAAATATTAACTTAAAACCATGACTTGTAGGATAGACCCAAATTCACAAAAGAATATAGAAATTCCGTTCTACAATCTTATAATCATCCAATTTTTCAAATAGGCAGAAGACAAAGTCCAGAAACCACAACATGATAGCACATTTAAGTCGAGAACTAACTTGCTAGCATATTTGGCAGCCCCTGCTCCACCATGTCCATCACAGATGCCAAACAAACCAAACTGCATGGTAGGCATCTAAGTGAGTATAACTCTTTGAGGAGTATGTACAAAGGATCTTCATTAAAATAAACACAATAAATCCAAAACCTGGTCCATCCCAGGAAGAGGCCATTGATAGTAGCACACATCTTCCATTGGAAGCTTCTTTCCTCCTCTACGCAAAGACATTGGATCTGATGCCACGCCAACTCCAAAGGGAATCTGACACTCAGTTTGAGACATAATGCGAACCTGACACAGGATATATCAAATACTGATCAAAATAAGTAGCAATTATGGCATTGATTGCATTTTACAAATAACTAAACAAAGCATTAGCTATACTTCAAAGATTGAAAAACTGAATTTCCTCATTCATGGTATCATCACACGAGCAATTTAGCATACAATATTATAAAATTAAACAGTGTTCAATCAAGTCATCATCTGCAAGAGTAAATTTCTGCAATCATGTCCTATTTCTTTTATTTTTTAAATGCGTGAATATCCTAAATCACATCATTAGCTAGACTATTTTTTTCTTAATATATGAAGCTCAAAGAATGATTTTAATTTTATATATATATGTATATATAAGTCCTGAAAACTAGAAATATGAACAAACTCATAGGCAACCATCCATGGGTATAGAGTATAGAAAAAGAAGGCCTTTAACTCCATTACCATCCTCTCATTGTCTTTAAAGATTTGATCATTCCTTTCTTTCCAAATACACCACATCAAGTAACGAGGGATCATCTTCCAAACAGCTTCACTTTGAGGACTACCACATTGCCCTCTCCAACTAGCAAAAAGATTTATCACTAGACAGGGAATGACTCATGCTAAACCAAAGAAACCAAAAATAGAGTTTCATAAGGCATTAGCCATCTCATAATGAAGTAAAAGGTGGTCAACGATTTCTCCACTCTTTTCGCACATGCAGCACCAATCTACCACAATGGTCTGCCTCTTTCTCAAGTTGTCCAAAGTGAAGATCTTACCTAAAACGGCCGACCAAGCAAAGAAAGCCACTCTCAAGGGCGCCTTCTTCAATTTGGAAAATCCCTACTATAAATACTAAGACAATGATATTCATCAAAGTATCCAACTATTACTACAAATAGGCAAACCGTTAGCAAGAAAACAGTATAGAATACTAAAGACCACGTAGATTAAAAAATTAAACTGCACATAATACGGAAAAACCTTATCAAAATATGTTTCCTAATGCAAGAACTCCTTGACGCTAGAAAATATTCAATAAACCAAAACAGCATATCAACTATCTCTGTTAATGTACTGTCAAGTTATGAAAACATAGATATATTTATCTAGAAAATCCGTCACTGTTTTGTAGAATCAGAAATGGCACCTATAATTCAATTTGAAACAGAGGTACATTAACTTACATATAACTGTGAGGTCGTGCCGAGAGTTATTATGTCTCCACTTGCAAGCTCAATTGGGTCACCCCAATGTCTACTTCCAGAATCCGGATGGTTGATCGACCGTGAATTTAAAAGCGTTCCATTGAGGCTACCCATATCTACAAGCTCCCACTTCATCTTCTGACAACAATAGTGCATGTATAAAATAATTAGCACCATATATACAGCACAGAAGCATGATGGATATCAAAGTGGTATATAGTTATTATGAAGGTTTACATTCAAATTCCAGTTTATCATCGCATGCTTCCCTGACACCTCTGAATCCTTCAATAGTAAATCACTTGGAGAAACTCTTCCAAGGGTCAGCGGAAGCTTAGAGGTATTTATTGACTGTACAGAACAACGAATCCCACGAGATGGACCAGATATAACCTCCAGGGTGAGGCAGCTTCCTGCAATTCTAACAGAAATGTATGATGACGTATTTTTCATACTCAGCTAATGTGAAGAGATATAGAAAATTAACCTCTTCATACAAGTGAAAGAGATAAGAAATTACTTTGATCTAGAATATCGTTGTGCACAAACTCTTGAAATCTATCATCTTCTAAACTCTGTCTACCATGTTTTAGAACGTCCACTAAGTGGTCAGATGCCAAAGGACGCTTAAGCGTCTGACCAACCAAAACATCTTCTGTAGGATCAGATATTACTTCTAGAACCAAGCTATCACCTGGGAAGAGTGAAGAATAAAAACTTTTGCTTAGGACTTAGACCTAGAAGAGCAACAAAAGCATAACTACTAAGTTAATACTGTTAAAAAAATATATAGAAGATAACATTGAATACCTTGAGTTATATGAGGAGATACAGGAGGAAGCCTCTGTTTGTGAATAAGTCTATAATTCCAGGGTGAGTGGAAATGTCCTTCATTCTGAGGACATGCCCCCTCTAGATCATAATCTCTTGGCAATTCATTGATTTCATTTCGGATATCATCCGAAACAAGGGGCCTATCTAGGTCAGCAACCTACAATAGAAGTAATCACAATGAGTGAACATCATGAGCAGTTTGGAGGGGGGGGGGGGAGGAATAATCAGAACTACTTTCCCTAAGTTTTCTATTATCCATTGATCTCTGTCCTTAAGCCTTAGTTACTTGTCATTGACATTGAGGTGAACTTTTCTATCCTATAGTATAAAATCCACTAAGTAATCAATCAAGGGGACAACTCAAAAATCCATTAATTGTTACATCATTGATGGGTGTATAATATAAATGTAAAAAATACAATGAAATAATATAAGCTGTGATGTCCTTTACCAACCAAGAAAGAAAAAAAAAATATATATATATATATATATATATATATAACTATTGTAAAATTTTACCACAATGAACTCATTCACATAATCAAAACTCGTATATAAAATAAAATAAAAGACAAAGACTGCTACTTTAAATTCCATTAAACAAAACTAAGAGAGATATAAAAAGCTTGCAATTTTGAACAACTTCAAATTCCCCTACAGCCCTACTCCAAGGTGCAATGAAGTAAGAGATTAAATGAATGGAACAGTCCAATTGACATGAGTTTCTTAAACATCAATCCGAACTGATATTTCCAACAGAACACAAACCCAAATGAGCACACAAAATAACAATAGCTAACATCCACGAACCAAACATTTACAGAAGATGAATTCAAAAGATTCTTCAACTCTGATTTTACCAAAATTTTAACACAAAAATAAAAAACCAAAAATCAATCCTTGCCCATAAGACGCTCCATTCAATCCTAAAATGACACGATCATCACTTATTCAACAAAAAATATCACACCCGTCTATGCATCTCGAAACAAGCACACAACACAGCAATAAAACCCTAAAACGGTGCGTTTCTTTCATAAAAATCCAGTGGAATCGAAAATGAAATAATAAAAACGAAATGCATAAACGCTAAACAAATCGAAAAAGCTAAGAAAGCTCTAAATTCTCCAATCTTCTCAGACGATTTCTCAGCAACCAAACGGAGCATTGCATTGCGAAGACAAATATAACGAGATTAAAACCCCGTAGCTTCCAGAGAAAAAAAAAAAAAAAAGAAAGCTGGGAAGAAATAGTGAGCAAAAACAGGTACCTTGATGGTGCGGGAACGGGAGGAGAAGGAGGAGGAGGAGAAGAATCGCCATGGCTTGCAGGCGAAGATGACAAAAAGGATGAGGGCAAGAACCAGCATAAGGAGTAGGGCACCGACAATGCTCAATAGCATCGCCATAGTCCTCGCTCTCTCTCCCCCTCCGGACCAACTGATTGGCGTTTGGGGTTTGCGAGAAGGTCGCTAACGCTTTGAAATGGTCGCACTTCTTTTTTTATTATTTTTATTCCAAACCATTTACGGTATTTATTTTTGTTCCTAGCAAAACATTATCGTAGATCGGTTGTGAATATGTTTGCAGGAGTTTGGTTCGCAAAAATATATTATTAGTTATTTTTTACTGAAAATACAATTTTTACCATTTATTAATTAGATTAACACTTAAGTAAAAATATAAAATAATGTCGAAAAAAAAGTTGCTTTTATTAAATAAGTATGCTCCAAATTCTTTTTCGCAATAGGTTATTAAATTCTCAGGGCAAAATGATTTGTGTTTGTTGAGGCAACTTACGTGTTAATTCTTTTTTCAGTTTAAGTGGATAAATATGATCAATATATATATATATATATAGTGATTAAAGCTTTACCTTAGACCTTAAGACACTTCTTAAATTCCAAACAACCCGCACTGACCTTTTACCTGTGGAAGACGTGTGTCGTGTGGATTAATTTTAGAAATTCAGCAATAAAATGAGACTTTTTTCTGATAAACTTGAAGTCGGTTGAGTCAATGTAACGATTTAAGCTCTAATTTTAGACTAATGATATAAGAAGGACTAGAATCATCTCAAATGTAACGTGGTTTTTAAAATCACTATTAAATTTGAGATGATCATGATTAAATTTTGATATATTGATGATTTTAAATAGCACACCACATTTTGGAAGATTCTAGTCTTTCTTATACTATTACTCCTAATTTTGACACCGATTTGCAAGTGACACCGATTTGCAAGTGAAGCAGGTGCGATAAGCACGCAGCTCTCTTCACTTGTTGAGCTACTTTAGATATGGATTTACTTAATTGTCCAAAGGATTTGGCCCATTTTAACAAATAGAAGATAAATGTAAAAGAGTAATGCTACTTTAATTTTTTTTTTTTTTTACTAATTAACATGACATTTTTTAAGTAATTTTTTAAGGAAAATGCTAATTGTTCTTCTGGTGTTCTCCCAACTGTAATGTGGCTTTTAAAATCACCAATAGATTAAAAGTCAATAATAATAATCTCAAATTCAACGGTAATTTTAAAAGCAACATCACAGTTGGAAGAACATCAAGAGAATACTAAAAGAACACATAGTATTTTCCTTTTTTTAATGTGCAATGAACCCGATGTCTTGATGGCTAAACATAGAGTCCATAACCAAACTTAGCCCACGAATCCATATAAACCCGTCCAGCAATGTCAATTGCAAGTGTGCAGACGACAATATGGTGGGCCTATAGTCCATTATCCAAAGCAGGTCAAGGCCCAAAGAGGGGGGTAAGAATTTTCCAATCCTTAGGATCTGTTTGGAATTGCGATTTCAATAAGTGCGATTTTAAATGCGTTTGGTAAAACATGTTAAAAAATATTTTTTTAATTAAATATTTGTTATGATAAATCATAATTTTAGTTTAAATTCGCATTTTTTTCAAATAAGCACCCCTTAACCTGCTTATAGAAATCGTAAATTTTTTTTTCTCTATTTTAAATTAAGTACTTTTTAAATCGCAATGTCAAACACCTTATACCTTATATTTTGCGATATCTTTTAAAAACACAAATTATTCTTGTGAAATCACAATCCCAAACACAATCTTACAAGAATAAGCAAAAAACATGGGGGGAGAAAGTTAATGGGGAACAATGAGTATTTTTATCTCACAATGTTGAATAAAAAAATAAAAAGTTAACGGGAAACGGTGACATCAAAAGTATAAGATAGTTATAAAATAAAAATGCAGTTTCTAACATTTATAGAAAATAATATATAAATGAAAGAGTAGCCACACCTTTATAATAAAGATTCAAAAGAGAGGGATGAAATAAACAAATGAACTCAACCTAACATGCTACTATGGTAGTAAAACCAATAAAAAAAAAAAGCGAACAAATCCAAACCCATGCAGTAGACAACTTGTTTATGAAATGAGAAGTTCTCGGGGTTTTAAATTTTTTACTAAGGTGATGTAGAGCTTATTTATTAAAGATGATCAAAACAATTAATAAATAAAAATGCAACGGGTATCAATTAATAAGCTCCAAAGCATCTCGATACTTATTTCTTAGTAAAAAATTTAATACTCCTAACATTTATCGAAATGAAATTTATCTTACCCGGCAATAGGGATGCAGATGATACCAATGAGCTTTGACCATTGTGTTTCAAATTTGCAGATGAATTTGTCCAAACCTGGCCAGAAGCATGTATGCTTAAGCATAATACCTAAATTGAAGAGAGGTGTATTTATAAGTATGAAGAACAAGGAAAAATGGAGTTTTAGTTCTTACATTTGGAAAGGATATTATGGGTGATAATTTGCATAAAACGTCATAGATTTTCTTTTTTTTATTAGGATTTTTGGTATCCTCTGGATTTGGTAAAATATTTCTTTTGGCAGTTAAAGTTTCTTTCATTTACTTCAAAAGTCAAAAGCTTAACGCATGTAAAGAGATGGATTTTGAAGACTCCCTTAATACATCAACACCTTATTTCATATTATTTGGACTTTCTCTTTGGTAAAAAGAAAATACTTGCAAGTACCAAAGAACGATGAATTCTTTGAACGCAGCCTTGGAATGAGAAATACTTTAATCTAATAAAAACTCCACATTTTGTCCATAAAAGTCTACATAGCAAGATATTACATCATTTTTTATTTTTTTTTTGTGAAGGGAAAAATACTAAACAAAAAGAAGATGATGTGGCATCTTGCCACATGAACTTTTATGGGCAAAATATAAAGTTTTTATTAGATTATAATATATTTCCCTTGGAATTGTCAATTTTATGATGTTTATTAATATTAAATATGATTCTTCCACCGAGAATAAAGGTAAAAAATAAATTAAAATAATTATGGTAGGAGAAACTTTAGAATAACTCAATGAACTTTCACTCTTTTTAAAATTACATTCAAAGTTTAAAAATTCTAAATTTAGGAAATTGAACTTTTAGTTTTTTGCAATATTCCCCTCGGTTAGAATTTCTTGTTAAATATTTCCAAAATTCTCAAAATATTCATTAAAAAAAAAAAAAAAAAAAGCCAAAACAAAACAAAGGAAAAACTTCACATACTCTCCCTGAATTGTCACCTATTTTGCAATGTTCCTCCATTAAAGTTCAAAACCTCTTAATTTTAGTGTATCAAACTTTTAATTTTTTTAATGTCGCCCCTTATTAAAACTTTTTTACAAAGATTGAAGCATAAATATTTTTGCAAAAACTATTAAATTCAAACCAACGCCTTAATCTTTGTTTTTGTTTTGTTTTGTTTTTTTTTTTTTTTTTTTTCATAAAACAAATGGAGATATTTTGGGAAGTTTGTTGGGATTTAACAAAAATTCTAACGGAGGAGGGACATCGAAAAAAATTCAAAGTTTGATACACTAAATTTGGAGGAATTGAAGGGGAGACATTGTAAAAGTGAGGACAATTTAGGGGGTTAAATGAAGTTTCCCCAAAAATAAAATAAAAAATCACAAAGATTCATCCTAACAAATAGGGACATTGCAAAAAAAATGAAAGTTTGATACCATAAATTGAGAGTTTTTTAACTTTGAATAAGTGATTTAAAAACACGTAAAAGTTTATGAGAGTTTTATGAAGTCCATGATAAGTTATATGGTCTTTTTGTTGCAAACTATAAACTATAGTTTGTTCATTTATACTTTTATCTAGGACTGTAAATAAACTAATCTGTTCAACAACTCACTCGGTTTAACTCGATCCAAACTCTAACTCGATAGCATTCAAACTCGCTCGTTACTTTAGAAACCCACTCGATTAGTAAATGATACATATCGACTCGTCTGAGAAAACTCGACAAGAGCTCACAAGTTCAATTCGCTTAAAACTCGACTGACTCGTTAGCTTATTCATATATGTTGTATACAAATATACATTAATATATTACTAGCTTCTTCTTTTTTTTCCTTTTTTTTTTTTGTTCAAGTATACTTATATACTATACTTGTACCATAGTTAATTAGTGATACATAATATATTATATTTTTAACTTACTCACATTATACATGTACCATAGTTTCTATTATCTAGTTATATATAATAATAATAATATATTGTTAATTTGCTACCTATAAATTATAGTTATGTGCTATATTGTATAATATGTCTTATATAGTTATGTATTATATATTTATACAATATATAGATAAAAATTTATACTATATATAATAATATATTGTTAAAGAAATCAGTATTGAAATCCTAAAACTTGAGTTGGTTCGTAACTATATAAAACATATTATTATTATACTTTAAAAAAAAAAATTTCTATACTTACAAACAAATTTTACAAAATAACGTGGCATAATATAATTGATTTTATCAAAATTTGAATTTAAATTAATTTCCAATCATGGTTGCCACCTCACTTTGTAAAATTTGCTTAGCTCATTGTTTAATTTATGAGAATAACTTATATAGGGAGGTTGCACAAAATGTGAGTTTTGTGCAACTAATCAGAATGTGACACTTAAGCCAAACTTACAAAACTTAAGTTAAAAAAAAAAAAGTTTAACTATACCAGATTATATCACATATGAAATAAAAAATTAATTATTTATTTTTTATTTAAAAAAAAAAGAATTGGAGCCACCCCTCCCCCACTTGGGGTGGCCGCTAGGGCCCTGCCACCCAAAGTGGGGGAGGGGTGGCTAGCGATTCTACTTTTTATTTGATTTTATTTAGAGTATAATTTAGTGTGATTGAATTTTTATTTTAAATATAAGTTTAATGAAATTGGTTGACGTGTCACATTCTTATTAGTGGCATTGTGGACAATGCGCACCCAAGTCGCTCTCTTTAGACTATACATAAACAAAAACAGAAGCCCTAGCTCATCGTTGTTCTTACAAACAAAAACCGTAGCTTTGAATTCCATTTCCAAAAGCTCCCGAGCGTAGCTTGCTTCGTAGCTCGAATGGCGACTGAAGCACCAGACAAAAATGAAACCCCACCCGAGGCCGCCATTCAATCGCTCTCAGTATCCGAATCCCACACGCATGAACTAGCCTCGAGCTCTTCAAATCCAAGCAACCAGTTAGAATCTCTTGCAAAATTTGCTTGATTGAAATGCTCGATTTGTACGGATACACATAGGAATCTGATTTGTTTGTTTGTTTGTTTGTTGGTGAATTTATTGATGCAGGATGAGTTTGGAGGAGAAGTACCAGATTGTTAGGAGTGTAGGAGAGGAGTGTATTCTCGAAGAGGAGCTGCGAAATCTGTTGGCGAACAAGCCCGAACCGGTCTGCTACGACGGGTTTGAGCCCTCTGGCCGAATGCACATCGCTCAGGTATTGCCGCTTATTTGTATATGAAAAGCTTTTCGAGTTATTATAATTTCCACTCCTATTATTTGCTTTGTGTAAGCACATGCATTCTATAAAAATGTTTGTCGTTTCCTGAATAATTTGCGGCTTATAGTGTGTAATTAGTAATTAGCTTAATTTCAGATCAGGTAATCCATTTTTTTCTGATGTTTAATGAATTATTGTGGTGTGCTCTTTATTGGAATTTGTGGTTTCTTAGTGGAGAAATTTGTGCCATACCTATGAGAAAGCATAAATTTGTCCCCTTTTTTGTTTGTTTTGTTTACATTTTCTGAAATTTTTGTTTTATCATATTTATTATGATTGAATTATGACGGTGGTATCATTGGCTGGAAGGCTCTTGGAATCTTGGGTGTGGGGCATGTTTTACTTGCCATGTGGTTTGTATTATGAGATCCGAAATGGGTTGTTTTCTAACTTGTTGTACAGGGAGTTATGAAGGCAATAAGTGTGAACAAGCTGACATCTGCTGGCTGCAGAGTGAAAATCTGGATTGCTGATTGGTTTGCCCAGCTAAACAATAAGATGGGGGGTGATTTGAAGAAAATCGAGACTGTGGGGCGCTACATGATTGAGATTTGGAAAGCTGTTGGGATGGATGTAGGACGAAAAGTTGAATTTTTGTGGTCGTCAAAGGAGATCAATTCTAGAGCAGATGAGTACTGGCCTCTTGTTATGGATATAGCTCGAAGGAATAAACTCCCAAGGATAATCAGGTCAAGAATTGTATGATTTTTTGCAATGCACTGGCCATATGGTCCTTTTCGACTTAGATTTTGCTGTTGTTATTACAGGTGTAGTCAAATTATGGGTCGAAGTGAGCAGGATGAGTTGTCTGCAGCCCAAATACTCTACCCATGCATGCAGTGTGCTGATATATTTTTCCTGAAGGTGCTGGCCTTTTGCATCTAGTTTGTGCATAGACTGTTTTGTTGTACTGGTTGGCTTGTGTTGAGACTATACCTTGCACTTCCTCATTTGCTTGAATATTGTTCAGTGTTTCACAAAGGTCTTTTGTTGCTATAACATAATATATGCAATATGCAGTGGATTCGCTCTTCGCATGTTGAGATACCTTTATAAGTTTGTATATGTAACCTGAAGGGGTTGGCTCAAGTGGTGGAGGCTTTGGTGTTTGTTCCCTTCAGGGTCCAAGATTCAACACCTCATGGGTGCAAACAATCTCTTGGGGTCACACCCCTTGATGAAAGCCAGCGATTTAGCCAGTTCCTTGTAGGGAAACTTTTGAGGGTGAGGTGCACGGGATCAGGGTTTACTCTATAGGGGTGGGTCTGAAGGGCCCTGCCTTGGAGAGGTTCCCCGACATAAAACTATAAAAAAAAATTAAAAAAAAAAAAAATTGCATATGTCCACGTTTAAGTGGTGAAAATATTAATGGTGGCCATGAAAATGATTTCCTGGGTACTGATTTGTCTTTATTATCCCTATTATTGTGTAATAATTTGAAGGATTCTAGGCAAAGGCAATGCCATATCTTTATACACAGGTCAAAATATGATGATTTCTGTTTGTGATGTGTACCAATCACATTTCAATCTCAATCAGGTACACTGTCATTTCAGTCAGGGTTATAGGAAAGACTCAACTAATATGAGTATCAGATTTTCTTGAGCCTTGTTCAGATAGGGAACCCATATTTGTGCAGAGAGGTGGGGATCAACGCTAGAATGAATATGATTCATTGAGCCATTCTACCTCATTGGTCACATATTTTACCCAAGCTTCATGTGCTCAGTAGTGGCTCAGTTCACTCTCACACACCTATTTTGGGTTTCCGAATGGAAGCTGTAACAATCATTGCATGGTTATGTCATCTACTTGTAAACTGATGACTTAATTTGAAGTTTAGCTGATTTTTTGTTTTTGTTTATATAAGTACTAAGAAATTACTATTTTGTTATTTGGCTCTAAGATTGTTTTCTTCTTTTGTGACACCCTAGAAAGTTAGTTTCATATTGGGAAGATGAATTGTCCATATTGAATTGGTAGGGTAATAAAGGTGCTCATGGGTGCTAAGTCTCATATTGGTTTCTTACTAAGTGAGATCGGGCTTTAGAAGTAATTCTAGGGGTTCCAATTGCAACATGACTAATCCTTTTGAAGTGATAGTGTAGATGTGGCTAGCATTTTTTGTTGAGTTGTTACAAATGGTATAAGACAACCTAGTAACATCATGTGGTGCTTAGGCCTTGCGGTGTGGGCCATGACGAGGACGTCAAGGATTTGGGTGAGGGAGATTATCACACTCCCAAAAAGTTAGTCCCATATTAGGAAAAGACTAATTGCCCACATTGAGTGGGTAAATTATAAAGATGCTTATGGGTGTTAAGTCTCATATTGATTTCTTAATAGGTGAGATTGGACTTTATAAATAATTCTGAAGAACTCCAATTGCAACTTGACTAGTCCCTTTTGGAGTAATAACATGTATGTGGCTAGTGATTTTTCTGGGTCGTTACACCCTTGTTTTGGAGACTTTGATTTTCTTGCAGTATTGTCTTTTGAACAGGGTGCATATGATTGTCAATATAGTGCATAATTTGGAATTGAATTTGGGGGGAAAAAGAAAATTTTTGTGTTGATTTTGTGAAAACTCATCATTGTTGACTATATGTAATGTTCTGTTTTTTTTTTTTTTTGGGGTCATAATAGGCTGACATTTGCCAACTCGGAATGGATCAGCGGAAAGTGAATGTACTTGCAAGAGAGTACTGTGATGACATCAAGAGGAAGAACAAGCCCATTATTTTGTCACACCGTATCTTCCTAATTTCTTAAACTATTTCTATCTTTATTTTTCTATCCTATAATGTTTTGTGTGAATAGTTGTGTGGTGTTTATTAGTTTTGCTTAATGGTGATTTACAGATATGTTACCTGGTTTACAGCAAGGGCAGGAGAAGATGTCAAAAAGTGATCCATCGTCCTCCATTTTTATGGAAGATGATGAGGTAGGGTGATAGTAAAGTGGTATCAACTTGCGATTTATGTTGTTGCATTGCTTCTATCAGTTGCACATAAAATACAGGTATAATGAAAGTATCAAATGAGGGTTTTAACCTTACATTTATTTTCCTGAATGTCATAGGCGGAAGTGAATTTGAAGGTAAAGAAAGCTTATTGTCCTCCAAAGATTGTAGAGGGGAATCCTTGCTTAGAGTACGTAAAGTATCTCATTTTACCTTGGTTTAAGGAGTTCATAGTTGAACGCAATGCAGAGAATGGTGGTCATAAGTAAGTTTTATAGATCTTATGACTGCAGCTTTATTTGTTTCAATTAATTAATCTGGGGACTTCTGTTTTTTCACGGAATTTAATCCTCACATCCTATTGAAAATACTTTATCCTTAATGTAGTACATTTCTCTTGAGTTATTTTCCAGAGCCAACGTTAATCTAGAACATAATTCCTGATTGTTTTCTTCCTATGCATGATGCCCTTTATCCACAGAACCTTCACAAGCTTTGAAGAATTGATTGCTGACTATGAAAGTGGGGAGCTACACCCAGCTGACCTTAAACCGGCTTTATCAAAGGCATTGAATAAGATACTGGAGGTAACATCTTTCCATTTGTATTTAATTGATGCTTCCTGGGTACTAATGGCACAACCTGACTAATGTTAGATAAATGATATTAGATTTCTTTAAGCAATAACTATCTAGTAATCATGCTTGAAGTGTGGGGAACCTTAATTTGATTGGCCCAGTTCATCAAATACTTTTTGTAAGTTCTAAGAACTGCAAAAACCGAGTACTTTGACATTTGCTGATTTTCCCCTGTTGTAAACTGTACTTCCAGTAGTTAACTTGTCTCAGTTTTGTAGTATTTGAGTTGCATCCCTTTGCGTCGCCTAGATCAAATTTGAATTTACTCATAAAAATTTTCTGTAGTATTTTCAAATTTAATTATGCTCGTCTCACATTTATGTCCATCTTTTGGTTGGTGCGCCAGCCCGAGGGAGAGGCTGCTGAGAATGCAGTGTTAGTGGTGGCGATAATGTCGTTGTTAAACTACTATAATTTCTTAAGGGGATAATGAACTGATCCATTGGTACCAATGCAACATCTGCTCAAAAGAGCGCTCAAATTATCAACTTTGTTATTTCTGCAGACTAAAATTTTTTGTTCTGCCTATTTGCAGCCAGTAAGAGAACACTTCAAGAAGGATAGTAATGCAAAAGATCTATTGAAAAGGGTTAAGGTATGCTTATTCAACTCGATTTTTTTTTTTTAAAAAAAATGTTTTTTTCTAGTTACATTTTATTCGCAATTATCTTCGCATATGTCGTTTGGCTTTAAATAATGAAATATTTTGGTGTCTGCTCTTGTAGGCTTACAGAATCACAAGGTGATGCAAAATAGAGCCTTCGACATTTTGCTCCTTTCGGGTGGGTGGAAGGTCTGATGTGTGGGAATTGGTTTGAGCCATTGCACTCAATTAAAACAGTTATAACGATATACTGCCATTTTAGTCCAATTCTATTCTTTCAGATAGAAGCAGATCTTTTTACTGAATTATGTTCCGGATCTAATGAATAAGAGCAATGCAAGTCCTCGGTTTTAGAGTCGTAAAAACAGTTTTGTTTTATATGCTAATATCAAATACTTCTTTCAATTGGTTGAATTCCAAATTTTGGATGGAGTTTCGACGTGCGTTGTTTTGTGTTCAGATATTTCTTGATAAATGTTGAATGTTGCGTAGTTCTGAAGCAGCTTGATGATATTTTGCCTGCAAACGAAAACTACTGCCCCAATCGTCACATTCTCCAATTCTTTAATAGATTTCTCACACCCTCGAATTCACATTGTCATCATCATATTCATTGTTCCTTTCATCATCATACTCATTGAACCACTGCCTAGAGGCAGTGGTTCAAGGGCGAGTATTGAGCTAATTGGATCCATGCTTGGGCTTTTCTATCTAAAGGGTGTTATCGGATCTTTGGGTTAATAAAGAGAAAAGAGGCAAATTTGAAAGATAGTGATGATTCATCTATGTGCAGATTTGGCAGCTAATGGCATCTGATTTGGGCTGCCCAGAGAGGATTGGGCCGGGCCGGCACATGACCTCTTTGTGAAAGCTGAATGAATTGCATGCAAATGAGACAGCAAATTATACTCGATTTCAGTCTCTTATGTGCTAGCTACTTAGTGCTATACACCATAATACACTTAAACAACTATAATCCATAATAAGATAACATGGATTATAGCTAGGTTGCAGGTCTTGAAACTATGAGTAACATCACATATAGCTCAGTAAGCTTCATGAACAATTATGCTCATGTGAGTCCAAGTTGCCACCAAAGCTTCCATGGCTCACCTAATTGGGAGCTCTGCAACAATTGAGCCATCGTTTGGATAACATCTGTGCGAAGCACCTTTGTAATGCAGTTGAAGAGCATGCCTAATTTTCATTGGCCTGCTAGTTTGCAGAACAGTCTGTGTTGGTCAATAATTACGAAGTATGATATAAGAGAAAGGGAAAAAAAAAATCACTTTGAGGATATAAATTGTTGGAGAGTATTGTAACTATTGTTGGACAAGGGTCTTAACTATTGGATATTGATTTTGTTGAATTCTTAGTTCTTAAGATCCTAACATTCCACCACTATTATGAATCCGACATCTATGGTGGCCTACTCATTCGGCACTAATTTGATGGTATTTATTTTCTTTTTGGCAGCTTCGTTCGTCTATTAATATAATTCGAAGACATTTTAATCAAACCTACAAGTTGCCTAACCGTTCATTTAAAAAACCATAAAACTGTTGGATAGTTATTTGGTTAAACCCTTTTAACCTTTAAGTTGTAAAAGACAATGAGAAGTTTGGTATTTTGTTAAAATATTCATTCCAATATTGTTTTCAAGTTAGGTAGCTTCCTTGGAATCTTAACTCGACACTTGTTTATGTCAACCTGAAGAACCAATTAGCATAAACCCAAAAATCTAGACAAAAATAGAGAGATTATAATCAAGTTTAATTAGGACAAGTGTCCTCTTCGAACCAGCACTTGCTTTAACTAGAGTTAATTACACCGTGCCTTGCACATTGTGTTAATTACCATTAACAATTGAATTGTCAAGTTTCAACTGAATTAAAAAAAATAAAAAATAAGCAAGGCTTTCCAAACTCAAACAAGGCTAATATTAATAACTCAAAACAACTATGTTGAAGTACATATTCCTCCTTTAGAACATAAACAATCACACTCAAAAACAAATGCTTTAAAGCTTTAATAGCAATGGAAGAACAAACAAGGCTTATGTGTAAGAGCTTTTTAATAGCAATGGAAGAACAAACAAGGCTTATGTGTAAGAGCAAAAGCTTCTGATCACTCTCTCATGTCATCACCTTCATCTTCCTCTTCGCTTAGAGCGAGATCAGCAAGCAACTCTTCCACAGGAATAGAAGGTAAATCATCTCCGTCAGCCACAGATGTCATCTCTGATGGCTGGTATTCTCTGTTACGGTACAATGATATATTGAACCTCATATCAGGGTTTTCCTCCAGATCTTTCAAGAACTGTTCATACTCGGAATTCATCTTCTCCGGATCACCTCTACCTCTATCATCAACTTCCATGTCAAGGGATTTAAGCTTCCAGGCACGAGGTTTCCCACGCTTCTTCTGGCGCTTCTCTTCATAGCTCTTCTTTATCAAAATTGCATCTGGAAGGATCAGACCCTTGTGCTTCTCTAGTTCGCTGTCATTACCGTTAGCCCCATATAAGTCATAGCCAAGAGCATAATCCCCAGGGCTCAAAAGATGGCCTAGATGCGTTCTTATGGAGAAAATTGTATCATTTTTCCCAAAATCCGATACACGGGCCACTTGTGCATCAGCTAAAACATACTTGGAGCCACCAACATTAACTTCAGAAGAAACAATCTCCACATCTAACACTATATACTCTACTAGCTGCCTGCTAGTGAGTAGAGACTTGAATGACGCCCTCCAATACTGATCAGCATCCAAGAAACAAAGCCTTAAGGTGAACGGATCCAACAAAGCAATGCTGCTGGTCACTTTAGTGCAAATCACAAGAGGCCCCAGATTTCCCAAACTAGCAGCCACTTTTGGAGGCAAACAGATCAAATCCTCACGACATATTGGGCAGATTTCGACTGAGAAAGTGTACTTGTAATTATAGTTATTACTCTTAGAATCATGGGAAACAAGCTGTTTGTCATGGCGACTCTTCACTGGAGCAACCTTACCAATGAACTCCCCAAATTTCACAGCATGACTCCGGTTTGAGAAAAAGAAGTCAATCCCTTGATCCATCTGCTTAATCTTTATGGCAGCGGCAGCAGCACCATGCTTCAGAATCAGCTGCTCCAAATAAAAGAAAGTGCGCCTGTGAGAAACATGCTGGCGCAGTTGCACGGCTGCAACCCACTGGTCTGGATTGGCCTGAACCCTCGAACAAGATTCACACATATTTTCTTGCTGAACAAACTCGACCACATACGATTGTTCAAGTATTGCTCCATTAAGAACCTCTTTTTGAATTTTCAATTTGACCTTGATCCTTTTGGAATGGGGTTCGGTCCAAATGAACTCCGCATTCACCAATCTTACTTTATTCAAATTCTTCAGCCTCTTCACGCAGAAAGTCAAAAGCTCCTTCGATTCCAATTGTGCTTTGACCCAAGTTCTCGGTGGCTGCAAGTAGGTGTCACACTCGGGGCAATGAATTATGATCACATTCTTCTGCAGACCTTCTGTGATGTCAACTTCTGAGCGCAAACACTTGACACACATATTGGCAGAATTTGGTGCCATTGGAATACCACATTTGCAACACAAAACACTGCCAATCGTTTGGGTAACCATAAACATACCTGCTTCTTCAGCCATGGCTGATATTTGTAACACTAAAATTTAATAACAAAAGAAGAAGTAAGTATTAAAATTTGAGGGAAAAAAGGGAACCAAAAAAAAAATCTTTACCAATCAGTTATGGCTCCACAAATTTCCATTGTTACAATAATACATTGCATAATAATACAACCTTAAAAACACATCACAAAACATCAACCAGAAAAAATATAATTGAATCTCCCATATGCCTAATTTAAACAAAATAGTATATACATAGATGACAATAAAAACAAAAAAAGAAAGAACACTTGCAAAACTCCATTGATGATAGAATAAAATTTCAGGACCTAAACTAACCATTAAACCAATGGGTTCGCTGCCATTTTTAAATGGCCAAAGTGCAGCTGAATGTGATATTCTTCAACAGATAAAATGTTAAAAATATCCCAATATTCAAACAGTTGGCTGGTTTGTGGACACATCCAATTCCCATTATAAGGCAGTGTTTTTAAACGGCATGATAAGAGGACTAGAAGTAAATGTGCGTGTGTATGTAACTTAGGGATTAGTATGACAAAGAGATGGGCCTAGGCAATACAACACAATCCTTTAATAGCATACAAAATAGACTTTGCAACCCTTTTTTTTTTTTTTTTTTAAGGAAAAAAGTACTGTAGAGGTTCATGGGGTTTACCATTTTATCAAATCACTATTTAGGGTTAAAAATTTTTCAAATCACTCCTTACAAGATATGCTTTGTAATCAAATCGCTCCCTCCATACATCTACCCTTAGGGTTTTTAATGAAAATTGTGCCGCATAGGTGCAAGACCACATTAGATAATCATTCTCACCCAAAACTCAGGGCGCTATAGTTTCCCTCTTCCCCTCTCTAGCATGGCCTACATCCTGAATCATTCGTGTACGAGACATAAGTTGGGGACGTCGCATTTGGGCTTGAGGAAGTATGACATCCACAGCTTGTACACACACAAAACACAGGACACAAACCAAAACCTTTCCCTCTAAACAATCCTAGACTCCAGTATTTCTTTATTCTACTACTACTATCCTAATAAGATTTAATAACCCCGGATTTATGATTAGATCAAATGGCGGGGAAGGAATACAATTTTACACAAGGAATTTTTGCTCTCTTCTGATGTGCTCCCTTTTACTTCAATTGAAAGTGACGTTATATATACTTTTCATTGAGGACTGCCATGTTACCTGAATCTTCATTGCCTATAAAAATAAATAAATTATAAATTGCATGGAACATCTCTCTCTCTCTTAAATCAAAATGAACAGGAAATTCTTTATGCTATCGATGTGTATGCCACTCTTGGATAGAGTCAGCAATCTTTTATTCAACCTGGGAGTTGAACAGAAGATAATGACCTACTGCAAATTCAATATGATTCACGGTGTTAGCAATTCTCTAAGGAGAAACATTGTTTCCCGCCACCTCACCAAAACACGAAGTAAAAATAAAAATAAATAACAAATCATAGCTAAACAAACAAAGTCAAATCAAAACGGAAACCCAAAGCATAAACAAGCATCACTCCACAAAATTGAACAAAACAAATAGATAAACAGACAAACCCAAACCCAAATCAAAACAAAAACCAAAGCAAACCCATCACAAATAAAGAAAAATCTGATCCTCATATGTAAACACGTACACATACCTTCTTCTTCCGATTTTTTGATGGTGGGCGTTGCCGGTGGTGGCGGAAGTGGTTGGCTGTGGAAGGAGGCCGTGAGCAGAGAGAGAGAGAGAGAGAGCAGCGTGGGAGAGGAGAGGGAAAAGTGAAAAATGAACCCGAACCCGAACCCGAACCCGAACCCGTACCCTAACCTTTAAAATTACCCACGCGTGATTCGTATGTATACTTGGGATCCGGCTTATATATCTGTGGTAGAAATAACAACGGCCGAGATTTAAACTATACGACGGCGTAGTGCCTAGCCAAACCGAACGTAAGAGGCATGCAATTGACGCGGTGTGTAAACCCAAGATTCGAACCAACTTTTTCTTCACAAACCAAGCCTTCGTCACAAGCTAATACCTTTGTAGGCATAAACATTACTAATACTTAAAGCCCTAGGGGGGTGTAAAGCCGGCTGGTTAATCAGCTGCCAACAAGTAATTGACTACCAACTAATAATTGAAAACCGGCAAACCGGCCAACTGTTTCTAAAAGCGATTGAAAATAGGGTTACCAGTTTTTGAAATGCCAAAAGCCGCTATAACCGCTAACCGAGTATGTATATATAATATATATTTATTTATTAAAAAAAATAAACGACGTGGTTACGGTTTTACTCTAAGGTTTAAGTTTTAAATTTTACTTTATACAAAAAAAAAAAAAAAAAGTTTTAAGTTTTACACTTTCAGTCAACCACAATAATAGCTTATTGGGCCAAAAAATTCTTAATTTTTTTTAATGGCAAAAAATGTTTAAATTAAGTCCAAAAAGTAGGTCCAAAAGGCCATATGATCCTTGCCAATTTAAATAAAAGGGATAATATCCCGTTCAAATAAAATGGAGAGGAACCTAATTCCAAAGGGGCCGAATCTTTTAAAGACCCAATGAGTGGCTTTGTTTTCTAATGACAACAATTTGCTCATTTGACCTTTTTTTTAAATGGCTCACTATCTATCTGGCCCAAATGCACTCTACGACTCTAACTCACCAATTTGGTGGGCCTAAAACAATCGCTCAAGGCCCACAGAGAGAGAGAGAGACCCAGTAAACGTTTCCCCAATCCTTGCAGGAAAAAAAAAAATGCTGAAATAATCAATCTCAATAAAAAAGACAGCCTATAAACTTTGGTATGTCTTTTTGTATAGCGGCCGTGACTTGTGAGGCTTCTGCAAGAAACTACTTCTAGATTAATGGTATCTTTTTTCTTGCATTTGTGCCTTTTAATCTTAACCAACATGTTGATTCTTGCTTCTTTTGATATTTAATTAGGAGCCTATAAAAGTTCTTGATATGAACTGCACCAGTTTATAGATATTGGTTTTTATATGATATGATGCTACCATTTGTATAAGTATGATGAATGCCTTGGGGAGATGTATAATAATATTATAATATAACATATTGAAATATCAATTGACGAAAAAGCTTAAAGCCTGTGAGTTAGTGTCAAATTATAATATATTAACACCTCACATCTATCGTATCTTTCTAACGTGGGATTTAACATTTGTACACTTGTACGTATATACTCAATAATCAAGCTACTTAATTTGTGCATTATAAGTTAGCAGCAAGATATGGTTTGGGAGGAGTACTATTATTTGCTTCCCTTTGATTAAAATAACTCATAATGATCAGTAAAATGAGCTGATCATTTCAGTAAAAAAGTGCTGGGATCCTAATAGTTAGCTTGTTAGTTACTTACCATTGAATCTAAAGATAAAACATCCGGATAAGCCATTAATGGAACAAAGAGATCTTACAATTAGGGGTGGAAAACTGACGTTAGCCGAAAGCTCTGATACATGAAAAAGCTTATAATTAATGCAATGAAAAATAAAATAGAAAAGCAGAAGGCTTCTCCAGTTGGGAGCCCATCAAAAGTATCTACTGCTATTGGGGTATATTATTTTACCTTTTCTTTTAGTCCCATCTGCCATGACCACTGGAAACCTACTTTGGGAAAGTTCTGATATTATTATGCAAATACTCATCAGCATTCATCTTTGGATGGCTGATCAGCAGCTTGTCCCATCCTATGTCGATTCTCGCGTGCATCCATTAATATCTACAAGCAATGGCAGTTCTTCTATTTGGTAAGCAGCTCACACAGTTCATGGGACTTGACCTTCTGGGGGTGGAGGTGCCATTCGACTGAAAGGCCATTGGCATTTGTCAATAACTTATTGAAATTGCAGATGAACTTCAACAGCTATTATACACAAAGGAATATTTGGTCTCTTGTGATTTGCTCCTTTTTACTTCAATTGAAAGTGACATTGCATATATATATATATATGTATGTATATTTTATGAGTATTTGTACTTTTCATTGAGGACAGCCATGTTAGCTGAATCTTCATTTCCTATCAAAATGAATAGGAAATTCTTTATGCTATCGATGTGTATGCCACTAGATCTTGGATAGAGTCAGCAATCTTGTACGTTTTCTGCCTGCTGGGATGAGTTGAAAAGAAGACAATGACCTACTGCAACTTCAATATGGTGTCAGCAATTCTCCAAGGAGCAACATTGTTTCCGACCACCTCTACCATTAAAAGGGCAAGAGATGATCATGTGCTGAGGTTTGTTTTGAAAGAGACTTCATTAAAATTTATTGCTAGAATCTAGATTGTTTTGTTCACACTTCAGGTGCATGTCTACGTTAGGAAATAAAGTTATGGGGAAAAAAAAATTATAGTACTTTATGCCTTGTTCTTTTAGGAATTACTCTTAATTGAAATCACCAATTATTCTAAAATTAACCCAAAGAAATTAATAAGGTATATATATTGTAATAATGCATCCATGGTTATAGGCACACTGCCAAACTACAGAAAGTTTCCAATATTGTTTACGTTTTATATTTGACTGCTTTAATTTGTCTCATATTATATAACATGTGATAACTATATTTACCTCTCCTTAACTAACACCGTATTTGCAATGTTTTCCCCCCAGTATTTTAATTTTTGCAATGTTCCCCAGTCAAATATTAGAGTTGCACTGTCTTCATTCTGCTATCCAAAATAACAAAAATACTCTGCATAAGATCAAAAAATTCTGAAAAAAAAAAGCTAAAAAGTGAAAAAAAAAAATAAATAAAAAATTCTGAAAAAAGCAAAAAAAAAAAGAAAAAAAAAAGTATTTTAATGATCATTTAAAGCATGGAATAGGACATTGCAACCTCGATGGTAGATTGAGGAACATTGGAAAAATTGAAACAATGGGGGATATTGCAAATGGGTTGATATAATTGGAGGGGATAAATGTAGTTTTCCCATGTAACATTTACAAGTTCATGTGTCTCTTGAGCACGTGATAAGTATATATATATATATTAGGAGAAGCTTTATTTTGGCCTCCTGAACTTTCACTCAATTTTACAGGCCTTCCCTGAACTTCCAAATCTCTCATTTTGGACCTCTGAACTTTCAATTACTCTCAATGTGGACCCTTCCGTCAGATTTTAAACGTTACATGACGTTTATACCCCTGACTTTTGTATAAAATTTCAACTTCAAAAACTTTTTTTTTATTTAAAAAAAATGAAAATCAATGACATTTTGGTCTTTTTTTTTTTTGTATTTTTAACGGCTAAAATTAACAGAAGGGTTCTAATTGAGAGTAATTGAAAGTTCAGGGATCCAAAATGAGAGATTTGGAAGTTCAGAGGGAGTTTGTAAAATCAGGTGGAAGTTCAGGAGGCCAAAGTAAAGTTTTCCCTATATTTTAAAAAAACTATGTGATTAATCATGTGATTCCCACATGCTAATTAAAAAATCATCCTTATAATTAAGTTCTTGAATCTAAAT
Source organism: Corylus avellana (assembly GCF_901000735.1). NCBI lineage: Eukaryota > Viridiplantae > Streptophyta > Magnoliopsida > Fagales > Betulaceae > Corylus > Corylus avellana. The sequence continues at coordinate 10,317,944 of NC_081541.1, forward strand.
TTTGATTTCAGTAGTGCATACATTTCTTTTTTCAATAAGTTTAATCAGAACCCTCTCTCTTTATACATAAGAAGGTGAAGAATGTCTTTAAGTTTTGGGGGAGAACATAAATAAGCAAAGGTCTACAGTGCAACGTTAGAGAGATTCTTCCACTTTGAGTCCCAGGCATCTTCTTTAATAGGAACTTTGTTACTATGTCTTCTTAAATAGGCATCATATATCTATACTGCTCGTAACCTTTTCCATACTCGGTTATAAATTAAGATTATTCCCTTTGCTTGTTCACTTTCATCAAATAGTACGGTTCTATATCAATAGTGCCACAAAAAGTATCATTGAAACCGTCAAAGTGATTGAGATTCCGTGTTACTAAAAAATCCAAACAGTGTAAAAAAGAGGTTGCAGAATCTACCTGTTTTGAACAGTTTAAGATGTATAAACAGCTTGTTCGATCGAAACAGATGGATGAATCCTGTAACTTTCTTCCCTAGGCTACTCAAAGTTATCTTAATCTGGTAGTAATCATGCAAGCCAGTTGAGATTAAAGTCGAATGTCTTGTCACTGTCTCTAATGCTAACCTAAGACACCAACATTAATTTACAGGCTGCCTTTAATGTTTTTTTTGTTTTTTTTTTCATGGGCTTGATGCATCAAATTTTGGTAATTAACATGTACAAGTAAAGACATATTGCATGGATTACATGGGGTTCATAATTTTTAAGTTGAAAAGGAAAAGAAAAGGTGATGGCAGTGGAAGGGAAAAGGTGGCACTAACATGGTCAAAAAGGTCGGTGAGAGCGCTTGTGTAAGCCATGAACTGGATTCTCTTGTCTTTCTCAACAAAGTCTTGATTAAATATGTAATTATGGGGGAAAAATCCTATCAAAGGCATAACTTTAGGCTTTACTTAAGGCCAAGGAGACATGACGTACTCTTGGCTAAAGATTCTCCATTACTTAATTATCTAAGAAACCTAGCTAGCTTGTTGGATTCTGATGCAACTTTTCTTTCTCTCTCTCAATTGGCACACACAGTTATACTTAGCTCACTGCTGATAAAGAAGCTTTTTAACTAGGGAGAGGAGATGATGAGCATGCTCATTAAGAGCTACCAAAAGTTATTTAAATATATATAAGTTTCTTTTATTTGTGTATGTGGGATTTCCCCGACAGTAAATGTAGAGATTTCTTTTGAAATTTACCTGTCCGAGCAAGTGGGTGGACGGTTCGAGTCCTGTTCGGATTCTCTTATTTGTTGTCCAAATTGTTAACCATCCGAACAACAAAATTGCTGAAAATCTCTACCCTAGTTTAACATATCGACTTGTTGGGTATTTGTTTGTGTCAAGTGTCCATCAGCAAAGACAAGGTAGGTTGTGGTGTCTTTGAAGTCAACACTTCATGGATCAAACAGCCGTAAAGATTGGTAGAAATTTCCTTTTGTCTTTGGGATGACCAAGAAAAATTATGCAAGGAAGTGAATAAGGTCGGCTTTGTTTGGTAAACCCTTGTCCCTAGATACTGTAGTTGAGTAGATTGATATGAAAAAAAAAATAAGAATGTTTGGTATAAAAAAAGTGAAAAATTTTATTTTGTAGTAATTTTTTTTATTTAAATTGTAATAAAAAGTATATGATGTGATATAAAAAGTGAAAAAAGTGAATGTCTTGATGTTGATTTTTTTTTTAAAAAAAAAAAAAAATTGAAGTGAATAGTATTGAGGGCAGGAGAAGAGGTTTACCAAACGGAGCCGAGTCATGTATTTTTTAGCATACGAGAAGTGTATGTTTTTTTTAATAATTTAGAAGAAACATAGCACTTTTAGAGAAAAGTTTATAGGAGTGAAAATATCTGATTATCTGTCATTTTAGATATACTTAGGTGGCAGGGGAAGTAGTTATCATAATCTTTGTGATGGACATAAACCCAACTCGATATTCATGAGCTCATGTCGTACATCATCTTAACTGTAAAAATTCTTGGTAGGACACAGGAATCAAATTGGACAGAGTAAATGGTCATATTTCAATAACATCATTCTTTTCCAGGAATCATGAAATGCAGAATTTGGCACTGAATTTTTTGACCCAGAGGGGTCTGATAGTGATTTACCATCCAATTAATTTTCTTTCTTTTCATTCCCCCCCTGTACCATATCTCAGACTACCATACCATTCATATCTGCTCATTTGTGTCAACAATTATGAGACATCTGCTTCCGTCATGTCTTAGAAAGGGGAAGGAAGACAGGTAGAAAATAGGGAAGGGCCAATTCCATCTGTCTGCTTGACAAAGCCCTGCAGGACAATGGAATCTATGGAAAATGGAAAACAGGTAGAAAAAAATGACCGGTTTTGAAGAATCTTCTCATAAAGATATGTTTTGATTTCCTCCTAATCATATTCCCACCCCTGATCATTAATTAGTTTGATTAAAATGGGATCAGATATTAAGGATGAGGAAATTAAGAATAGAAAAACCTTTAAAAAAAAAAAAAAAAACATGGAATTTAGTGGATAAATCTGCATATATTTTAACTGATATACTGCCCCCAGAACCATCTAACATATTTATAGGGGTGCCTGGTTGCGGATTTCAAGGGTCAACTTAGGTTCCAAAGCATTGCGGTTGCCGTTGGTGTTAGGTCCCCTGAATTTCCTCTTGATCTCCTACGCTTTCCACCATTATTTAATTGAAGAAAAAAAAAAAAATGAAGTGACAGATTTGTTCATGCATGTGTAATAATCTCAGAAAGGCAACGTGCAAAAGCTAATGCACAGTACAGTGTATTGTGATGTTCACTGATGCCAGCTGCTCTGTTTTCCTCTACGGGTGGAATCTTTTAAGCTACACCTATGACATTTCTATACTTGGAAATCACAACCTCAATCAAAACCCTTAAAGTAGCAAAAAAATAAAATCTTAATCCAAAGTTTTGTAGGCTAATGAGCTCGATCTGGCATCCTTTAAGCAATTAGGTTCTGTCTTTGGTTGTATCCCCACATGGCTTAGTATATGCAAGTGCGTGTATTTTCAGAGCTTTTCTCCATTACCGATAGAGAGTGTGTGTAACGTTTGGTCGGATATTTGCATTATTTTACAATATTCACGTGGTCCTATATATATATATATATAAACTTAAATAAACTACACATTATATAAATGTTCTTCACTAGAGCACTCAGTTGAAATACGGAGATGCCATTTGGTTTGAATGGGGCACTTTGTGCGTTCGAATAGTCTCCACACATAGTGACGTGTGGAGACTATTAGGTTTGATTGCTTTCAACTTTTTAATTTTCTGTTTAATTAAATGATTCGAATTTGTTCTTTAGAGGTAATTTAATTGTCTGGGACCACACCTAATAAAGTAGAGATTATTAATTCAAATCCCACTCCCACTCTTATACGGAGATGTTAAAAAAAAAAAAAAAATTCATTCAAGTTTGTTGTATTTTTATAAAAATAAGCCTTTATTTTTATTTTTTATTTATCATTTAATTTCGTTGCGAGTTAGAAAGAGAGAGGGAGATAGAGGTCATAGACTAACAGCTAGCCGACAAGCAAAAGGGTTACTTGATGGTGGAGGATCACTGAATTCTTACCTTTTTCAGAGGGCTTTTTTAAATGTCTTGTCCATATATCCGTACGATTGGGCTAATTGAGAGAGAATGTTTGGGTTAAATGAAAGGCCAAACCAAAATTAAAACAACTCTTGATGTCAAAAAAACGAAGCCAATAGTATTGTATTCTGTCAAATTAAAAGTTTAAGAAAAAAAAAAAAAACATTGACTTATTAATTGTTGTTTTCATAAATTGGATTAATAACATACCATAAAAGTATATAGTTTTTAATTAACTAAATTAATAAGTTGAATTTTTTTATTTAATTTATTAAAAAAATTTGTAAGAGCACTAACATCAGTTTTTCTTTAATTTTCTTTAAATTTAGGGCACAAAAACACTTTTTGTTTCCTTTTAAAAATATATTTCACAATAATTTTTCTTACTTTTTTCTGTAATATTAAAATATTATATTTTTACAAAATACAAATTTTCTATCTACTTATACGTTTTTTACAAAATTTTATCACAATTCCTAATTAAAAACACTTAATAGGTTTTTGTGATTTTCTTTTTAATTTTTTTTAAACATTAAAAAAAATATATATATATGAAATATCTGCTGCTAGTGGTCTAATACCGTTACCGCTCATCATGGCTATATTTGAATAGGGGCGACAGGGATATAATGCAGGCCTCATGGGGTGGGACTCACAATGGCACCGGCTTTGTTTGAAATTCATGGCCGGAGATACGACCATTGGATTCTGTCACTCTGACAAAAATATTTTCCCCAAACATAATCATTATTCTCATGCAGCATGCAGTGTAGAGTAGTCTCTCTGCTAATAAAACCAAACATTAATGTTTGAAAACATCTACTTCGGAGTTTGACTAAACTACCCTTCTCTTAGCTGTCGAGGCTGCTAAATATGTTTTTAGTGAGGTTCACGACCGGAGTGGATAGGATAAATTATAAAACGATGGGAAATGTGGTCAATTCTCTTCTTTGGTTGGCATGAAGAATGTGGCAATTGAGGAAACTGACTTGCTAGACAGAAATTTCAAAGGGCGTGGGCTGATGTAACATTTTTTTCTTTTTATTCCCTTTGAAAAAACATAAGAAAAGAACAGCGTTGTTCTGACTATTAGGGCATATGAATATAAATATGGACCGTGTTAGTTATATATTTTAATAAATATAATAAAATAACGAAGAAAGAGGCAATCACTGTCGAGAAATATTTGTGAGAATCCTTCTGGTTCGTGGCCTTTTTTTGTTGGCTTTCTTTTTGGATGGGCTTCATAATTTTGTGGCAATTATGAACCCCATCTTTAATCCCATCTGTCTCTCCCTTCCAGGACATTATTGCCCACATAATAACATTTTTTCCAAGAGACCCAAATTCTGCCCACATGAAATGTGGAGGGAAATTTCTCTCAGATTGGGTGGTACGACAATTCTTCGAGCCAATTTCTACAAGTATCATGTCGTGTGTTTTTAGAAATGTCAAAAACACATGCTTGAAGAACACATGACACTTTTAGAGATTGAAATTTATATTAATGTGGAATTTTTGTTCAATTATTTTTTTTTTCTTGGTGAGAAAAGAATGTTGAAATTCAAAATCTGAAAATTGTGTTAAAAAAAAACAATGAATAGTTTTGATTTATTTATATCCCATTTGGGGGTTTGAGGAAGTATGTAGAATTGTATAATTCAAGTGGTGTCAAAAGGGCCCCTACCCACCTCTATACAGTGTAGGTCAGGCACTTTTGGGGACTACAAATTCACACCCCACCTTCACTTATCCGTCATGCTCAATATTCAACATCTTCCATCTCCCTAGCTTTCTCCATCTCTCTGCCTACAATACGTGAGAGTCTTTCATTGAATCCAAAAGCCCAACTCCTCCTCCGTCTTTGTTCTGCCTCTCCTTATAAAACAAAGAGCCTTTTTTTTTTTCCCTTTGTAATTTAGCACACCAACTCCTCTGTTCTTCCTCTGCCTCCCCCATTAAGCAGAGGAGATAAATTATATTGTTATGGCAACGATTGTGTGCCAAGGTTTGCAGTCATGTCTAGACTCCCATCTTGCCGAGCCAACATCAGTGAGGCTCAAGCTCTCTTCACCAAGACCACAATTCCCTCAACCACATGAATTAGCCTTAAAATCTTGCCTTTTGGATTCCAACGCCAAAGAAGATGAAGACGCTTGCCACATTCAGGAGACTTGCAACAAGTCCTATAATCATGGCTCCTCAAATCCTGACATGGGTGGCTGGAGTTTCCTCCAAGCTATCTCCGTAGACGCAATGGAGAAAGAAAACGCCTATGTGCATCCTCTTGTGAAGCGTTCTTCAGCCATGCTCAGCGAGAAAAGCTTGGAATTGTGCACTGAAAATTTGGGCAACGAGACGGGCACCGACATCAACGAAGGCAGCATTTTCTCATTGCCTTCATCGGACTTCAAGGGCGGGAATTCTCCGACAAGGGAACAAGCCAAACCGCGCCAACTTTTTGGAGCTAAGAAAGCGAATCCTCATAAATTTCCACCTCCCTTGACAACGATAAGCGGGTCGGATTCTCTTCGAGTTAGGCCCCACCGTGAAGGGGGGCGGCTAATAATCAAGGCTGTCAAGGCCCCAGCAACAAACAGTTACTTCCAAGCTGAAAGAAGCCATGGCCGCCTTCGAATATGCTTTTTCAAAAACTGGGTCGACTCGGAAGAACTGGCTGAGAATGAAGAAAATGAAGCAAGCGATGAAGAAGAAGAAGAAGAAGCCTTTGAAAATGACACCTATGAAGAAAAGCCACAAGAAGAGGAAGACGAAGAGGAAGAAGAAGAAGAAGAAGAAGAAGGCCTAGATGATGATGGAGAGAGTGATGTTTACTTGGGTCAAGAGATGATGGATGGTAATTATGTGAATTATGATGAGGCCGAAATGGGAATTATGGAAAAGTTTGAGAGGCCAACAAGGTGCAAAGAAGGTGATCAGCATGAGAAAAAGAGATTGTTAGATTGCAAGCCCTTGTGGGTGGCTACTTAATTAACTCCTTAAGCTTTATTTTGGATCTCTATGTAACTATATTCCACAATTTTTGTGTTTTGTCCCCCCCTTCTCTTCCATGGATCCCCTATTTCCTTCAAACATGCTTGTGGTAGGTAGTTATTATCGTTACATGGAGGGACACTCAAATAGTCAATCTTATTTATATTATGTATGAGCAGCAACATTAGCAAGTAATTAAGAACTGACCATTTTGAGCCAATGATGTTTGGTCTTGTGTTTTACCTTCATGTCAAGACATCTTCTGGTTTGAATAGAATCATATTCAAGATGATTGTTTAGTGCTGCAATTAATTACCTAGTTGAGGTCCCAAAAATGCCAAAATCTATATGTCTAAATGAAGGACTATATGCTCCATCTACCAATACTTTTTTGAGGCTACTTGCACAAAAGCTAACTGCATTGAAGAAACTTTTCTGAGGATTCCTAACCATTCAAACAAAAGTCTCTACCACCTTTGCATTTGAAATGAATGGTGAATTAACTTCTTATCTTATATAGATATATTGAATCTAGTCATCCAGCTTGTGTTCATGGTTACCCTCTCGAACTTAAAATACCCTTTTTTTTTCTTCTTCTTATTTTATGGATATTAGTGTTTCACTGTTAAAATATTAATTAAATAATTCAATTCACCCTTTCTAATTTCAATTTTTTCCTCTGTAAAAATGAAATGGAAAGTACTGTGGCATCCCACATCGTCTGAGTATAAAGATAGAGATACACGTATATGTATACTTTGACCCTTCATGACAACAACGTGTTTTAAAGCCGTGATGGTCATAATCCAATCAGAATTTCGTAGTTAAGCGAGCTTATGTGAAAGTAGTACGCGGATGAGTGACCTCTTAAAAAGTCTAATTCGAAGGAGCCAAAAGTGAACAATATTGTATATTAATAGGATGTGATATTACAATTACCCAGCTAGTGATGTTTTTGACTACTAGACTATAGCCATCTAGGGTTCGGCACTTTACCACTGAATTGTTTTTAGCAAACAGTACGAGTTGTAAAGTACGTATTGCCCACACTTATTAAGGATGAGTTTGAACTTAACACGTTGATCAAATAAGGTTCAATTTCAGTGCAGGCGTGGCTCCAAGAAACTATTTGTACACCCACTCATCAAAAGCGGACAATATTATGTATTAATGGGGTAGGATATTACAAGTACCTAGCTAGTGATGCTTTTAACTACTAGACTATAGCCATCTAGGATTCGGCACTTCACCGCTGAATTGTTATTAGCAAACAGTACAAGCTGTAAAGTACGTATTGGCCCCCACTTATTAAGGATGCATTTGAACTTAACACATTGATCAAATGAGGTTCAATTTCACTCCAGGCGTCGCTCCAAAAAAAACTGTTTGCACATGCATCACTCATCAAAGAGATTCGAACATTAGATTTTAAGAGAAATGCCATCAAGTCCGATACCTTTGCCACTTGCATGAATTTCCATATTAAAACAAATAAGTATTTCATGCATGCAGCCGCAATTCCATTACATTACATCCATCCAAGTGTGATCTGATCCCAATTAAAACAAAAAGATTGGTTTTACCTTAGTATTTTTTTTGTATGGTGATGACTCATGATCATAGATGAACAGTAGCAAAACCTGTAACTATTGTAATTGATGATATAAAAAAAAGATAGTGCAGAGTGGGGACAGAGTATTTAAGAAGAAGGAGCAATAGGTATCTTGTTCCGTACAAGATTGGGGCCTACGGATCCATGGGTTTGGAACAAAATCGACCACAATTATTCAGACTAGGCATCAACTCCGTACTGAGTATTTTGTTCACAGCTTTCAACAATTTAGATTGCAGAAAAAGATGAAGCGGCAGTGCAAGTTGGTGCGTACGAAAAATTACCCGACCACGTGTGTTGATAGCTGTATCTACATCATGCACCGACCAACTTGGATCTCCGTACTCCCCCACCTACGTGCTACTTTTACGACCACTAACTACTTTCTAACAGTTATCAACTACTTGCAGTCATTTCCAAATTTAACTTAAATCTACCTGTATATATATACACACACGTGATTTTATTATTATTATTATTATTATTATTATTTTTCTCTTTTTGCCTCTTCTTTAATTACGTAATCTAGCTAGATTAGAAAGTGTTTTTTTTTTTTTTTACTTGTTTTTTTGCTATTAATGAGCACGTTATTTTACATATTATTTATTAACGTGTTAAATTTGGATAAAAAAATTTGGATCTCCCCTGTAATTCTTGAAATTATATTTTAAACCATTTTAGATTAATTTGTCAACAAAAACAATTTACTCTGATCTACACTTATCATTGACAAAATAATTTGGAATAAATCTTAGAGCACTATCAGTAACTTTTCTTTGATTTTTTCTAAGTTTAGGAAATATAACTATTTTTTGTTTTCCTACCAAAATATACTTCATAATAACTTTCATTACATTTCCATATACTATTAAAATATTATTTCTTTACAAAATATAAGTTTTATACTTACTCTCTAATTTTTTACAAAATCTCAACATAGTCCCCAATAAAAGACAAAAAGATGAAAGATGAGAGAGGAAAACGAAATATTTATATTAAAATAATGTATAGAGAGCCACTTTTAGTTCCCTACACATTGGGCAACACTGTAGCATTCCCAATGTTTAGGGAATAGGGAAGCTGATATGACTTTTTGTGGTTTTTTTTTTTTTGAAATTTTCCCTATAAATAACGAAGGGAATGAGTTATAGGTGTTTGTTGCTAGTACTCTTAGTTTGAGAAAAAAAAAAAAAAAAAATCAAGATATATAACACGTACATGTGCCTGGCTGGCGGTGACAGATTTAATTGCTAAGAGTTTTAAAGCAAAAAAATAAGTTTATAGGAATATTATAATTGCCAAAATTTGTAAGGGTGAGCTTAGGCATTTCACACCATATATTTTAATATTGTAGCTCAAGATTTTTGACTATGTTAAATATTGATAGATTAGACGGGATTAAAGTGTATGCTAGGTTTGAAACGTTGTGGGGGAGACAAAGACATACATATTTTTTAATGTACAAGGAAGATCTATATATATTTTTATAAAATTGTAGCAGTTTTATTAAAAAAAAAAAAAAGAAGCTGTACATTCATACATACATACATGTGTGCAATATACACATATATATGAAATAAAGAATATCTATACACATACACTAGCATTGCAGTTAGCTAGGTGGTGTATCTCTCCTCGATCTCTCTATTGCCTCCCGCTCATGAGGAGCTTACCAATTAATTTGATAGGAGTAATGTTACATATTACGTTTTAATAAATGTTATTTAATACATTGTTATAAGATTACTGTTATGACATGGTAGTGAAAAGCAGTCATGATTTTTCTTTTTTACAAGTAATTATTGATCCAAATTAGACTGATTTTTACGGTCACATTATCTTAGTTTTATGACATCGTATAGTAGTCTACTAAATAATATTACTCATTTTTATTCCACAATGCTAATGTGACAATTCTAAATAACTTCCTCGATCAACTTACAGTCCAATTAATTAATTTATGGTATGTCAAACCAATCAACTAATAGTACTACATGATTCTTGTTTGATATGTCATGTGTTAATTGTAATGTGACATGGCACAAGTACATTAAATTACAAATATATTATAAATAAAAAATAAAAAAGTTAAAAGCAATTAATTAAATTTGTTTTTTTTTTTTAAAAAAAAAAGACGGGTGGCCGATCAAACAACTACAAATAGCACATAATGTGTCAAACGAGAGCCACATAACATTAATTAATTGGTTTGATATGGCATACCATTAATTAATTGAACTGTTAGTTAATTAACAAGGGAATCTATATATATTTGAAATAAGAGAAAAACCTACTAACCTAATTATCAAAATTGAAATGGCACAAAAAATTTTAATTTTTCCCAAAAATACAATTCCACAATGATAACAATATACGATTGTTATGAAATTGATAGCTTATATCCGCATTGAATGCTTAAAGATGTAAAAGTGAGGAGTACAATAACAGCAAGAACAAGAACATAAAACTTTGTTGAAAATGACCAAACACATGTACGTGCATATTCAAGCAAACATGTTGCAACATTATAAATTAATAGACCCTACAAACTTTTACTCATGACTAGTAGCAGTAGGTGCATAGTCTTATTACTAAGATGAAAGCATGCCCCTGATTAATTTGGGACTCTATTTATTCTATCTCACCATATGTTTTTCTATATTCCAGACGAGAAGCACGTGTTGAGTGTTCAACCTTTCTATCCACAAAACTCGTCATGAGGAAATGAAAAAACTGCGAATTGCAAAAGCTAGCACCGTCGCAGACTCATTTGTTTTGTTCTCTTTTTGTAATAAATATATTGGTTTTTTTTATTTTTTATTTATTTTTTGGTGATAACACGCTTTTACAAATGTTTGCTTCGGTTTTAAAAAACATTATAGGTAGTACTAAATACTAATACTACTAGCTAGTACTTGTCTTGACCCTAAATACCAATATGACACTTTAAAAAAAAAAAATAAGAACTTTAAAAACACTAGCTATGTTTTGCAAAAATAGGGTCATCACTCACCGATCACTTCCATTTTGGCCAAGAGGTGGCTTGACCCACCTACTATATATATATGACAAGCCGGGGGTAATTATTGAACCACCCCAAGGCCATTTGGGCAGTCCCGCTTAGTAAGGGACTGGTTTACCTCCAAAAGGAAAATAATAATAATAATAAAATTAAAAAAAGAAAAAAAGAAAAAAAGTGAAGAATGTTTTTTTTTGCCACCCCTAAGGTCATGGGGTGGTTTGGTCATCCTCATATCAGCTATAGGAGGTGGCTAAAACCACTCTTTTGCCAAACGAGGCTAGCTCGGTTACCTTTAGCCTTGTCATAGGATGTGGCCGAAGCTCACAGAATTTGTAGTTTTTTACTTTTTAAAATTTTAAATATTGTTTGATGTGGCATGCCGTTAAATATTGAATGGAACATGGACAAAAGGACTATCTCTATTTTTAGGCTTGAGACAAGAACCTCCTAAGATGCTTTTTGAAACCCAGACCGACAACCGTTTGATATAAGCCTTACCTCAGGGAGTGAGAAACATTTAACCCTAAAAATATAAACATACGAACACTTTTAAACCCATAAAAACAGTTTCCACCTTTTTATTTCACATGACAATACTTTTTAAATAATAATAAATAAATAAATAAAACAGTATTTAAAATACATGAGCAAACTTTTTTATATCACACGATCGAGAACAGTTTTTGTCACTTAATTCCCTCAAAAACAAAATTTGACCCTAAGAAAACCACTTAATTGCATGTTTGTATCTTTCTTGGCGATTAAGGATTTGAAAAGCTCCAAGTCTCATCGGTGCATCCACAAAATAGAGCTCCCACTTTCTTGCTTGTAGTTGTACGTAGAACATAAGTTTTGAAAAACCAATTGTTTCTTTAACACGTGTCATGGCAACTTGCTATAACTTTTCCAACTCTCTTAGCCAGCTGGCATGAGATTTTTCATACGTGGCTAGCTTTCATAATGGGCTTGTCGCATTTTGACAATTCAAATCGACCAAACAATAATGCTCGTAAGCAAAAAAAATATAATTTAAAATTGTTTTCAGAAATATTTGTCGATTTCAATGGAAACACAAATATAGGTGAACTACATTTTCTCAGTGCTCTTTTATAACCATAAAAATTGTCGTGGTTTGGAACAAGTCATGCAAAGAAAAGGAGATGAGGTACACGTACCTAACATTTTGGTACTCATCTATCTCACAAAATAAGAAATTATTAATTTCATCGGATAAATAAATAAAGAAATGGAAAAATATTAGATACTATAATTTTATTCAATATTTATTCAATAAGATTGACATGATACTGCCAACTAACCATATATTGCATTAATCATTGTTAAATAAAAAAAAATATATCCAATAATTAATTTAAAGTGTCATGTCAACAATATTAGATAATTGTAAAAAAAACATATATTTAGCAATACTCATGAAAAAATTAAGGTAAGTAGCCATGTAGTTGTCTCTAATTTATGCCTACTACATTCTAGTAGGTACATCCTTAACATTTGCAAGTGTAAACTAATTAAATTTGTTAATGTGTTTTGACTATGCAAGTGTAATTAAGGCTATAAAGCTAAGGATTAAGAATTTAAGATAGTGAACCGAGCATCGAGGCCATTTGTTTTTTTTTTTTTGACATGTCCACAGCCGATTGAGCTAGTGACCTCTGCTTCATTAGGCGTGGTCTACAGTCGATTCAATTATTCCTTGGAAACAAACCATTTGTTCTTTTAATTAGGGTAAAGGATGTTATTTATTTATTTATTTATTTTTGGGTGGCTTTGCAAATGGGCGGGATTCTTTTTTCTTTATGGGTAGAACCCAGAAATGGCGTCACCAACAAAAGCAACGACCTTTTGTAGAAAAGCTATCGATAATACTCGTAAAGCCCCACCACCACATCCACATCCACATCCACCCAAGCTTGAATATATATACATCTAAAGAAATAAAAACAGAGCCCATTGGACAACTCGGAAAAATTGACCAATCTCCTGGCTCTGCTTATGGATAATGCATGCAAGTAGCTCGGCCCCTGATAATTTATTATCATATGAAAAAAATAATAATAATAATAATTAATAATTTTATTAAATATTGAAAAAAGTGGTGGATCCAATTAAGCCAAAAGATTTTAAAGAGGAAAAGACGAAAAACGAAAGAATGTGATTTATAACTGACAATTATGGAGACAAAAAGTTGGTTCCTTAATTAATAGGAATTTTTATGGAAATATATAAAAATATATATATATATGCATTATCAATTAGTGATGGCTTCTTTCTCTTTCCTACACACCTGTTCCAACTTCCACGCGTATATGGATAAGCACAGCCCATGGATGGATGATGGATCCTCCTTGGTCAATTGGCTTCAGCTCTGTAATAATGATCAACAGCACCACAGCGCTTTCCGACAATGCCAACAAGGAAAACCTATATCGGTTCGTTTAACGAAACTTTTTAGACGATGTTTTTATTTTTATTTTTATTTTTTATTTTGTTGTGTTGACGTGGAGATAAAAGTAGTTTTTGAGTATATTTATGTTGAGTTATTGTTTTTATTACGTTTTTTTAATCAAATAAGGAAAGGGTTACAAGTGATTAAAATATTTAAAATGGGTGAGTTTTCATACAGCAAACTCAAAAATAAAAATCAATCATACAAGTAAAAAACCCATACAAATGACTCGGTCCTTTCCAAGAGACAGCGCAAATTAAAGCAGTTACTAAAGCAAGAAGAGTAAAAGTAATTTTAAGTATGTTGTATGTTGAGTTATTATTTTTACTTTTTTTAATCAAATTAAAAAAGGGTTACAAGTGATTAAAATATCTAAAATGGGCGAGCTCTCATACAACATACTCAAAAATGAAAATTAACTGTACAAGTAAAAAAACCAAACAAATAATTCGTCTTTTTTAAGAGATAGCACAAAGCAGTTACTAAAGCAAAAAGAGTATCGAATCTCAAGAGGTTCATCAACTTTAATTATAGGTAAAAGAACCGCAAGAGGTCCAAATCGATCAGCACTCCAGCCATGGAACACCTTGAACCCATCTGAACCTCAAGAGTTATTTATTAATACTTTTGTTTTGTTTTGTTTTTTGTTTTTGTTTTGCTAAAAAAACAGAACATTATCTTAAAAAGTGTTGCCAAATGAGCCTGTCCCATACATTTTTCATTCAAAAAAGAGTTTAAAAAAAAAAAACCGCAACCATGCGTACGTACATACTGTGCAGGTTGAAAGAGTAAGTTGGTTTAATTTCAGGTGAGATGCAAATTCTGACAACTATTGTGGTTGCAACTTGCAAATAAAAACACGTGATGAAATCTGTGATGTGCGGTGAGGGTGCTTTACTCCACATAAAAAGCCATTGAACCTGCTTCGACAATAGGTACGATCCTTCCATAACTGGCCATCCATGTCGTCCACACAAATCGAGTAGCCTTAGTCGTGAAGGCTGTTACTTGTTTATGGTTTGATAGGACAAAGGCTTCATAAAGTTGTGATTACCAAAAGAAGCAAAAGATAGAAGGTTGGCCTACAATCCAAAAGCTCCTAAATTATCCACAATTTTTTTTTTTTAAAAAAAAATATTCCATACATATTTAATGTTTATGATGTTAATTTCTTTTTTCTATGAGAAACATGATGTTGATTATCTATACAATGATTTTATTATTTTTCCTTTCATTTTTTCGATTACTCATTCAATTTTTTATTTTTTTAGCAAATTAAAACAGAATGGTTACTTGTTTAATTGTTTGTCAAAGATAAAATTATGACATTTAATTAAGTTCATATTTTTTCGCTTTAACTTATGCACAGACTTCCGTCAACAAACAGAAAAAAAAAAAAAGTTATATCAATTAAGTGAAATATATATATTATTTTATTAATTCAGTCAGAGAAAGAAAAATCATGGTGCTACCACTATATAAGATATGAATTGAGAAACATATTTAATGTTTTTCCTTTTTGAATGTTTGATTTTTTCCTTTCCCTTTTTCCTGTCTTTTCAGTTGTATTGGCAGGAAAAGGAAATCAAAGACAGACGAGCCTTTACTGCAACCACCAGGGACCAAATCTTTGAACACTTGTCCATGGAAGATCTCAAAAGATCCCTCACTCTGTCGAATGGGATCCTCTCTATCTCAAAGTAATTAGAGACTATCTGGTTAGTACAATTTATGAGGGTAAAATGGTCTTTTCAATTATTCTCTGATTTGATTTTACTCCATTTTTATTTTGAAATAGAGATGAATTTATGAGGGTAAAATGGTCTTTTCAATTATTCTCTGATTTGATTTTACTCCATTTTTATTTTGAAATAGAGATGAATTTATGAGGGTAAAATGGTCTTTTCAATTGTCCTCTGATTTGATTTCACTCTATTTTTTTTTTTTTTAAATAGAGATGATCATTTTGACACTCTGTCATTCATATATATATATATATATAACAACAAAGTTCTAAAGAAACATACGAAATCACATTCAAAGATTAATCATAAATCATGAGAGACTCATGATTGTAGTCACACAAAAATGGAATCATTGAATTCCTTCGTACTCATTAACGGGAATACACTTCTCCCCCATAATTTGATTACCTCTATAATCATAGATTTGTCTTTAATTTTACTTGTTCTTAGATTTGATTTTATATTTCCACTTTTAAATCATGAAAGATGAATTTGTACTCTAGGAGTAGCTCAATTGGTTAGAGATTATGCCTTATGAAGCGAATGTCACTAGTTCGAATTTTACTCTCCATTTTTTCTCTCGTTGTGCGGACATATAAACCAAAAAAAAAAAAAAAAAAAACTATATGGTATTTGTTGCTAGTGCTCTTAGAATAGAAATAGAGAAAACAAAAGACTTAGGTCAAGTCGGTTTAAGTTTAAACACCTTGAGGCTATTCCATTCACACGAGTTTCAATCAAGGTTGCAATTACGGCCTTCCGAGGTCCTTTATTTTGAGCAAGCTTCGAATTAGAAACAAGGCTTTCTATACCAAATTTTCATACTTTTTATACATCCCGTTTTAAATTTACTAACATCATCAAACTTGCTTTCATCTGATGTCGGAATCAAAAGATATTAGGTCTTTGTTGAACAACATTCATAAACTTGAATTTTTCATGTCTTGAACCGACTTTTATACCAACTTAATCATTAACTCAAACTTAAATATTAAAACTTAGAAACCATGTTTTGACACCCAAAAAAAAAAAATTAAAAAAATTAATTTGCCAACACACAATCTTATCGTATCATGTTAGATTCTTGCTTTTTCTTCTTCTTTGTAGATATTTTTACTGTATATATGTGTGCTACTTCTAACAGTAGTATTAGAGCCAATCATTGAAGATAGCATCTGTATGGTGGACTCAAAATACTTGTATCTATAATTGTGAGTGTCGGGATATATCTTGGTGATGATGTGTCAACATTTGGTAAAAGACTTTTGCTTTTGAATTGAGTGATGTTTGAATGTGTTTTATATATAATGTTGGCACCGAAAAATTCACCAAAGAGTCAAATCTCTGTCTCTGTTTCTGCGTTGTCATTCATCTTTTTCATGATCATGCATGTGGATCTCCCAGAATCCGGGTCTCTTACGTCAAGAACTTGTCCTTTTAAATACAAAAAAGCTAAAAAAAATACAAAAATACAAAAATACCCACCTCATCCAACACCAACATCTTTTCCATGCACTTTAGTCCCTTCCTATCACTCAAAACTCAGCCCCTTATTCAAAATAATTTTGCTTTTTTCCATCATTCATTCTCTTTCTGTTTTCCAGAAAACTTTGAATTCAAAAATGGGATGATCGAGATTAAAGGTTTAGCTTTTGCTTTGTTTGACCTTACGTACCCACCAGGCACCAACAAGATAATAGCGCCAGGAGGTTAGCCTGATATTTTTGCAAGGGGAACATGAAGAATTTTTTGGAGATTCTTTGTAATCTTTTTGATGTAAGACCAATTGCCCGCCATGTACGTGCAGTAGGAGACATGTGGGAGAATCAACGAGGCCCATGAGAAACATTTGGGTGGCTTCAACAGCTCCCTGTTCTTGGCCTGCCTACACTAATCATTCCTTAACCAAACTCATGCTTCTTTGACTTTCAACCATTTATAATCGTCGGTGCCGTTTCAAGAAGCATGACAACAACAAAACAAAAACAGAGTAAAAGAACACGCTAACACTTTTTTTTCTTTTTTTGAAAAAATAAAGGGAGAGAAACACGTAAGGCACGTGTCTGTAAAAAGTGGCTATATGTCCATCCATCCCCATGGGTCACGGGCTGATTTTCTAAGTACTCCTAATTCCAAGCAGAAAGATACTATACTTGCTATCTGCACATACACAAGTGAATTGCAAAATATGGATATGCAAAGGCGGATAATATTCGCATTTACATACTTCTATATCGTTTAGTGAAAGAAGGCAACCGGTGTGTCTTATTAACAAATTACATGTATACGACATAAAGGCATATTGGTTGTACTTTGCCGTCGCTAACACCTGTGCTTTGAGGAAACTCAGAGAGAACCCCAGAATTAGAACAAGTAGCAATTTTAACATCAAGTGTATTTAGTTCAAAAATTAGATTAAGCCCATCAGAAAAAGCTCATTAAAAAAAAAGAAGCAAATGTCATGGGCAGTTAGTATAAAAAAATCGTCCATACATGTGTAATTATTGGCAAATTCCACAAAGTGATGCGATTACTAAAATCCACTCTCAACAAAGTACAGATGTAGATGTAAAATAAAGGTTTTATTCGCCCATGTATGTGTGGTTTACAACCCTACTAAGATTGTTCGGGGCAAGGGAATTACTTAAAAATCAGCTTAAATTGAATAAATAAAACAAAACAAATAAATAATGAGAGATTTCCATCATTTTGGAGGATTTTATGTCAGTCATCACAAGCTACTTTGTGTTGCAAGTATGAGAATTATAGAGATTGAAAAGCATTTGTCAAATTCCTAAAACCTAATGTAGAAACTACTACATTAGTCTTTCTTCTTCATACCAATAGTAAATAATATATTTTAAATATAAGCTCAAAAAGTAATGTGATTCATATCCCGCAATATCATACACAAGAAAAAAGGAGCATATGAGGATCTTGTTCATGAGATATTTTCTGCTGAATCACCATGACTGCTCTGGAAGATTGCAGTGCCTGCTATTCACGCAAATTTTGCAATGTGACCAATATGTGTTGGCACCATTGCACTAATAATGATACTACATACATGACCACTCCCAATGGAAAACCACAAAATTTTTTTCCCATTGAACAGTGGCATAGATACAGGTGAGATATATGGCATCATTTGCCTGAGAATGCAAAACGTAGCCGTTCTCTCTGCCGATTAAGAATCCGATGATTTGGAGATGGTGTCTTCCCTCCTGCACCTGCCTGGCGCATCATCTCTGCAATATGCACTTTCCATTGTCATGAACAAATAGTTTTATAACTTCAATGTCAAAAACAATGTCCCAAAAACTTGAGTTGTTCGGAAATACGACAAAAATGCATGTCAAGCTCATAAACACATTAATACAACCTGCAGTTCTCACAAGAGACAAGTGTCAATAGAATTTTGTAACATCTCTATCGCCTAGTCGAGAAGAATGAGATGGGATTGGTTTTTTCTAACTTGGTAATGAGAGGTTTCAGAAACCAGATCTATGAGATGGCTATTGCCCATTGCAACACCTCCACCTCTCAAATTTTCTCATTCCTAGAAATTATAGCGTATCTTGAATCATGAGAACCATCAATTTGAAAAGGTTCTCTAATCTCACTCTTGAAGCACCAATACGCAAACAAGTTAAATTTAAGGGAAAATATGCCACAATTTTCCTGAACTTTCGTGCTTTGACTTTGAAACCCTAATTTTCAATTTGATGAATTTAAGACGTGTTTTAAACATTTGTAAATCAAGACCTCTATTAGGCTTTCCATCAAATATATATATATATATATATATATAAACTCCATACTCCATGCCGGTCAACTTCCATGGCCAACGATCCGTAACTATGAGTCTCCTCAAACATGACCATGGTCTCAGGTATGAGGAGACCCATGACTTCTCCTGACCATGGAGACCAATGGCCATGGATCTCCTCAGAATGGCCAGTCCCTCTATGGCCATGAAGTTGACAGGCCATAGGGTATGGATATTTTTTTTTTAATTATCTAAGGGGTATAATTATATTTTCACGTTCATTTTTGTTTTTTTTTTGGTTGACAAAACACCTAATAGAGGTCTTGATTTACAAATGTTCAAAACATTGGTCTTAAATTCATTAAATTGGAATCCGGAGTCTCAAAATCAAGCAGCACGAAAGTATCAGGGGATTGTGACATATTTTCCCTAAATTTAGATAGTGTAGACTGTAGAGTACAACAGACTAAATCTCAAAACCCTTTTCAGCTTAAAAGGAGCTTGGATTTTCTTGGTTTCAAAAGCGCATTCATTGACAGAAGCCCCCTTATACCTTATTTAATTACAAGTATAATATCAGTACCTAGAATCCAAGGTGGTTAATTCTAAAGTTGAACACAACATTGGTCCTCAAGGTCAATGGATCCAACTAAAACCACAAAACACAGTGCAGTTTAGATTTAAACCATATGCAGAAAATGTAAACTTGCCTCGCTTCCTCTGAAGCTCTTCATCGAGCTCTTCTCTCCATTTCCTTTGTATCTCAGAGAAGCTAGCACTGCAGACATTTCAATCTTTGGTTACAAGATGGGAGAAGATAAGTCTGTCAGGAAATGTAAGCTAACACATTCACCTAACAACATATACTGAACCTTGGACCAAATGATGCCTGCTGAGCATCAAGAAAAACCCCTTTCCATTCACTAGCCTGAGGTGGCTGAATTTCTTGTAGAGCTCGATGGTGCACACCACTTGCATTTGATAGATTTTTGGTATGGCTCCCATGTCCCGCACCATTTGCAGCATCAATAACTGCTGAGAGTCTTCTGCTAGGTGCTCGATTGGGTGACCTGCTTTTAGGAGGTAAACTCGAGTTATTCAAAACTTTTTCACCATTTGCCATTTGAACCGCACCAGGAGGACCAGCTGCATTCATTGTGTTGTAGAACTCTTCATATAGAGGAGACTGCAGCTTCTTCAAATCTAAAGCCTAATTTAATTTTATAAAGCAAGTAACCATGTCATATTTTTATCATATAAAAATTCAAGATTCTCAGAAAATATAAGAGAAAATAACAAAATAATGCCATCAATTCATTCACAAAAGAATGATCTCTACGGACAAGGTACCTTTTCATCCAGGAAGGCTCTAATTTTTGATTCTGTAACTTCATCATCATCCTCAGCCCCCATCAGCCCACATGGAAATGTGAAGTCATTCTCCCCCTTATCTGATACTCCAGGGCTGCCAGCAGCCTTATGGATTGTTGCACTAGGAGACAAGTCTACTCCACTTCTCTCCAACTCAATCCTTTCATCAAACTTGCAGGGCCAGTCGTCGGTAGGCTCGCACATGGGATTAAAACTCTGGTTCAAATGAAAGAGATCTGCCAGTGTTATTGGAGCTCATTATAACCACCTAAAGCACACAAAGGGCATGACAACAGTTATTTACCTTATTTACATCATCCGAACTTAAAATGGATTTGAGCTTTATGGATGCATCAACCAAAAGTTCATCGTCATAATCCATCTGGCACATGTCATCATCATCATGATTGCTTGCTCCCCAAGATTCCACTCTTAAGGACTTTGGAGGATAAGCTGTTGAGCACCTCAGGCTACCCATTTCACAGACATCCTTTAAGCCTGTGCAGGTTGACCTTCTAATCACGGTGTTCATGCTGCAGCAGCAATGTAGTTTCCATAGTCAACATTTCCAACAACCAATAATCAAAATTCGTCAAATGTTCCACAATCATCAGAGTAAAACACTTACGAGTTCTTAAGATTCATCCCAGGTGTTACCATCTGGTTTCCAGATTCCTGACGTAACAAGAACTAGAGTATAGGATAAGTTAATCGAAAGAACAAGAATTCAAACTAGTATAGCTTACTGCAAATGTACGGACCATAACTGAACTACCAACTGCATGAGATTCCCAATATTCCCCAGTGACAAATGGATGCTGCAGATTAGCAAAAAACAGTATCATAAGTAAAATGATGTCTGCTTCTGTGCATGTATATATGTGAACAAAAACATTCAGATTGGAAGGCAATAGTTCACACACACTTGTGTTTAGGCATGTATTTATCCATGATGTTTGTATTACTACCGCTTAATCAATGAATAATTGATATGGAACATCTCTAGAGATTACCTGCAGCAAATCTGATCCAGTAGGCCTTAAGTCAGGTTCCCTGCCGCCATAATTTGATGTGTGTGAGAGTTACAAAGAAGAAAAATTGACTAATAGAAATCATAAAGTATGTTGGAAACATAATGACAGAAGAAAAGTAGAAACAATGGATGTACTTCTGTAAACATTTTAACAGAAAATCCTTTGCCTCGGTGGAGAGATGCTCAGGGATGGGTGGATGAGATTTAGTTGTCCCAATATGGAAGAGGGCAGCAACCTGAGAGAAACACCGGTTCTTACTTTCAAAATTTTTAGAACGCACACTGACATTTATAAAATTACAGTCAAATTCTTACAAAAAAAATGAAGTAGTAAGTTTAACAAGTAGCATCAAGTGCGTACCTCCTGATACTGTTGACTCCATGGAGGCTTTCCTGTAGCCATCTCAATCACAGTACATCCAACACTCCATATATCAGCAGAGCTAAGAAACCACTTTCCAAAATTAATGAGGTCCAAAGATCATAATTAAGGACTACAGCCATATTTTACTTTTCTCCATTTTAGAAAAAGAGTGGCACAGATTCACTAAAGCATAAACTGCATGAGATCGAGCACAGTGATTTCCTCAAAATGAAGTTTAGAACAAGAAGGTTTTCAAAGGATTTTCTCATCTTACTTAGATACTAGGTGTTCTCATTAAAAATACTTCATAAGCTTTATCTCAAAACAATTTAAAAAATAAAAACAAATGAAGAAGTAAAAAAAAAATGAATCAAATAAGACATGCTGGTTTCAGCAGTGTGCTACCTGTTATTTTATTTAAACATTACATGGAGGTCATCAACGCAATATACATGCTTTGTTACAACTACCAGTTGTCCCAATAGCCAAACCTTGTTCTTCTATTTCAAACTGTCAAAAAGGCTCTTAATATTTATTTTAAAAAGGTGAATTGATTGTAAACTAACCTTTTTAATCTACATATTTCATGCCAAGGAAAAAAAAAAAAAAAACAGATAAATGTGGTCACATTTTTGCAAAAAAGGTTTATATTTGTTCTTACAAGCTATGCCCAGTCTGAAGAATAACTTCAGGAGCCATCCAATATGGAGTACCCTTCATCGACTTGGCACCATTTATAGTAGCCTGTATAGTTACATAACCTCTTTAGCTATGCATATAAAAAAAAGTCACTAAAAAGACTGGCTGATTATTTGGAGACAATCGCATACCAGCTCAACAACTTTCTTGGATGCACCAAAGTCCGCAAGCTTAATGCATCCCTTATTATCGACAAGAATGTTTGCACCCTACATGAATCATGCCCATTATGGCCCATTATGATAAGAGAAAGAGAGAAGCTCCAAAACAATATGGACCTATTAAAAGGAAGTGTGAGGTACCTTGATGTCCCTATGCATAATTCCATTCTTGTGAAGGTATTCAAGACCCAGTAACAATTGTTTTGTATACATTCGTATAACCTGTTTAGCGAACGATTTCAAGAAGCAATATTAGCAAATTAAACCCCGGAAACCTTCAAATGACAATGTAATATTCACTTACAGACTCGGGGAAGGATCCAAATTTCCCTAATAGTGATGATATAGATCCACCCGGGACAAATTCCAACAAAATATTCAACGATTCGTCCTCTCTAGCAGTTCCCAAATATCTCTAAGCAACAACAAAAACAAAAACAAAAACAATGAGAAAATTAAAAACCCATCATCATTTCCACCAAAAGATCGCAACCCCATACTCACAACAATATTTGGATGTGACAGATTCTTCAGCAGCTTCACTTCCTCCTCCAATTCCCTAATGTTAGCCTATTTTAATGGGATTAAAATACAAAAAACTTACAAATCAGTATATTGCAAAGCAGAAATCTGTTCGTCTCAGAATCCAATCTATTTCAAATAAAAAAAACTAATTTTCACATACGTAGAATTAAGTTGGGTAATTAACAGCTGCATATTCATATCCTAACCTGTATTTTCTCCTTTGAAGCATTATTCGCCGCAATCGAAACCTACTAAGTAGAACCACCAAAACTTCAATATCAAATCCATAAACGAATCAACGCAGAGATATAGATACGTAATCAACCTGTTTCACGGCGAGCAGCTCTCCGGAGTCGAGGTTCATCCCCATGTAGACCCGACCGAACGCGCCGCAGCCGATCAACTCACCCTTGCGCCACCGGATCGGCGACGAGTCGTCCTTGGGGACCGGAGGCAGCGCTCGGACCGGAGACTTCGAGAAAAGTCCGATTCGCGATTTCCGGATGGAGGAGCCGATCCTCTCGACCAGGCCACTGGCAAACCCTCCGTCGTCGCCGCCTGGGGTCCGGAACACCAGGGATCGGCGAACCGATCCGAAAATGTCCTGCATCGCTGTATAAGGGGTTTGGTTCCTGAGTTGTTGCTGTTCGAACAGAGAGATTAGAGTTCAGTGAGGTTCATTTTCGGTGTGAGCCAGAGTGAGAGCGAGAAAGAGTGGAGATTTGAAGGAGGGAAAAGGTGAGGGGGATCTGTTTTCAAACATAAATAATTGGGTAAAATGCTTAATTCCTTAATAATACCTTTAATATTTATATGACTTTTTTTCTTTCTTTTCTCTTTTCTCTTTTTTTTTTAAAATATTTATTAAAAATAAAATAAAAAAGTTATTGTAAATTTTATTTAAATAAATAAAATAACTTAATTCTCTAAATTTAAAATATATATATATATATATATATATATACTTGTGCATCCGCAATCAATGAGCACTCCTTGCTTGAGTGAGGGGATCTCATCTAGAATTACTACTTGGGCATCATTACCCCATGCTTGTTCTTTGATGCCTTGGTCATGAAAAAAATTTAAATAAAAAAAATATTGTTGCGTATTATATTTTTATTTCATAACTATTTTATAATATTAGTGTAGCAGTTTTAACTAATTTTAACAGATAAAGAAAAATTGTTATTATAATAGAGGCAATGAAGGGGATTGCGTTTAATAAAACATTAGTAGTAGAGATGAAAAAGTCATAATCAATGGTCTCGCAGTGGATAAAGACGTGATTCATCGAAATTTGCTATATATTTGAAAGTGATTGAGATAATGATATTTCATAGATATTGTCTTGTAATAGCTTAAGAGGCTATTGTGTGTCATAGATAATGTTTGGATTGTCAATATTATACGTTTTTTTTTTTTTGCATTGTACGGAACATTTTGCCCAATTTGATTCTTATATCGATGAAGAGATATACCATAAACAAATATATGGGTGTGGGCTTCATTGTGAGGAATCACAAAGGATTAATACATGATGCACTGAGCAAAACAATAAACTGCTTAGACCCCCCAGTCATGGTGGAAGCTGTGGGAGCATTACGGGCTGCTGAATTTTGCTACGATCTGGGAGCCTGCATGACATGGTGTTAGAGGGTGATTCTTTGATTGTGGTCAAAGATATTCTTGCCTTGGTTTCGAATTGGTGCGCTCATGGGCAAATTGTAGCAGATATTAGAGTGGTTCTTAACTCTTGGAGGAGCTGGATGATCAAGCATACTAAAAAGGATGCGAACTAAGCGGCACATGGACTAGCCAAGCAAGTAGTTATGAATTAAATGGATCAAATTTGGATAGAGAAAATACCAAACTGTATTTCAGATATTGTTCATTTAGAGCATTATGCTCTTTCTATTTAGTATTTAGAGTGTTATAACTCTAGATGTTTTATTGGTATTATAATGAGATGAGGTTTTATTCC